>NW_024044842.1:1749664-2049664 GCF_015852505.1 Tachyglossus aculeatus | reverse complement strand
GAAGGGGACCGCGCAGGCAGAGTACCGTGTTTCGGGAGCTGGAGAGCCATCTCGGGCTGCAGGGATCCCGCCTCCGCCGGCGCCGGGGAGGAGCCGGACTGGGGAGAGGCGGGAAGCGACTCCTGGGAGGCTCCCGGGGCCTCCGTGTCCTCTTCGAGCGCTTCCGATCTGGACCCGCAGGCCGGGACCTGGCGGGGACGAGGGGCACAGGGAGACGGGGGGCGGTGGGGAGACGGTCCCGGCGGACGAATCCGAGCCCCACCAACCCGACGGGAGAGGTCTCGACCCCGTACCTCGTTCTCGCCCGTCCCGCCGTCGACCCCCGGCCCGCGTCAATCAATCAATCAATCAATCAATCGTATTTATTGAGCGCTTACTATGTGCAGAGCACCGGACTAAGCGCTTGGGAAGCACAAATTGGCAACACATAGAGACAGTCCCTACCCAACAGTGGGCTCACAGTCTAAAAGGTGGAGACGGAGAACAGAACCAAACACGTCCTCCCCCGGGCCCGGAATGCCCCCAATCCCTCTGCCCATCCGCCAAGCTCGCTCTCTTCCTCCCTTCAAGGCCCTACTGAGAGCTCACCTCCTCCAGGAAGCCTTCCCAGACTGAGCCCCTTCCTTCCTCTCCCCCCATCTTACCTCCTTCCCTTCCCCACAGCACCTGTATACGTGGATGTACATATTTATTACTCTATTTATTTTACTTGTACATATCTATTTATTTTGTTAGTCTGGTTTTGTTCTCTGTCTCCCCCTTTAAGACTGCGAGCCCGCCGTTGGGTAGGGGCCGTCTCTAGATGTTGCCAACTTGGACTTCCCAAGCGCTTAGTCCGGTGCTCGGCACACAGTAAGCGCTCAATAAATACGATTGATTGATTGGCCACGTCTCTATACGTGGCCAACTTGGACTTCCCAAGCGCTTAGTCCGGTGCTCGGCACACAGTAAGCGCTCAATAAATACGATTTACTGGCCACGTCTCTATACGTGGCCAACTTGGACTTCCCAAGCGCTTAGTCCAGTGCTCGGCACACAGTAAGCGCTCAATAAATACGATTGACTGGTTGATTTACTGGCCACGTCTCTATACTTGGCCAACTTGGACTTCCCAAGCGCTTAGTCCAGTGCTCGGCACACAGTAAGCGCTCAATAAATATGATTGATTGAGAGGCAGAGGAGCAGCGGGGCCTAGTCAGTCGCTCGTATTTCCTGAGTGCTTGCTGCGTACTAAGCGCTTGGGGGAATACGCTCCAACAGTAAACAGGCACGTCGTTCTCTTCGTTGACACCACGAACCTGCCCTTCACATACAGTATATATACCTGTATATATGTCTATATGTTTGTACATATTTATTACTCTATTTATTTTACTTGTGCATATCTATTCTATTTCTTTTATTTTGTTAGTATGCTTGGTTTTGTTCTCTGTCTCCCCCTTTAAGACTGTGAGCCCGTTGTTGGGTAAAGACCGTCTCTATATGTTGCCAATTTGTACTTCCCAAGCGCTTAGTACAGTGCTCTGCGCACAGTAAGCGCTCAATAAATACGATTGAGGATGATGATGATACAGTAGTCCCTCCAGACCCCCCGGGGGTAAGCGTGCTGCTAGAGAAGCAGCGTGGCTCAGTGGGAAGAGCCCGGGCTTTGGAGTCAGAGGTCATGGGTTCGAATCCCGGCTCCGCCGCGTGTCTGCTGTGTGACCTTGGGCAAATCCACTTAACTTCTCTGGGCCTCAGTTCCCTCATCTGTCAAATGGGGATGAAGACTGTGAGCCCCCGGTGGGACAACCCGATCACCTTGTAACCTCCCCAGCGCTTAGAACGGTGCTTTGCACATAGTAAGTGCTTAATAAAATGCCATCATTATCATCATCAATCGTATTTATTGAGCGCTTACTATCCGCAGAGCACTGTACTAAGCGCTTGGGAAGTACAAATTGGCAACATATAGAGACAGTCCCTACCAACAGTGGGCTCACTGTGACCTTGGGCAAGTCACTTAACTTCTCTGAGCCTCCGTTACCTCATCTGTAAAATGGGGATTAAAACTGTGAACCCCACAGGGGACAACCTGACCACTTGGCATCCCCCCAGCGCTTAGGACAGTGCTTTGCACATAGTAAGCGCTTAATAAAATGCCATCATTATGTCTGCTGTGTGACCCTGGGCAAGTCACTTCACTGAGCCTCCGTTCCCTCATCTGCAAAAGGGGGATGAAGACTGTGAACCCCATGTGGGACAACCTGATCACTCTGTATCCCCCCAGCGCTTAGAACAGTGCTGTGCACATAGTAAGCGCTTAATCAAATGCCATCATTATGTCTGCTGTGTGACCTTGGGCAAGTCACTTCACTTCTCTGAGCCTATATGTTGCCAATTTGTACTTCCCAAGCGCTTAGTACAGTGCTCTGCACATGGTAAGCGCTCAATAAATATGATTGATGATGATGATGAGCCTCCGTTCCCTCATCTGCAAAAGGGGGATGAAGCCTGTGAACCCCACGTGGGACAACCTGATCACTCGGCATCCCCCCGGCGCTCAGGACAGTGCTTTGCACACAGTAAGCGCTTAATCAAATGCCACCATTATGTCTGCTGTGTGACCTTGGGCAAGTCACTTCTCTGAGCCTCCGTTCCCTCGTCTGCAAAAGGGGGATGAAGCCTGTGAACCCCACGTGGGACAACCTGACCACCCGGCATCCCCCCGGCGCTCGGGACAGCGCTGTGCCCATAGTAAGCGCTTAACAAATGCCAATCTTGTCAATCTGCACTTCCCAGGCGCTCAATAAATACGACTGATGATGATGATGATGATTATAAGCGACGCCCCCCCGTCATCCCCCGGGCCTGGAATGCCCCCAATCCCTGTGCCCCTCCGCCAAGCTCGCTCTCTTCCTCCCTTCAAGGCCCCGCTGAGAGCTCCCCTCCTCCAGGAGGCCTTCCCAGACTGAGCCCCTTCCTTCCTCTCCCCCTCGTCCCCCTCTCCATCCCCCCCATCTTACCTCCTTCCCTTCCCCACAGCACCTGTATATATGGATATATGGTTGCACATATTTATTACTCTATTTATCTTACTTGTACATTTCTATCCTATTTATTTTCTTTTGTTGGTATGTTTGGTTCTGCTCTCCGTCTCCCCCTTTTCGACTGCGAGCCCACCGTTGGGTGGGGACTGTCTCTATGTGTGGCCAGTTTGTACTTCCCAAGTGCTTAGTACAGTGCTCTGCGCATAGTAAGCGCTCAATAAATACGATTGAGGATGATGATGATACAGTAGTCCCTCCAGACGCCCCGGGGGGTAAGCGTGCTGCTAGAGAAGCAGCGTGGCTCAGTGGGAAGAGCCCGGGCTTTGGAGTCAGAGGTCATGGGTTCGAATCCCGGCTCCGCCGCGTGCCTGCTGTGTGACCTTGGGCAAGTCACTTCACCTCTCTGAGCCTCAGTTACCTTATCAATCAATCAATCAAACAGTATTTATCGAGCGCTCACTATGGGCACAGTGCCGTACTAAGCGCTTGGGAAGTCCAAATTGGCAACCTATAGAGACAGTCCCTACCCAACAGTGGGCTCACAGTCTAAAAGGGGGAGACGGAGAACAAAACTAACAAAATAAAATAAATAGGATAGATACGCACAAGTAAAATAGAGTAATAAATACGTACAAACATATACACAGGTGCTGTGGGGAAGGGAAGGAGGTAAGATGGGGGGTACGGATTTTATCTGTAAGACTGTGAACCCCACATGGGACAACCTGATCACCCGGCATCCCCCCGGCGCTCGGGACAGCGCTGTGCACGTAGTAAGCGCTTAACAAATGCCAATGTTGTCAATCTGCACTCCCCAGGCGCTCAATAAATACGATTGACGACGATGACGATAAGCGACGCGCAGGCCCGAGCCACTTACGAACTTCTCCTCGCTGAACCACTGTCCCGGCTCGCTCTGCTCCCCCTGCATCTCCTCGACGACGGCCACGGCCTCCTCGCCGCTCTCGGGGCGGTGGAGTCGCACCCAGGCCTGGATCTCCTCCGGCAGGACCAGGAGGAACTGCTCCAGGACCAAGAGGTCGAGGATCTGCTCCTTGGTGCGGCGGTCGGGCCTCAGCCACAGGCGGCACAGCTCCCGCAGCCGGCCCAGGGCCTCGCGGGGCCCCGACGCCTCCTGGTAGCGGAACTGGCGGAAGCGCTGCTGGAAGATCCGCCCGCTCCCGTGGGGGCTGGACTCCGCTTCCCAAGCCCCGTCCTCCTCCGTCTTCACCAGCGGGAATCCCTCCTGCTCCCGAGGCTCCAGGGTGGCTTCCCACCGCGACTCCGCCGTCATCGTCCGCTCCGGCTTCGCGCTCCCGGCAGACGGGCGGCTCGGTGAACCCCCCCCACCCCCGCCGGCCCTCCTCGCTTCCCCGGGGAGTCTCCTCGTGCTGGGGAGAATAAACACATTTATGACTCGATTTATTTATTTTACTTGCATCATCATCATCATCATCAATTGTATTTATTGAGCGCTTACTACGTGCAGAGCGCTTGGGAAGTACAAATTGGCAACATCTAGAGACGGTCCCTACCCAGCAGTGGGCTCACAGTCTAAAACGGGGGAGGCAGAGAACAAAACCGAACGTACTAACAAAATAAAATAAATAGAATAGCTACGTACAAGTAAAATAAATAAAGAGTAATAAATATGTACAAACATATATCATCATCATCAATCGTATTTATTGAGCGCTTACTATGTGCAGAGCACCGGACTAAGCGCTTGGGAAGTACAAATTGGCAACATCTAGAGACAGTCCCTACCCAACAGTGGGCTCTCGGTCTAAAAGGGGGAGACAGAGAACAAAACTAAACATACTAACAAAATAAAATAAATAGAATAGATAGGTACAAGTAAAATAAATAGAGTAATAAATCTGTACAAACGTATATACATATATACAGGTGCTGTGGGGAAGGGAAGGAGGTAAGAAGGGGGGATCAGCTTGTAACCTCCCCAGCGCTTAGAACAGTGCTTTGCACATAGTAAGCGCTTAATAAATGCTATTATTATCATTAGTATTATTATTATTATTATTATTATGAAGACGGCGATGAGGGCATTTCCATCCTATTTATTTTATTTTGAAATAAACATATTTGTCACTCTATTTATTTATTCATTTTGCTTGTACGGTTTTATTTTGTTGGTATGTTTGGTTCTGACCTCCGTCTCCCCCTTTTCGACCGTGAGCCCACTGTTGCGTCGGGACTGTCTCTATGTGCTGCCAATTTGTACTTCCCAAGCGCTTAGTACAGTGCTCTGCACATAGCGAGCGCTCAATAAATACGACTGATTGATTGATTGATTGAGTGGAGCTTTTCAAATAGCCGAGGGACCGACGGACATGGCGGCGGCGGGGCGGGGGGGGGGGTCCCACACCTCATCCGGGAAGTCGCGTCGCTGTATCGATGGGTGGTGATTTTTAGACTGTGAGCCCACTGTTGGGTAGGGACTGTCTCTATATCTTGCCCACTTGGACTTCCCAAGCGCTCAGTACAGTGCCCTGCACACGGTAAGTGCTCAATAAATACGATTGATTGATTAATTGATTGATTAGCAAGCACGTCGGAGCCCCCGGGAAGTGCAGTGGTCTACAAGTCCCCCCCTCTGTTGGGTAGGGACCGTCTCTATATGTTGCCAACTTGGACTTCCCAAGTGCTCAGTACAGTGCTCTGCACACGGTAAGCGCTCAATAAATACGATTGATTGATTGATTGATTAGCAAGCATGTCGGAGCCCCCGGGAAGTACAGCGGTCTACAAGTCCCCCCCTCTGCTGGGTAGGGACCGTCTCTCCATGTTGCCAGCTTGGCCTTCCCAAGCGCTCAGCACGGTGCTCCGCGCGCGGTGGGCGCTCAATAAGTACGACTGAATGGATGACAGCAAGGACAGTCGGCGGGCAAGCTCCCCTTTCGACGGGGAGCTAACGGTCTACGGGGGAGACGGAGTTTAAAACGCATTAAAGGGAGGGGAAGCACAATGTAAAGGAAAATAGCTATAATTAAGCTAAGAGAAGCAATCAATCAATCAATCGTATTTATTGAGCGCTTACTGTTGCAGAGCACTGTACTAAGCGCTTGGGAAGTACAAGTTGGCAACATAGAGAGACAGGGAGCTACCGGTCTACGGGGGAGACGGAGTTTAAAACGCATTAAAGGGAGGGGAAGCACAACGTAAAGGAAAATAGCTACAATTAAGCTGAGAAGCAATCACTCAATCAATCATATTTATTGAGCGCTTACTGTGTGCAGAGCACTGTACTAAGCGCTTGGGAAGTACAAGCTGGCAACATAGAGAGACAGGGAGCTAACGGTCTACGGGGGAGACGGACTTTAAAACGCACTAAAGGGAGGGGAAACACAACGTAAAGGAAAATAGCTACAATTAAGCTAGCTAAGAGAAGCAATCAATCAATCGTATTTATTGAGCGCTTACTGTGTGCAGAGCACTGTACTAAGCACTTGGGAAGTACAAGTTGGCAACATAGAGAGACAGGGAGCTAACGGTCTACGGGGGAGACGGAGTTTAAAACGCATTAAAGGGAGGGGAAGCACAACGTAAAGGAAAATAGCTACAATTAAGCTAGCTAAGAGAAGCAATCAATCAATCAATCGTATTTAATGAGCGCTTGCTGCGTGCAGAGCACTGTACTAGGCGCTTGGGAAGTACAAGTTGGCAACATAGAGAGACAGGGAGCTACCGGTCTACGGGGGAGACGGAGTTTAAAACGCATTAAAGGGAGGGGAAGCACAATGTAAAGGAAAATAGCTATAATTAAGCTAAGAGAAGCAATCAATCAATCAATCGTATTTACTGAGCGCTTACTGTGTGCAGAGCACTGTACTAGGCGCTTGGGAAGTACAAGTTGGCAACATAGAGAGACAGGGAGCTACCGGTCTACGGGGGAGACGGAGTTTAAAACGCATTAAAGGGAGGGGAAGCACAATGTAAAGGAAAATAGCTACAATTAAGCTAAGAGAAGCAATCAATCAATCGTATTTATTGAGCGCTTACTGCGTGCAGAGCACTGTACTAGGCGCTTGGGAAGTACAAGTTGGCAACATAGAGAGACAGGGAGCTAACGGTCTACGGGGGAGACGGAGTTTAAAACGCATTAAAGGGAGGGGAAGCACAACGTAAAGGAAAATAGCTACAATTAAGCTAGCTAAGAGAAGCAATCAATCAATCAATCGTATTTAATGAGCGCTTGCTGCGTGCAGAGCACTGTACTAGGCGCTTGGGAAGTACAAGTTGGCAACATAGAGAGACAGGGAGCTAACGGTCTACGGGGGAGACGGAGTTTAAAACGCATTAAAGGGAGGGGAAGCACAACGTAAAGGAAAATAGCTACAATTAAGCTAGCTAAGAGAAGCAATCAATCAATCAATCGTATTTAATGAGCGCTTGCTGCGTGCAGAGCACTGTACTAGGCGCTTGGGAAGTACAAGTTGGCAACATAGAGAGACAGGGAGCTACCGGTCTACGGGGGAGACGGAGTTTAAAACGCATTAAAGGGAGGGGAAGCACAATGTAAAGGAAAATAGCTATAATTAAGCTAAGAGAAGCAATCAATCAATCAATCGTATTTACTGAGCGCTTACTGTGTGCAGAGCACTGTACTAGGCGCTTGGGAAGTACAAGTTGGCAACATAGAGAGACAGGGAGCTAACGGTCTACGGGGGAGACGGAGTTTAAAACGCATTAAAGGGAGGGGAAGCACAATGTAAAGGAAAATAGCTACAATTAAGCTAAGAGAAGCAATCAATCAATCGTATTTATTGAGCGCTTACTGTGTGCAGAGCACTGTACTAGGCGCTTGGGAAGTCCAAGTTGGCAACATAGAGAGACAGGGAGCTAACGGTCTACAGGGGAGACCAATAAACACCATTACGGGTGGGGAAGCAACAACTTTGTTGCGCTGAGCGCTTCGCCCAGTGCTCTGCACACGGTAAGTGCTCAATAAACACTTTGACGGGTGGGGAAGCAACGTGCTTACCAACTTTGCTGCGCTGAGCGCTTCGCCCAGGGCTCTGCACACGGTAGGCGCTCAATAAACATTTTACGGGTGGGGAAGCAACGTGCTTACCAACTCTGTTGCGCTGAGCGCTTCTCCCAGTGCTCTGCACACAATAAGCGCTCAACAAACACTTTTACGGGTCGTGCTTACCAACTCTGTTGCGCTGAGCGCTTCGCCCAGTGCTCTGCACACAATAAGCGCTCAATAAACACTTTAGCGGGTGGGAAGCAACGTGCTTACCAACTTTGATGGGCTGAGCGTTTCGCCCAGTGCTCTGCACACAATAAGCGCTCAATAAGCACTTTTACGGGTCGTGCTTACCAACTCTGTTGCGCTGAGCGCTTCGCCCAGTGCTCTGCACACAATAAGTGCTCAATAAGCACTTTTACGGGTGAGGAAGCAACGTGCTTACCAACTTTGCTGCGCTGAGCGCTTCGCCCAGTGCTCTGCACACAATAAGCGCTCAATAAACACTTTTACGGGTGGGGAAGCAACGTGCTTACCAACTTTGCAGGGCTTTGCACACAATTAAGCGCTCAATAAACACTTTTATGGGTGGGAAGCAACATCTTTAACAAGTTTGTTGTGCTGAGCGCTTCTCCCAGTGCTCTGCACACAATAAGCGCTCAATAAGCACTTTTACGGGTGGGAAGCAACGTGCTTACCAACTTTGCTGCGCTGAGCGCTTCGCCCAGGGCTTTGCACACAATTAAGTGCTCAAAAAACACTTTCACGGGTCGCGCTTACCAACTTTGTCGCGCTGAGCGCTTCGCCCAGTGCTCTGCACACAATAAGTGCTCAATAAGCACTTTTACGGGTGAGGAAGCAACGTGCTTACCAACTTTGCTGCGCTGAGCGCTTCGCCCAGTGCTCTGCACACAATAAGCGCTCAATAAACACTTTTACGGGTGGGGAAGCAACGTGCTTACCAACTTTGCAGGGCTTTGCACACAATTAAGCGCTCAATAAACACTTTTATGGGTGGGAAGCAACATCTTTAACAAGTTTGTTGTGCTGAGCGCTTCTCCCAGTGCTCTGCACACAATAAGCGCTCAATAAGCACTTTTACGGGTGGGAAGCAACGTGCTTACCAACTTTGCTGCGCTGAGCGCTTCGCCCAGGGCTTTGCACACAATTAAGTGCTCAAAAAACACTTTCACGGGTCGCGCTTACCAACTTTGTCGCGCTGAGCGCTTCGCCCAGTGCTCTGCACACAATTAAGTGCTCAGTAAGCACTTTTGAGGGTGGGGAAGCAACGTGCTTACCAACTTTGATGGGCTGAGCGTTTCGCCCAGTGCTCTGCACACAATAAGCGCTCAATAAGCACTTTTACGGGGGGGAAGCAACGTGATCACCAACTTTGATGGGCTGAGCGCTTCGCCCAGGGCTCTGCACACAATTAAGCGCTCAATAAACACTTTTACGGGTGGGGAAGCAACGTGCTTACCAACTTTGTGGCGCTGAGCGCTTCGCCCAGTGCTCTGCACACAATAAGCGCTCAATAAGCACTTTTAAGGGTGGGGAAGCAACGTGCTTACCAACTTTGTGGCGCTGAGCGCTTCGCCCAGTGCTCTGCACACAATAAGCGCTCAATAAGCACTTTTACGGGTGGTAAGCAACATGCTTACCAACTTTGATGGGCTGAGCGCTTCTCCCAGGGCCTTGCACACGGTAGGCGCTCAATAAACACTTTTACGGGTGGGAAGCAACGTGTTTACCAACTTTGCTGCGCTGAGCGCTTCGCCCAGTGCTCTGCACACAATTAAGTGCTTAATAAGCACTTTTACGGGTAGGGAAGCAACGTGCTTACCAACTTTGTTGTGCTGAGCGCTTCGCCCAGGGCTCTGCACACAATAAGCGCTCAATAAACACTTTTACGGGTGGGGAAGCAACGTGCTTACCAACTTTGCTGCGCTGAGCGCTTCGCCCAGTGCCCTGCACACGGTAGGCGCTCAATAAACACTTTTACGGGTCGTGCTTACCAACTCTGTTGCGCTGAGCGCTTCGCCCAGGGCTCTGCACACAATAAGCGCTCAATAAACACTTTTACGGGTGGGGAAGGAACGTGCTTACCAACTCTGCTGCGCTGAGCGCTTCGCCCAGTGCTCTGCACACGATAAGCACTCAATAAACATTTTTACGGGTGGGAAGCAACGTGTTTACCAACTTTGTTGCGCTGAGCGCTTCGCACAGTGTTCTGCACACGGTAAGGGCCCAATAAACACTTTTACGGGTGGGAAGCAACGTGCTTACCAACTTTGTTGCGCTGAGCGCTTCGCCCAGTGCTCTGCACACAATAAGCGCTCAATAAGCACTTTTACGGGTGGGGAAGCAACGTCTTTAAGAAGTTTGTTGTGCTGAGCGCTTCGCCCAGTGCTTTGCACACAATTAAGCGCTCAATAAACACTTTTACGGGTCGTGCTTACCAACTCTGTCGCGCTGAGCGCTTCGCCCAGTGCTCTGCACACAATAAGCGCTCAATGAGCACTTTTACGGTTGGGGAAGCCACGTGTTTGCCAAGTTTGCCGCGCTTCGCCCGGTGCTCTGCACGCGGTGGGCGCTCAGTAAGTAGTTTCAGGGGTGTGGGAGCGACGTGCTTCCGCGCGCGCAGGTTTCGCACCCAGACCCCCGCGCCCCCCAACGCGCACGTCTCGCACCCAGACCCCGCGCCTCACCGTGAGTCCGGGGCGGCGGCGGCCGCAGCCTAGGCCCGGGCACCGACACGGAGACGGAGCGCGCCGGAAACGCCCCCCGCCCCGCCACTTCCGGCGCCCCTCTAGCCCGCCCGGAGGCCGCGCGTCTCGGTGGCCGCCCGCGGCCCGCGCCGCCGCCCCCCGTGCGGCGCCGCGCGGCGCCGCGCGGGGGCGGCCGAGCGGCCGGCGGACGCGGGAGGCGCTCCCTC
Source organism: Tachyglossus aculeatus (assembly GCF_015852505.1). Classification (NCBI taxonomy): domain Eukaryota; kingdom Metazoa; phylum Chordata; class Mammalia; order Monotremata; family Tachyglossidae; genus Tachyglossus; species Tachyglossus aculeatus. The sequence goes on along the minus strand of NW_024044842.1, from coordinate 2,038,710 downwards.
CGCCACCCCGCCGCCTCGCTCGCCCGGCTTCCCGCCCAGCGCGGGGGGGGGGCGGGCGCCGGGGGGGGCGGGTGACGTCACCCGCGCGGGCGGGCCAATGGGAGGGCGCGTCGCGACGCGGGGGGCGGGGCCTCGGGGAGCGCGCTCGCGACGTGGGCGCCGGCGGGCGGCGGGAAGAAGGGGGGGAGGGGCAAACATGGCCGCCGAGGCCTGAGGGGAAGGCCAACCCCCCCTCCATTAAACCACTATTATTGTCAATCAATCGTATTTATTGAGCGCTTACTGCCTGCAGGGCACTGTACTGAGCGCTTGGGAAGTCCAAGTTGCCAAAATAGTCTCTGCCCAACAGTGGGCTCACAGTCTAGAATCACTAATCAATCAATCGTATTTATTGAGCGCCTAGTGTGTGCAGGGCACTGTACTGAGCGCTTGGGAAGTCCTAAGTTGGCAACATCATAGACGGTCCCTGTCCAACAGTGGGCTCCCAGTCTAGAATCACTGTTATATTTAATTAATCAATTGTATTTATTGAGCACTTACTGCCTGCAGGGCACTGTACTGAGCGCTTGGGAAGTCCCAAGTTGCCAACATAGGCCTGCCCAACAGTGGGCTCACAGTCTATAATCACTATTTAATCAATCAAGCATATTTATTGAGCGCTTGGCACTGTACTGAGCGCTTGGGAAGTCCCAAGTTGGCAACATAGACGGGCCCTGCCCAACAGTGGGCTCACAGTCTAGAATCACTATTATATTCAATCAATCAAGTGTATTTATTGAGCGCTTACTGTGTGCAGGGCACTGTACTGAGCGCTTGGGAAGTCCCAAGTTGCCAACATAGAGAGACGGTCCCTGCCCAACAGTGGGCTTGCAGTCTAGAATCACTATTTAATCAATCAATCGTATTTATTGAGCGCTTACTGTGTGCAGGGCACTGTACTGAGCGCTTGGGAAGTCCCAAGTTGCCAACATAGACGGGCCCTGCCCAACAGTGGGCTCACAGTCTAGAATCACTATTTAATCAATTATGCATATTTATTGAGCACTTGGCACTGTACTGAGCGCTTGGGAAGTCCCAAGTTGCCAACATAGACGGGCCCTGACCAACAGTGGGCTCACTGTCTAGAATCACTATTTAATCAATCAATCGTATTTATTGAAGCACTTACTGGGTGCAGGGCACTGTACTGAGCGCTTGGGAAGTCCCAAGTTGCCAACATAGACGGGCCCTGCCCAACAGTGGGCTCACAGTCTAGAATCACTATTTAATCAATCAAGCATATTTATTGAGCGTTTGAAACTGTACTGAGCGCTTGGGAAGTCCCAAGTTGGCAGCATAGACGGTCCCTGCCCAACAGTGGGCTCACAGTCTACAATCACTATTATATTTAATCAATCAATCGTATTTATTGAGCACCTACCGTGTGCAGAGCACTGTACTGAGCGCTTGGGATGTCCCAGGTTGCCAACATAGATGGTCCCTGCCCAACAGTGGGCTCGCAGTGTAGAATCACTGTTATATTTAATCAATCAAGTGTATTTATTGAGCACTTACTGGGTGCAGGGCACTGTACTGAGCGCTTGGGAAGTCCCAAGTTGCCAGCATAGACGGTCCCTGCCCAACAGTGGGCTCACAGTCTAGAATCACTAATCAATCAATCATATTTATTGAGCGCTTACTGTGTGCAGGGCACTGTACTGAGCACTAGGGAAGTCCCAAGTTGGCAACATAGACGGGCCCTGCCCAACGGTGGGCTCACAGTCTAGAATCACTGTTATATTTAATCAGTCAAGCGTATTTATTGAGCGCTTACCGTGTGCAGGGCACTGTACTGAGCGCTTGGGAAGTCCCAAGTTGGCAACATAGATGGGCCCTGCCCAACAGTGGGCTCACAGTCTAGAATAACTATTTAATCAATCAAGCGCATTTATTAAGCGCTTGGCACTGTACTGAGCGCTTGGGAAGTCCCAAGTTGCCAACATGGGCCCTGCCCAACAGTGGGCTCACAGTCTAGAATCACTATTATATTTAATCAATCAATCGTATTTATTGAGCGCTTACTGCGTGTAGGGCACTGTACTGAGCGCTTGGGAAGTCCCAAGTTGGCAACATAGACGGTCCCTGCCCAACAGTGGGCTCGCAGTCTAGAATCACTATTTAATCAATCAATCGTATTTATTGAGCGCTTACTGTGTGCAGGGCACTGTACTGAGCGCTGGGGAAGTCCCAACTTGCCAACATAGACGGTCCCTGCCCAATAGTGGGCTCGCAGTCTAGAATCACTATTATATTTAATCAGTCAATCATATTTATTGAGCGCTTACTGTGGGCAGGGCACTGTACTGAGCGCTTGGGAAGTCCAAGTTGCCAGGATAGACGGTCCCTGCCCAACAGTGGGCTCGCAGTCTACAATCACTATTATATTTAATCAGTCAATCGTATTTATTGAGCGCTTACTGTACGCAGGGCACTGTACTGAGCGCTTGGGAAGTCCCAAGTTAGCAACATAGACGGTCCCTGCCCAACAATGGGCTCGCAGTCTACAATCACTATTATATTTAATCAGTCAATCGTATTTATTGAGCGCTTACTGCGTGCAGGGCACTGTACTGAGCGCTTGGGAAGTCCCAAGTTGCCAACATGGGCGGTCCCTGCCCAACAGTGGGCTCGCAGTCTACAATCACTATTATATTTAATCAGTCAATCGTATTTATTGAGCGCTTACTGCGTGCAGGGCACTGTACTGAGCGCTTGGGAAGTCCCAAGTTGGCAACATAGACGGGCCCTGCCCAACAGTGGGCTCACAGTCTAGAATAACTATTTAATCAATCAAGCGTATTTATTGAGCGCTTGGCACTGTACTGAGCGCTTGGGAAGTCCCAACTTGCCAACATAGACGGGCCCTGCCCAACAGTGGGCTCACAGTCTAGAATCACTAATCAATCAATCGTATTTATTGAGTGCTTACTGTGTGCAGGGCACTGTACTGAGCGCTTGGGAAGTCCCAAGTTGCCAACATGGACGGGCCCTGCCCAACAGTGGGCTCACAGTCTAGAATCACTAATCAATCAATCGTATTTATTGAGTGCTTACTGTGTGCAGGGCACTGTACTGAGCGCTTGGGAAGTCCCAAGTTGCCAACATGGACGGGCCCTGCCCAACAGTGGGCTCACAGTCTAGAATCACTGATCAATCAATCGTATTTATTGAGCGCTTACTGCGTGCAGGGCACTGTACTGAGCGCTTGGGAAGTCCCAAGTTGGCAACACAGATGGTCCCTGCCCAACAGTGGGCTCGCAGTCTAGAATCACTATTATATTCAATCAATCAAGCGTATTTATTGAGCGCTTACTGTGTGCAGGGCACTGTACTGAGCGCTTGGGAAGTCCCAAGTTGGCAACATAGAGAGACGGTCCCTGCCCAACAGTGGGCTCACAGTCTAGAATAATTTAATAATGAGAATTCATCATCAGAATGGGATTCGTCAAGCCCTTCCTATGTGCTAAGCCTCTCATTAAGTCATTATTATATTCAATCAATCAATCATATTTATTGAGCGCTTACTGTGTGCAGGGCACTGTACTGAGCGCTCGGGAAGTCCAAGTTGGCAACAGATAGAGACGGTCCCTACTAGAATCAAATCCCGGCTCCGCCACTTGTCAGCCGGGTGACTTCGGGCAAGTCACCTCACTTCTCTGGGCCTCAGTTCCCTCATCTGGAAAATGGGGATTCATTCCTTCATTCAATCGTATTGATTGAGCGCTTCCTGTGTGCAGAGCACTGTACTAAGCGCTTGGGAAGTCCAAGTTGGCAACAGATAGAGACGGTCCCTACTAGAATCAAATCCCGGCTCCGCCCATTGTCAGCTGGGTGACTTTGGGCAAGTCACTTCACGTCTCTGGGCCTCAGTCACCTCATCTGGAAAATGGGGATTCATTCCTTCATTCAATCGTATTGATTGAGCGCTTCCTGTGTGCAGCGCACTGTACTAAGCGCTCGGGAAGTCCAAGTTGGCGACAGATAGAGACGGTCCCTACTAGAATCAAATCCTGGCTCCACCACTTGTCAGCTGGGTGACTTTGGGCAAGTCACTTCACTTCTCTGGGCCTCAGTTCCCTCATCTGGAAAATGGGGATTCATTCCTGCATTCAATCGTATTGATTGAGCGCTTCCTGTGTGCAGAGCACTGTACTAAGCGCTCAGGAAGTCCAAGTTGGCAACAGATAGAGACGGTCCCTACTGGAATCAAATCCCGGCTCCGCCACTTGTCATCCAGGTGACTTTGGGCGAGTCACCTCACTTCTCTGGGCCTCAGTGACCTCATCTGGAAAATGGGGATTCATTCCTGCATTCAATCGTATTGACTGAGCGCTTCCTGTGTGCAGAGCACTGTACTAAGCGCTCGGGAAGTCCAAGTTGGCAACAGATAGAGACGTCCCCTACCCGACAACCTGGGACAGCCTGACTTTGTAGCCCTCTCCAGCGCTTAGAGCAGTGCTTTGCGCATAGCGAAGCAGCGGGGCTCAGTGGAAAGACCCCGGGCTTTGGAGTCGGAGGTCGTGGGTTCGAATCCCGACTCCGCCCCATGTCTGCTGTGTGAACTTGGGCAAGTCACTGAACTTCTCTGGGCCTCCGTTCCCTCACCTGTAAAATGGGGATGAAGGCTGCGAGCCCCACGGGGGACAACCTGATCACCCTGTATCCTCCCCAGCGCTTAGAACAGTGCTTTGCACATAGTAAGCGCTTAACAAATGCCAATTATTATTATTATTAGTAGTAGTAGTACTTTGGAGTCAGAGGTCATGGGTTCGAATCCCGATTCCGCCACATAATAATAATAATAATGATGGCATTTATTAGGCGCTTACTATGTGCAAGGCACTGTTCTAAGCGCTGTCTGCTGTGTGATCTTGGGCAAGTCACTGAACTTCTCTGGGCCTCCGTTCCCTCATCTGTAAAATGGGGATGAAGGCCGTGAGCCCCACGGGGGACAACCTGATCACCCTGTGTCCTCCCCAGCGCTTAGAACAGTGCTTTGCACATAGTAAGCGCTTAACAAATGCCAATTATTATTATTATTAGTAGTAGTACTTTGGAGTCAGAGGTCATGGGTTCGAATCCCGACTCTGCCACATAATAATAATAATAATAATAATAATAATAATAATAATGGCATTTATTAAGTGCTTACTACGTGCAAGGCACTGTTCTAAGCGCTGTCTGCTGTGCGATCTTGGGCAAGTCACTTAACTTCTCTGGGCCTCATCTGTAAAATGGGGATTAAGGCCGCGAGCCCCACGGGGGACAACCTGATCACCCTGTATCCTCCCCAGCGCTTAGAACAGTGCTTTGCACGTAGTAAGCGCCTAACAAATGCCAATCATTATTATTAGTAGTAGTAGTAAGCGCTTAACACCTGCCATTATCATTATTAGACTTTTAGACTGTGAGCCCACTGTTGTCTCTATATGTCGCCAATCTGTACTTCCCAAGCGCTTAGTCCAGTGCTCTTCATCATCATCATCATCATCAATCGTATTTATTGAGCGCTTACTATGTGCAGAGCACTGTACTAAGCGCTTGGGAAGTACAAATTGGCAACATATAGAGACAGTCCCTACCCAACAGTGGGCTCACAGTCTAAAAGGAGGAGACAGAGAACAAAACCAAACATACTAACAAAATAAAATAAATAGGATAGATATGTACAAATAAAATAGAGTAAATATTAGAGTAAAAAAATAAATAAATACTCTGCACACAGTAAGCGCTCAATAAATACGATTGATGATGATGAGAGTAGTCCAGCGCTTAGGACAGTGCTCAGCACGTAGTCAGGGCTGAACAAACACCGTCATTATTATTATTGGGAAAGAAATACCGTCATTATTATGATTATTAGCCTCGATTAGCGTGTCAATGAGCCCTGCCCTTCCTCTGGCCTGTGCCTGGGGGGGATTTCCAGGCCTCCTCTCCTCTCCCTGCAGGAAAGGAAGAAGGGCAGGAGGGAGCATGGATCGGGAGAGCGGGAGGCAGGAGAATCCCGAGTTTTTGGGGCAGAGATTCCGGGAATTTCGCTACGAGGAGGCCGCAGGCCCTCGCCAGGCCCTGGGGCATCTTTGGGAGCTGTGCCGTCGATGGCTGACACCTGAGAAACGCACCAAGGAGCAGATCCTCGACCTCCTGGTCCTGGACCAGTTCCTCAGCATCCTGCCCTCCGACACCGGGGCCCGGGTGCGAATCCGGCGGCCCCAGAGCGGGGAGGAGGCCGTGGAGATGGTGGAGGGCCTGCAGAGGGAGATGGAAGGAGCGGCAGAGGTGAGGGGGGAGAATGACAATAATCAATGATGATGATGATGGCATTTACTTTTTCCAGTGATTCAGAAAGGATTCAGCTTACGTAGTGCTAGTAACATAGTAACATAGCTAGTAACATATTTATTACTCTATTTATTTCACTTGTACATTTCTATCCTATTTATTTTATTTTGTTAGTATGTTTGCTTTTGTTCTCTGTCTCCCCCTTTTAGACTGTGAGCCCACTGTTGGGCAGGGACTGTCTCTAGATGTTGCCAACTTGGACTTCCCAAGCGCTTAGTACAGTGCTCTGCACACAGTAAGCGCTCAATAAATACGATTGATGATGATTACTCTATTTATTTATTTTACTTGTACATATCTATCCTACTTATTTTATTTTGTTAGTATGTTTGGTTTTGTTCTCTGTCTCCCCCTTTTAGACTGTGACCCCACTGTTGGGCAGGGACTGTCTCTACGTGTTGCCAACTTGGACTTCCCAAGCGCTTAGTACAGTGCTCTGCACACAGTAAGCGCTCAATAAATACAATTGATGATGATTACTCTATTTACTTATTTATTTATTTTACGTGTACATATCTATCCTACTTATTTTATTTTGTTAGTATGTTTGCTTTTGTTGTCTGTCTCCCCCTTTTAGACTGTGAGCCCACTGTTGGGCAGGGACTGTCTCTACATGTTGCCAACTTGGACTTCCCAAGCGCTTAGTACAGTGCTCTGCACACAGTAAGCGCTCAATAAATACGATTGATTGATTTACTGAGAGCTCACCTCCTCCAGGAGGCCTTCCCAGACTGAGCCCCTTCCTTCCTCTCCCCCTCGTCCCCCTCTCCATCCCCCCATCTTACCTCCTTCTCTTCCCCACAGCACCTGTATATATGGATATATGTTTGTACAGATTTATTACTCTATTTTCCTTGTACATATCTATCCTACTTATTTTATTTTGTTAGTATGTTTGCTTTTGTTCTCTGTCTCCCCCTTTTAGACTGGGAGCCCACTGTTGGGCAGGGACTGTGTCTAGATGTTGCCAACTTAGACTTCCCAAGCGCTTAGTACAGTCCTCTGCACACAGTAAGCACTCAATAAATACGATTGATGATGATTACTCTATTTATTTATTTATTTTACTTGTACATATCTATCCTACTTATTTTATTTTGTTAGTATGTTTGGTTTTGATGTCTGTCTCCCCCTTTTAGACTGTGAGCCCGCTGTTGGGCAGGGACCGTCTCTCTATGTTGCCAACTTGGACTTCCCAAGCGCTTAGTCCAGTGCTCTGCACACAGTAAGCGCTCAATAAATACGATTGAATGAATGAATGAATCCCCATTTTACAGATGAGTTAACTGAGGCCCAGAGAAGTGAAGCGACTTGGCCAAAGTCACACGGGAATTCCAAGGCACTGCTCCGCGCCTCAGTTTCCTCCTCTCTCAAATCATACTAATACTGCTAATGATGATGATGGTATCTGTTAATAATAATAATAATCATGGCATTTATTAAGCGCTTACTATGTGCCAAGCACTGTTCTAAGCGCTGGGGAGGTTCCAAGGTGATCAGGTTGTCCCACGGGGGGCTCACAATCATCATCCCCATTTTACAGATGAGGGAACTGAGGCCCAGAGAAGTTCATTCATTCATTCAATCGTATTTATTGAGCGCTTACTGTGTCCAGAGCACTGTACTAAGCGCTTGGGAAGTACAAGTTGGCAACATAAATCCTACTAATGCTGCTAATGATGATGATGGTATCCGTCAGTATTAATAATGATGATGGCATTTGTTAAGCGCTTACTATGTGCAAACCACTGTTCTAAGCGCTGGGGGGGATGCAAAGCGATCAGGTTGTGGGGCTCACAATCTTAACCCCCATTTTCCAGACGAGGGAACTGAGGCCCAGAGAAGGGAAGTGGCTCGTTAAGCGCTTACTATGTGCCAGGCGCTGTTTGAAGGTACTTGGTGAGCGCTTACCGTGTGAGAAATAGCTTGGCTTAGTGGAAAAAGCCCGGGCTTGGGGGTCAGAGGTTGTGGGTTCTAATCACATGCCTTTTGTGGGACTTTGGGCAAGTCACCTCTGTGCCTCAGTTCCCTCATCTGTAAAATGGGGATGACGACTGTGAGCCCCACGGGGGACAACCTGAGCACCTGGTATCTACTCCAGCGCTTAGAACAGTGCTTGGCACATAGTAAGCGCTTAACAAATACCATTATTCTTATTATTAATGCTGGTATTTGTTAGTAATAATGATAATATTTATTTTATTTTGTTAGTATGTTCGGTTTTGTTCTCTGTCTCCCCCTTTTAGACTGTGAGCCCGCTGTTGGGTAGGGACTGTCTCTATATGTTGCCAACTTGGACTTCCCAAGCGCTTAGTACAGTGCTCTGCACACAGTAAGCGCTCAATAAATACGACTGATTGAATGAATGAATGAATGAACTTCTCTGGGCCTCAGTTTCCTCATTTGATTGATTAAGCGCATACTACGTGCCAGGCACTGTATGAGGGTACTTGTTAAGCGCTTATTGTGTGCCAACTTTAAGAGTTCTCTAAGTTCTGATAATTCTGTATCTTTAAGATAATTCCCTGTCTGTTCAAAGCGCTGGGATGGATATAATAATAATAATAATAACAACAACAATAATAATAGTGGCATTTGTTAAGCGCTTACTATTCATTCAGTCGTATTTATTGAGCGCTTACTATGTGCAGGGTGCTTGGAAAGTACAATTTGGCAACAGATAGCGACGGTCCCGCCCCACCAACGTGCACACAGTCTAGAAGGGGGGAGACAGGCATCAATAGCATCGGTATAAATAAATAGAATTATAGATACACATCATTAATAAAATAAATGCGCCGAGCACTGTTCTAAGCGCTGAGGTGGACGCCAGGCCATCAGGTTGGCCCGCGTGGACTAGAAGATGAAGCAGCACCAGGCCTGCTGCTTCTCTGTAAAATCGTGCTGTAAAAGAATCGGGGTGGTAATAATAATAATAATAACAATAATAACAACAACAACAACAATAATAATAATAATGGCATTTGTTAAGCGCTTACTATGTGCAAAGCACTGTTCTAAGCACTGGAGAGGATACAAGGTGAGCAGCGTGGCCCAGTGGAAAGAGCCCGGGCTTTGGAGTCAGAGGTCATGGGTTCAAATCCCGCCTCCGCCACTTTCATTCATTCATTCAATCGTATTTACTGAGCGCTTACTGCGTGCAGAGCACTGGACTAAGCGCCTGGGAAGTCACATATGTGTGTGACTTTGGGCAAGTCACTTCACTCCTCTGGGCCTCGGTGACCTCATCTGGAAAATGGGGATTAAGTCTGTGAGCCCCCCGTGGGACCACTTGATTACCTTGTCTCCACCCCAGCGCTTAGAACAGTGCTTTGCACGTAGTAAGCGCTTAATAAATGCCATCCTCATCATCATCCTCATCATCAAGTTGTCCCACGTGGGGCTCATAGTCTTAATCTGGATTTATCTTAGTCTTAATCATATCTATCAATCAATCAATCAATCAATCGTATTTATTGAGCACTTACTGTGTGCAGAGCACTGTGCTAAGCGCTTGGGAAGTACAAGTTGGCAATCATATATTATTAATGGTTTAATATTCATGTCTAGACCATAAGCTCCTGTCTCCCCCTTCTAGACTGTGAGCCCACTGTTGGGTAGGGACCGTCCCTTGGACTTCCCAAGCGCTTAGTACAGTGCTCTGCACACAGGAAGCGCTCAATAAATACGATTGATTGATTTTACTCTCCCAAGCACTTAGTACAGTGCTCCGCCCATAGCGAGCACTCGCTGTCATCGATGACATAGCCCTGAAATAGTCTTAATTATCTGGAAAATCCATTTTCCGGGTGAGGGAACTGAGGCCCAGAGGAGTGAAGGGACTGGCCCCAAGCCACACAGCTGGCAAGTGGCGGGGGTAGGATTTGAACCCATGACCTCTGGACTCCCAAGCCCTTGCTCTTTCCACTGAGCTGTTTTAAAAATTTGGGGGGGGCGTCGGGCAGTCAATCTCTGAGCATCTGATAAGGTCCCTGAGAGCGTTTTGGACTCTCTTTCCACTTTTGGGGCCCGAGGACATCTTTTAGTGTCTTTTGTTTGGAGGCCTTTGTCTTGACAAACGATCCCCCTCTTACCCCCTCCCCCTCTTCTCCTCCTCCCCTCCCTGTAATCCTCAATCAATCAATGATTTAATCCTCAATCAATCAATGATAATAATCATAATAATGGCATTTATTAAGCGCTTACTATGTGCAAAGCACTGATAATCCTCAATCAATCAGTGATTGTGTTCTGAGCAAGAGCTTTGGGCTGGGAAAAGTACATTTAATAGGGACCGTCTCTATATGTTGCCAACTTGGACTTCCCAAGCGCTTAGTACAGTGCTCTGCACACAGTAAGCGCTCAATAAATACGATTGATTGATTGATTGATTGATTTTAGTGTCTTTTGTTTGGAGGCCTTTGTCTTGACAAACGATCCCCTCTTACCCCCTCCCCCTCTTCTCCTCCTCCCCTCCCTGTAATCCTCAATCAATCAATGATTTAATCCTCAATCAATCAATGATTTAATCCTCAATCAATCAATGATAATAATCATAATAATGGCATTTATTAAGCGCTTATTATGTGCAAAGCACTGATTATCCTCAATCAATCAGTGATTGTGTTCTGAGCAAGAGCTTCGGGCTGGGAAAAGTACATTTACCAGGGACCGTCTCTATATGTTGCCACTTGGACTTCCCAAGCGCTTAGTACAGTGCTCTGCACACAGTAAGCGCTCAATAAATACGATTGATTGATTGATTGATTGATTTTAGTGTCTTTTGTTTGGAGGCCTTTGTCTTGACAAACGATCCCCTCTTACCCCCTCCCCCTCTTCTCCTCCTCCCCTCCCTGTAATCCTCAATCAATCAATGATTTAATCCTCAATCAATCAATGATAATAATCATAATAATGGCATTTATTAAGCGCTTACTATGTGCAAAGCGCTGATAATCCTCAATCAATCAGTGATGGTGTTCTGAGCAGGACTTCGGGCTGGGAAAAAATCCGAAGGAAGGAAGGAATAGTGCTTGGCACCTAAGGAAGCGCTTAACAAATAGCACCAGAATTACTAATAATTATTCCGGCGTTTCAGAGGGCGATGCCCCACGTAAGCAAAGCCGTGACATTCAGCGCTCAATAAATACGATTGAAAGAATAAATCCGAAGGAAGGAAGGAATGGTGCTTGGCATCTAAGTAAGCGCTTAACAAATAGCACCAGAATTACTAATAATTATTCCGGCGTTTCAGAGGGCGATGCCCCACTAAGCAAAGCCGTGACATTCAGCGCTCAATAAATACGATTGAATGAATAAATCCGAAGGAAGGAAGGAATAGTGCTTGGCACCTAAGCGCTTAACAAATAGCACCAGAATTACTAATAATTATTCCGGCGTTTCAGAGGGCGATGCCCCACGTAAGCAAAGCCGTGACATTCAGTGCTCAATAAATACGATTGAATGAATAAATCCGAAGGAAGGAAGGAATAGTGCTTGGCACCTAAGTAAGCGCTTAACAAATAGCACCATAACTACTAATAATTATTCCGGCGTTTCAGAGGGTGATGCCCCACTAAGCAAAGCCGTGACATTCAGCGCTCAATAAATACGATTGAATGAATAAATCCGAAGGAAGGAAGGAATAGTGCTTGGCACCTAAGTAAGCGCTTAACAAGTAGCACCAGAATTACTAATAATTATTCCGGCATTTCAGAGGGCGATGCCCCACGTAAGCAAAGCCGTGACATTCAGCGCTCAATAAATACGATTGAATGAATAAATCCGAAGGAAGGAAGGAATAGTGCTTGGCACCTAAGGAAGCGCTTAACAAATAGCACAAGAATTACTAATAATTATTATGGCGTTTCAGAGGGCGATGCCCCACGTAAGCAAAACCGTGACATTCAGCACTCAATAAATACGATTGAATGAATAAATCTGAAGGAAGGAAGGAATAGTGCTTGGCACCTAAGGAAGCGCTTAACAAATAGCACCATAATTACTAATAATTATTCCGGCGTTTCAGAGGGCGATGCCCCACGTAAGCAAAGCCGTGACATTCAGCGCTCAATAAATACGATTGAATGAATAAATCCGAAGGAAGGAAGGAATAGTGCTTGGCACCTAAGGAAGCGCTTAACAAATAGCACCAGAATTACTAATAATTATTCCGGCGTTTCAGAGGGCGATGCCCCACGTAAGCAAAGCCGTGACATTCAGCGCTCAATAAATACGATTGAATGAATAAATCCGAAGGAAGGAAGGAATAGTGCTTGGCACCTAAGTAAGCGCTTAACAAATAGCACCAGAATTACTAACAATTATTCCGGCGTTTCAGAGGGCGATGCCCCACGTAAGCAAAGCCGTGACATTCAGCGCTCAATAAATACGATTGAATGAATAAATCCGAAGGAAGGAAGGAATAGTGCTTGGCACCTAAGTAAGCGCTTAACAAATAGCACCATAACTACTAATAATTATTCCGGCGTTTCAGAGGGCGATGCCCCACGTAAGCAAAGCCGTGACATTCAGCGCTCAATAAATACGATTGAATGAATAAATCCGAAGGAAGGAAGGAATAGTGCTTGGCACCTAAGGAAGCGCTTAACAAATAGCACCAGAATTACTAATAATTATTCCGGCGTTTCAGAGGGCGATGCCCCACTAAGCAAAGCCGTGACATTCAGCGCTCAATAAATACGATTGAATGAATAAATCCGAAGGAAGGAAGGAATAGTGCTTGGCACCTAAGGAAGCGCTTAACAAATAGCACCAGAATTACTAATAATTATTCCGGCGTTTCAGAGGGCGATGCCCCACGGAAGCAAAGCCGTGACATTCAGCGCTCAATAAATACGATTGAATGAATAAATCCGAAGGAAGGAAGGAATAGTGCTTGGCACCTAAGGAAGCGCTTAGCAAATAGCACCATAATTACTAATAATTATTCCGGCGTTTCAGAGGGCGATGCCCCACGTGACGTTCACCCAGCAGGAGTGGGAACAACTCGATCCTGCCGAATATGACCTCTACTGGGACATGATGCTGAAGAATTACGGGAACGTAGTCTCCCTGGGTAAGTCCCCTGCCCCTGTGGGTCATCGCCGTCGTCGGCGGTATGTACTGAGCGCCTACTGTGTGCAGGGCACTGTACTGAGCGCTCGGGAGAGGACGCTGCGACGGAGTTGATGGGCAACTTCCCGGCCCACCGGGAGTTTACAGTCTGAGGGGGGACGACGGATGAAGCAGCGTGGCTCAGTGGAAAGAGCCCGGGCTTTGGAGTCAGAGGTCAGGAGTTCGAATCCCGGCTCTGCCACTTGTCGGCTGGGTGACTTCGGGCAAGTCACTTCCCTGGGCCTCAGTCACCCCATCTGTAAAATGGGAATTAAGACTGTGAGCCCCCCGTGGGACAACCTGATCGCCTTGGAACCTCCCCAGCGCTTAGAACAGTGCTTTGCACGTAGTAAGTGCTTAATAAATGCCATTATTATTATTATTATTATTATTATGTTATTAGCAATAACTAAATGACAGAGATGGACATAAGCTTTTAGACTGTGAGCCCACTGTTGGGTAGGGACTGTCTCTATATGTTGCCAACTTGGACTTCCCAAGCACTTAGTACAGTGCTCTGCACACAGTAAGCGCTCAATAAATACGATTGATTGATTGATTGATAAGCGGTGTGGGGCTGGGATGGGGGATTCATTCCTTCATTCAATCGTATTTATTGAGCGCTTACTGTGTGCAGAGCACTGGACGAAGCTCTTGGGAAGTACAAGTCGGCAACATGTAATAATAATCAATCAATCAATCCTATTTATTGAGCGCTTCCTGTGTGCAGAGCACTGGACTAAGCGCTTGGGAAGTCCAAGTTGGCAATCAATCAATCAATCGTATTTATTGAGCGCTTCCTGTGTGCAGAGCACTGGACTAAGCGCTTGGGAAGTCCAAGTTGGCCATCAATCAATCAATTGTATTTATTGAGCTCTTCCTGTGTGCAGAGCACTGTACTAAGCACTTGGGAAGTCCAAGTTGGCACTCAATCAATCAATCGTATTTATTGAGCGCTTCCTGTGTGCAGAGCACTGTACTAAGCGCTTGGGAAGTCCAAGTTGGCAACACCTAGAGACGGTCCCGACCCAACAGCGGGCTCACGTTCTGGAAATGGATGATCAAAGACCATCGTTATTAGCAAGCGCTCAATAAGTCCGACTGAATGAGCAAATTCAAACGGGAAATCCCATTTCATTCCAGTGCGGGGAATGGGTGACCTTTTTGTCATCATCAATCATCATCAATCGTATTTATTGAGCGCTTACTGTGTGCAGAGCACTGTACTAAGCGCTTGGGAAGTACAAGTTGGTAACATTTCTGTCGATTGCAGATGATCAGATTAGCATCCAGCTGGAAGTCCCCGCTCCCCCGAGGGACGTTTCCAACCTGGAGGAAGGCGGCGGGAGCCTTCTGGATCGCGATCCGGAGCGGGATCGGAAATCTGCCCGGGATAACCAAGGGCGGAGCAGTCCTTCTAAAAGCGACGACGGCCTTCTGGATCACGATTCGGAGCGGGATCGGAAATCTGCCCGGGATAACCGAGGGTGGAGCGGGCCTTCTAAAAGCGACGACGGCCTTCTGGATCACGATTCGGAGCGGGATCGGAAATCTGCCCGGAATAACCGAGGGTGGAACGGTCCTTCTAAAGGCGACGATGGCCTTCTTTGTCATGATTCGGAGCGGGGCGGGAAATCTGCCCGGGATAACCGAGGGCGGAGCGGTCCTTCTAAAAGCGACGACGGCCTTCTGGATCACGATTCGGAGCGGGATCGGAAATCTGCCCGGGATAACCGAGGGCGGAGCGGTCCTTCCAAAAGCGACGACGGCCTTCTGGATCGCGATCCGGAGCGGGATCGGAAATCTGCCCGGGATAACCGAGGGCGGAGCGGTCCTTCTAAAGGCGACGACGGCCTTCTTTGTCATGATTTGGAGTGGGGCGGGAAATCTGCCCGGGATAACCGAGGGTGGAACGGTCCTTCTAAAGGCGACGACGGCCTTCTTTGTCATGATTCGGAGCGGGGCGGGAAATCTGCCCGGGATAACCGAGGGCGGAGCGGTCCTTCTAAAAGCGACGATGGCCTTCTGGATCGCGACTCGGAGCAGGGTGGGAAATCTGCCCGGGATAACCAAGGGCGGAGCGGTCCTTCTAAAAGCGACGACAGCCTTCTGGATCGCGATTCGGAGCGGGGCGGGAAATCTGCCCGGGATAACCGAGGGCGGAGCGGTCCTCCTAAAGGAAATCCAAGGAAGCCCCGCGCCGCCGAGCGGAAAAGTCCTCCCCTCTCTAGAAGGAGCCGGCGACTCCACGGGAACGGGGCCCCCTCGAATCCGGAGCCCGAGCGGAGCCCTCCCCCGGGAAAGAAAGCCTACGAGTGCGGGGATTGCGGGCAGTCCTTCCCGGAATTCCGCTTTCTGGCGTACCACAGGAAGGTCCACGCCGAAAGGCGACCCTTCTTGTGCCAGGATTGCGGGGAGGCTTTCAAACGCAATTCCCACCTTACCGTGCACCGGAAAACGCACACCGGCCAGAGGCCCTACAAGTGTTGGCGGTGTGAGACTGTCTTCTATCGCTACGTCCATCTCACTCAACACCAGCAAATGTACGACCATTACTTCTGAAAACGGGCCGGGGCCGATTTCGGGACAGAAAATCGGCCCCCCGCCGGGGAGGCCCCGTCTTCCCGGGATTTTTTAGTCAGAATTCCCGAAGCCCGATATCCCCGGAGATTAAAATTGTCGACCGTTCTGTTTTTACCGTCGCTCCGGACTCGGCCCCGGGTTTATTCGCTTCCACCTTTGATCCCTGCGCTGGAATTCCTGTTGTGGGCGGGGATCGGCGCGGTTTGCCGTCGCCTTGGGCTTTCCCCAGCGCTCTGCAGACAGTAAGCGCTTAGGAAATCAATTAATCAATCGTATTTATTGAGCGCTCACTGTGTGCAGAGTGCTGGACTAAGCGCTTGGGAAGTACAAGTTGGCAACATATACAGTCCAATCAATCAATCAATCGATCGTATTTATTGAGCGCTTCCTGTGTGCAGAGCACTGGACTAAGTGCTTGGGAAGTACAAGTTGGCAACATATAGAGACGGTCAATCAATCAATCAATCAATCAATCGTATTTATTGAGCGCTTCCTGTGTGCAGAGCGCTGGACTAAGCGCTTGGGAAGTACAAGTTGGCAACATATAGAGACAGTCAATCAATCAATCAACCAATGTATTTATTGAGCGCTTCCTGTGTGCAGAGCACTGGACTAAGCGCTTGGGAAGTACAAGTTGGCAGCATATAGAGACAGTCAATCAATCAATCAATCAATCAATCAATTGTATTTATTGAGCGCTTACTGTGTGCAGAGCACTGGACTAAGTGCTTGGGAAGTACAAGTTGGCAACATATAGAGACAGTCAATCAATCAACCAATTAATCAATCAATCATATTTATTGAGTGCTTACTGTGTGCAGAGCACTGTACTAAGCGCTTGGGAAGTCCAAGTTGGCAACATATAGAGACAGTCAATCAATCAATCAATCAATCGTATTTATTGAGTGCTTCCTGTGTGCAGAGCACTGGACTAAGTGCTTGGGAAGTACAAGTTGGCAACATATAGAGACAGTCAATCAATCAATCAACCAATGTATTTATTGAGCGCTTCCTGTGTGCTGAGTGCTGGACTAAGCGCTTGGGAAGTACAAGTTGGCAACATATAGAGGCAGTCAATCAATCAATCAATCAATCATATTTATTGAGTGCTTCCTGTGTGCAGAGCACTGTACTAAGCACTTGGGAAGTACAAGTTGGCAACATATAGAGACAGGCAATCAATCAATCAATCAATCAATCGTATTTATTGAGCGCTTCCTGTGTGCAGAGCACTGGACTAAGCGCTTGGGAAGTACAAGTTGGCAACATATAGAGACGGTCAATCAATCAATCAATCAATCGTATTTATTGAGTGCTTACTGTGTGCAGAGCACTGGACTAAGCGCTTGGGAAGTACAAGTTGGCAACATATAGAGACGGTCAATCAATCAATCAATCAATCGTATTTATTGAGCGCTTACTGTGTGCAGAGCACTGTACTAAGCGCTTGGGAAGTACAAGTTGGCAACATATAGAGACAGTCAATCAATCAATCAATCGTATTTATTGAGCGCTTCCTGTGTGCAGAGCACTGGACTAAGCGCTTGGGAAGTACAAGTTGGCAACATATAGAGACGGTCAATCAATCAATCAATCAATCAATCGTATTTATTGAGCGCTTCCTGTGTGCAGAGCACTGGACTAAGTGCTTGGGAAGTACAAGTTGGCAACATATAGAGACAATCAATCAATCAATCAATCAATTGTATTTATTGAGCGCGTACTGTGTGCAGAGCGCTGGATTAAGCGCTTGGGAAGTCCAAGTTGGCAACATATAGAGACAGTCAATCGATCAATCAATCAATCAATCGTATTTATTGAGCGCTTACTGTGTGCAGAGCACTGGACTAAGCGCTTGGGAAGTACAAGTTGGCAACATATAGAGACAGTCAATCAATCAATCAATTGTATTTATTGAGCGCTTACTGTGTGCAGAGCACTGTACTAAGCGCTTGGGAAGTCCAAGTCGGGAACATAGAGAGACGGTCCCTACCCAACAGTGGGCTCACAGGCTAAAAATGACTGAATGGATATTCTGAGTGGGCACTAAGGAAAGTTGTAGTCGTGGCCGAGCGGTTAAGGCAATGGACTTGAAATCAATCAATCAATCATATTTATTGAGCACTTACTGTGTGCAGAGCACTGGACTAAGCGCTTGGGAAGTCCAAGTTGGCAACATCTAGAGACGGTCCCTACCCAACAGTGGGCTCACAGTCTAGAAGGGGGAGACAGAGAACAAAAGCAAACATACTAACAAAATAAAATAAATAGAATAGATAGGTACAAGTAAAATAAATAAATAGAGTAATAAATATGTACAATCATATATACATATATACAGGTGCTGTGGGGAAGGGAAGGGAATCCATTGGGGTTTCCCCACGCAGGTTCGAATCCTGCCGACTACGGACTCCTTTTCTTCTAGACTGTGAGCCCACTGTTGGGTAGGGACCGTCTCTGCATGTTGCCAACTTGGACTTCCCAAGCGCTTAGTACAGTGCTCTGCACACAGTAAGCGCTCAATAAATACGATTGATTGATTGAAAGCGGTTTGAATACCGGTGGGAAGGTGAAAGAACGGCAGTTTTAGAAGGTCTTCATGCGATTCCACTTCTCTGGGCCTCAGTTCCCGCATCTGTAATATCATCATCAATTGTATTTATTGAGCGCTTACTATGTGCAGAGCACTGTACTAAGCGCTTGGGAAGTACAAATTGGCAACATATAGAGACAGTCCCTACCCAACAGTGGGCTCACAGTCTAGGAGGGGGAGACACAGAACAAAACCAAACATACTAACAAAATAAAATAAATAGAATAGATATGTACAAGTAAAATAAATAAATAAATAGAGTAATAAATATGTACAAACATATAGACATATATACAGTTATGGGGATTAATAATAATAATAATAACGATGGTATTTGTTAAGCGCTTACTATGTGCAAAGCACTGTTCTAAGCGCTGGGGGGGAAACAAGGTGATCAGGTTGTCCCACGGGGGGCTCCCAGTCTTAATCCCCATTTTACAGATGAGGTAACTGAGGCTCGGAGAAGTTAAGTGGCTTTCATTCATTCATTCAATTGTATTTATTGAGCGCTTACCGTGTGCATAGCACTGCACTAAGCGCTGGGGAAGTACAAGCTGGCAACATAACCTGAGGTCACACAGCAGACACGTGGCGGAGCCAGGATTCGAACCCATGACCTCCGATTAAGACTGTGAGCCCCAGGTGGAACAGGGACTGTGTCCAACCTGATTAGCTTGTAGTTACCCTAGCGCTTAATACAGTGCCTGGCACATAGTATTAGACTGTGAGCCCACTGTTGGGTAGGGACTGTCTCTATATGTTGCCAACTTGTACTTCCCAAGCGCTCAGTACAGTGCTCTGCACACAGTAAGCGCTCAATAAATACGATTGATTGATTGATTGATAGTAAGCGCTGAGCTAATACCATAAAAAAAAGTGTGGCGATGTTGGCCGTCCTTCAGAGGCATTTAGTTGAAATAGCTCGGCTGGGTGTGTTTTAACTTCATAATAATAATAATAATGATGGTATTTGTTAAGCGCTTACTATGTGCAAAGCACCGTTCTAAGCGCTGGGGAGGTCACAAGGTGATCAGGTTGTCCCACGGGGGGGCTCCCACTTTTAATCCCCATTTTACAGATGCGGTAACTGAGGCCCAGAGAAGTGAGGTGACTTGCCCCAGGTCACCCAGCTGACAGTTGGCCGAGCGGGGATTTGAACCCATGACCTCTGACTCCAAAGCCCGGGCTCTTTCCACCGAGTCACGCTAGCTTCGTGAACTAGAGGTCCCTGATTCCATCCTGGATCCTTTTTTTAGATTGCATTTGTAAAGCACTTCATTCAGCCCTATTTATTGAGCGCTTACTGAGTGCCAAGGTCACCCAGCTGACAGTTGGCAGAGCCGGGATTTGAACCCATGACCTCTGACTCCAAAGCCCGGGCTCTTTCCACTGAACCACGCTAGCTTCGTGAACTAGGGGTCCCTGATTCCATCCTGTATCCTTTTTTTTAGATTGTATTTGTTAAGCACTTCGTTCAGCCCTATGTATTGAGCGCTTACTGAATGCCAAGGTCACCCAGCTGACAGTTGGCAGAGCCGGGATTTGAACCCATGACCTCTGACTCCAAAGCCCGGGCTCTTTCCACTGAACCACACTAGCTTCATGAACTAGAGGTCCCTGATTCCATCCTGTATCCTTTTTTTTAGATTGCATTTGCAAAGCACTTCATTCAGCCCTATTTATTGAGCGCTTACTGAGTGCCAAGGTCACCCAGCTGACAGTTGGCAGAGCCGGGATTTGAACCCATGACCTCTGACTCCGAAGCCCGGGCTCTATCCACCGAGTCACGCTAGCTTCGTGAACTAGAGGTCCCTGATTCCATCCTGTATCCTTTTTTCAGATTGCATTTGTAAAGCACTTCATTCAGCCCTATTTATTGAGCGCTTACTGAGTGCAGAACACTGTACTAAGCGCTTTTGAGAGCAAACACAATCCCTGCCCACGACGAGCTTCCAGTCTACAGGGATATGCCAGGCGCTGCACTAAGCGCCGCGGGAGATGCGAGATAATCAGGCCGGGCTGCCGTGAGCCTCTCGTGTTTGTTTTCTTTCTATCTTACAACTTTTTTCAGCGCTTAGTACAGTGCTCTGCACGCAGTAAGTGCTCAATAAATACGATCGATTGATTTTTTTTCCCCACCAGGTCATCCCTAAACAGGTGAGTTAATATCTTCAGGACACAGGAGGGGATATGGAGTCTTTTAGACTGTGAGCCCGCTGTCGGGTAGGGACCGTCTCTATATGTTGCCGACTTGGACTTCCCAAGCGCTTAGTACAGTGCTCTGCACGCAGGAAGCGCTCAATAAATACGATGGATGATGATGATGATGGCCCGGCTTCGTTCCCCTCGGAAAACTCGACGCCGGACCTCCGGCCGGGCTCTGGGGTGAAAAAGGTCAAAGGGAGGGTGATTTCTCCAGGGTGGGGACTCTGCCTGCGAAGGCTGGATAATAATAATAATAATAATAATAATAATGGCATTTATTAAGCGCTTACTATGTGCAAAGCACTGTTCTAAACGCTGGAGGAGGTTACAAGGTGATAATAATAATAATAATGGCATTTATTAAGCGCTTACTATGTGCCAAGCACTGTTCTAAGCGCTGGGGAGGTTACAAGGTAATCAGGTAGTCCTATGGGGGGCTCACAGTCTTCATCCCCATTTTACAGATGGGGTAACTGTGGCACAGAGAAGTGAAGTGACTTGCCCAAAGTCACACAGCTGCCAATTGGCGGAGCCGGGATTTGAACCCACGACCTCTGACTCCAAAGCCCGGGCTCTTTCCACTGAGCCACGCTGCTTCTCCAAAGGTGATGAGGTTGTCCCGCGGGGGGGCTCACAGTCTTCATCCCCATTTTCCAGATCAATCAATCGTATTTATTGAGCGCTTACTGTGTGCAGAGCACTGTACTAAGCGCTTGGGAAGTCCAAGTTGGCAACATATACAGTCCCTACCCAACAGCTGGCTCACAGTCTAGAAGGGGGAGACAGAGGTCACCGAGGAGTGAAGCGGCTCGCCCAAAGTCACCCAGCTGACAAGTGGCGGAGCTGGGATTCGAACCCACGACCTCGGCCTCCAAAGCCCGGGCTCTTTCCACTGAGCCGCGCTGCCTGCATCTTTGCATCCCGCCCACTTCGAGCCGTCCTTTTCTTCATCACCGTTTCCAGGGAACCGGGATCGCAGAGGATCAGAGGAGGGAATGGACGGGAGAGAGGGGAAAGTTTGCGGCCGCGTGACATCCCAGCAACGTTCCTAATAATAACCGTGGCATTTATTAAGCGCTTACTATGTGCAAAGCACTGTTCTAAGCGCTGGGGAGGTTCCAAGGTGATCAGATTGTCCCACGGGGGCCTCACAGTTTTAATCCCCATTTTCCAGATGAGGTCACTGAGGCCCAGAGAAGAATAATAATGATGGCATTTGTTAAGTGCTTACTATGTGCCAAGCACTGTTCTAAGCGCTGCAGGTTGTCCCACGGGGGGCTCACGGTTTTAATCCCCATTTTCCAGATGAGGTCACTGAGGCCCAGAGAAGAAGAATAATAATGTTGGTATTAAGTGCTTACTATGTGCAAGGCACTGTTCTAAGCGCTGGGGTAGATACAAGGTAATCAGGTTGTCCCACGGGGGACTCCCAGTCTTCACCCCCATTTTACAGATGAGGGAACTGAGGCCCAGAGAAGTGAAGTGACTTGCCCAAAGTCGCACAGCTGACAAGCGGCGGAGCCGGGATTTGAACCCACGACCTCTGACTCCAAAGCCCGGGCTCTTTCCACTGAGCCACGCTGCTTCCCAATAATAATAATAATAATAATAATAATAATGGTATTTGTTAAGCGCTTACTATGTGCAAAGCACTGTTCTAAGCGCTGGGGAGGTTCCAAGGTGATCAGATTGTCCCACGGAGGCCTCACGGTTTTAATCCCCATTTTCCAGATGAGGTCACTGAGGCCCAGAGGAGAATAATAATGATGGCATTTGTTAAGCGCTTACTATGTGCAAAGCACTGTTCTAAGCACTGGGGAGCTTCCAAGGTGATCAGGTTGTCCCACGGGGGGCTCACGGTTTTAATCCCCATTTTCCAGATGAGGTCACTGAGGCCCAGAGAAGAATAATAATAATGTTGGTATTAAGTGCTTACTATGTGCAAGGCACTGTTCTAAGTGCTGGGGTAGATACAAGGTAATCAGGTTGTCCCACGGGGGGCTCCCAGTCTTCACCCCCATTTTACAGATGAGGGAACTGAGGCCCAGAGAAGTGAAGTGACTTGCCCAAAGTCGCACAGCTGACAAGCGGCGGAGCCGGGATTTGAACCCACGACCTCTGACTCCAAAGCCCGGGCTCTTTCCACTGAGCCACGCTGCTTCCCAATAATAATAATAATAATAATAATGGTATTTGTTAAGCGCTTACTATGTGCAAAGCACTGTTCTAAGCGCTGGGGAGGTTCCAAGGTGATCAGATTGTCCCACGGAGGCCTCACGGTTTTAATCCCCATTTTCCAGATGAGGTCACTGAGGCCCAGAGAAGAATAATAATGATGGCATTTGTTAAGTGCTTACTATGTGCAAAGCACTGTTCTAAGCGCTGGGGAGGTTCCAAGGTGATCAGGTTGTCCCACGGGGGGCTCACAGTTTTAATCCCCATTTTCCAGATGAGGTCACTGAGGCCCAGAGAAGAATAATAATAATGTTGGTATTAAGTGCTTACTATGTGCAAGGCACTGTTCTAAACGCTGGGGTAGACACAAGGTAATCAGGTTGTCCCACGGGGGACTCCCAGTCTTCACCCCCATTTTACAGATGAGGGAACTGAGGCCCAGAGAAGTGAAGTGACTTGCCCAAAGTCGCACAGCTGACAAGCGGCGGAGCCGGGATTTGAACCCACGACCTCTGACTCCAAAGCCCGGGCTCTTTCCACTGAGCCACGCTGCTTCCCAATAATAATAATAATTAATAATAATGATGGTATTTGTTAAGTGCTTACTATGTGCCAGGCACTGTTCTAAGCGCTGGGGAGGTTACAAGGTGATCAGGTTGTCCCACGGGGGGCTCACAGTCTTCATCCCCATTTTCCAGATGAGGTTACTGAGGCCCAGAGAATAATAATAATAATGATGATGGTATTTGTTAAGCACTTACTATGTGCCAAGCACTGTTCTAAGCGCTGGGGAGGTTACAAGGTGATCAGGTTGTCCCCCTTGGGGCTCACAGTCTTCATCCCCATTTTCCAGATGAGGGAACTGAGGCCCAGAGAATAATAATAATAATAATAATGATGGTATTTGTTAAGCGCTTACTATGTGCAAAGCACTGTTCTAAGCTCAGAGGAGGTTCCAAGGTGATCAGGTTGTCCCACACGGGGCTCCCAGTCTTCATCCCCATTTTCCAGATGAGGTCACTGAGGCCCAGAGAAGATCCTATCTAATCGCATTTATTGAGCGCTTACTGCGTGCGGAGCACTGTACTAAGTGCTTGGAAAGTACAGTACAGCAATTTTAGGAGTCAAAGCAGTTAAAAGAATTTGTCCAAGGTCACACAGCAGACAAGTGGTGGAGCAGGGATTAGAACCCATGTCCTTGTCCTTCTGATTCTCAGGCCCTGCTCTATCCACTAAAGCCACTCTGTTCTCATCGACATTATTATTATTAATATAATTAATTATTATTTTTTCTAAAATTATTATTTTATATAATTAACAATTAATTATCATTATTAATAATAATGGTGAATCAGACTGAAGTTGGGTTGGTGTAAATCAAGTTATTTACTTATTTTAATGTCTGTGTCCCCCCCACTAGACTGTAAACTCACTGTGGGCAGGGAATGTTTCTGTTATTATATCGGACTCTCCCAGGAGTTTAGTACAGTTCTCTGCACCCAGTAAGCGCTCAATAAATGCGATTGACTGACTGACCGGTGTTCTTTCCATTAGGCCACGCAACCTCCAATCATTACTGGGGAAACTGGGGCACAGAGAGGTTAAGGAATTAGAAACGGGTACAAAGAGGTTAAGGAATTAGAAATTGAGGCACAGAGAGGTTAAGGAGTTAGGAACTGGGGCACAGAGAGGTTAAGGAATTAGAAACGGGTACAAGAGAGGTTAAGGAATTAGAAACTGGGGCACAGAGAGGTTATGGAATTAGAAACTGAGGCACAGAGAGGTTAAGAAATTAGGAACTGGGGCACAGAGAGGTTAAGGAAATAGAAACTGGGGCACAGAGAGGTTAAGGAATTAGGAACTGGGGCACAGAGAGATTAAGGAATTAAATAACGGGCACAGAGAGAGTTTAAGAAATTAGAAACGGGCACAGAAGTTAAGAAATTAAAAAACGGGCACAGAGAGGTTAAGGAATTAGGAACTGGGGCACAGAGAGGTTAAGGAATTAAAAAGCGGGCACAGAGAGGTTAAGAAGTTAGAAACGGGCACAGAGAGGTTAAGAAATTAAAAAATGGGCACAGAGAGGTTAAGGAATTAGGAACTGGGGTACAGAGAGGTTAAGGAATTAGAAAGGGGCACAGAGAGGTTAAGGAATTAAAAAAACGGGCACAGAGAGGTTAAGAAATTAGAAACGGGCACAGAGAGGTTAAGAAATTAAAAAAACGGGCACAGAGAGGTTAAGGAATTAAAAAAACGGGCACAGAGAGGTTAAGGAATTAGGAACTGGGGCACAGAGAGGTTAAGGAATTAAAAAACGGGCACAGGTAAAGAAATTAGAAACGGGCACAGAGAGGTTAAGAAATTAAAAAACGGGCACAGAGAGGTTAAGGAATTAGGAACTGGGGCACAGAGAGGTTAAGGAATTAGAAAGGGGCACAGAGAGGTTAAGGAGTTAAAAAAAACGGGCACGGAGAGGTTACGGAATTAGGAACTGGGGCACAGAGAGGTTAAGGAATTAAAACACGGGCACAGAGAGGTTAAGAAATTAGAAACGGGCACAGAGAGGTTAAGAAATTAAAAAAACGGGCACAGAGAGGTTAAGGAATTAGGAACTGGGGCACAGAGAGGTTAAGGACTTAGAAACTGGGGCACAGAGAGGTTAAGGAATTAAAAAACGGGCACAGAGAGGTTAAGGAATTAGGAACTGGGGCACAGAGAGGTTAAGGAATTAGGAACTGGGGCACAGAGAGGTTAAGGAATTAGGAACTGGGGCACAGAGAGGTTAAGGAATTATAAAACGGGCACAGAGAGGTTAAGGAATTAGGAACTGGGGCACAGAGAGGTTAAGGAATTAGGAACTGGGGCACAGAGAGGTTAAGGAATTAGGAACTGGGGCACAGAGATGTTAAGGAATTAGGAACTGGGGCACAGAGAGGTTAAGAAATTAGAAACGGGCACAGAGAGGTTAAGGAATTAGGAACTGGGGCACAGAGAGGTTAAGGAATTAAAAAACGGGCACAGAGAGAGTTTAAGAAATTAGAAACGGGCACAGAAGTTAAGAAATTAAAAAACGGGCACAGAGAGGTTAAGGAATTAGGAACTGGGGCACAGAGAGGTTAAGGAATTAAAAAGCGGGCACAGAGAGGTTAAGAAATTAGGAACGGGCACAGAGAGGTTAAGAAATTAAAAAATGGGCACAGAGAGGTTAAGGAATTAGGAACTGGGGCACAGAGAGGTTAAGGAATTAGAAAGGGGCACAGAGAGTTTAAGGAATTTAAAAAAACGGGCACGGAGAGGTTATGGAATTAGGAACTGGGGCACAGAGAGGTTAAGGAATTAAAACACGGGCACAGAGAGGTTAAGAAATTAAAAAACGGGCACAGAGAGGTTAAGGAATTAAAAAAACGGGCACAGAGAGGTTAAGGAATTAGGAACTGGGGCACAGAGAGGTTAAGGAATTAGAAACGGGGGCACAGAGAGGTTAAGGAATTAAAAAACGGGCACAGAGAGGTTAAGGAATTAGGAATTGGGGCACAGAGAGGTTAAGGAATTAGGAACGGGGGCACAGAGAGGTTAAGGAATTAGCCTGAAGTGGGACTGCAGGCCAGTGGGAGAGCTGAGATTAGAAGCAGGGGTGGCCGTGCAGGTGGGCTTTTGCAGATGTGCCTTTGCGGGTGCGGTGGTGTACTGTCTGCCCGGAGGGAGGAGTAGACTGGACGCCAAGAAAGGCCGGAAATTGCACCCCGAAACAATGGGGCCATTCCA
The DNA here is from genome assembly GCF_015852505.1 of Tachyglossus aculeatus. Lineage (NCBI taxonomy): Eukaryota > Metazoa > Chordata > Mammalia > Monotremata > Tachyglossidae > Tachyglossus > Tachyglossus aculeatus. Next base: position 2,011,892 of record NW_024044842.1, on the reverse strand, counting down.
GCCGTCTCCAACCCCTACGGAGAGGGAGAATGGTAGGGGCCTTTTAATCCAGGAAGGCCATCAGCCTCCCGGAGTTCCTGAGAGGAGGATAAAGTCAGGCAAAGCCCCCCTTTTTCAATCAATCAGTCAATCAATCGTATTTATTGAGCGCTTACTGTGTGCTGAGCGCCCCAGACATTTCCCCCCCCCCCAGACATTCCCACAGACATTCCCAGGCTCTTCCCCTTTCCCCCCCAACTCCCATCCCTAGCCCCCCCAGGATCTACAGAGCCCAGGCATTCCTTCATCCTCATCAATCGTATTTATTGAGCGCTTCCTGTGTGCAGAGCACTGTACTAAGCGCTCGGGAAGTCCAAGTTGGCAACATCTAGAGACAGTCGCTGCCCAACAGTGGGCTCACAGTCTAAAAGGGGGAGATGGAGAACAAATTTTTGGAGAAGTAGAGAAATGAGCCCGGGCTTTGGAGTCAGAGGTCCTGGGTTCAAATCCCGACTGTGCCACTTATCAGCTGTCACTTCACTTCTCTGGGCCTCAGTGACCTCATCTGGAAAATGGGGATTAAGGCTGTGAGCCCCACAACCTCATCACCCAGCGCTTTGCATATAGTAAGCGCTTAATAAATGCCATTATTATTATTATTGAGCTCAAATCCCGACTGTGCCACGTATCAGCTGTCACTTCACTTCTCTGGGCCTCAGTGACCTCATCTGGAAAATGGGGATTAAGGCTGTGAGCCCCACAACCTCATCCCCCAGCGCTTTGCATATAGTAAGCGCTTCATAAATGCCATTATTATTATTATTATTATTGAGCTCAAATCCCAACTGTGCCACTTCTCAGCTGGGTGACTTGGGGCCAGTCACTTCAATCAATCAATCAATCGTATTTATTGAGCGCTTACTATGAGCAGAGCACTGTACTAAGCGCTTGGGAAGTACAAATTGGCATCACTTCACTTCTCTGGGCCTCAGTGACCTCATCTGGAAAATGGGGATTAAGGCTGTGAGCCCCACAACCTCATCACCCAGCGCTTTGCATATAGTAAGCGCTTAATAAATGCCATTATTATTATTATTATTATTATTGAGCTCAAATCCCGACTGTGCCACTTCTCAGCTGGGTGACTTGGGGCCAGTCACTTCACTTCTCTGGGCCTCAGTGACCCCATCTGGAAAATGGGGATTAAGGCTGTGAGCCCCACAACCTCATCCCCCAGCGCTTTGCATATAGTAAGCGCTTCATAAATGCCATTATTATTATTATTGAGCGCTTACTGCGTGCAGAGCACTGTACTAAGCGCTTGGGAAGCCCAAGTCGGCGACATATAGAGACGGGCCCTACCCAACAACAGGCTCACAGTCTAGAAGGGGGAGACGGACGACAAAACCGAACACGTGGACAGTTGTCAAGACGTCAGAACAATCAATCAATCAATCGTATTTATTGAGCGCTTACTGCGTGCAGAGCACTGTACTAAGCGCTTGGGAAGTACAAGTCGGCGACATATAGAGACGGGCCCTACCCAACAGCGGGCTCACAGTCTAGAAGGGGGAGACGGACGACAAAACCAAACACGTGGACAGTTGTCAAGATGTCAGAACAATCAATCAATCAATCAATCGTATTTATTGAGCGCTTACTGCGTGCAGAGCACTGTACTAAGCGCTTGGGAAGCCCAAGTTGGCGACATATAGAGACGGGCCCTACCCAACAGCGGGCTCACAGTCTAGAAGGGGGAGACGGACGACAAAACCGAACACGTGGACAGTTGTCAAGACGTCAGAACAATCAATCAATCGATCAATCGTATTTATTGAGCGCTTACTGCGTGCAGAGCACTGTACTAAGCGCTTGGGAAGCCCAAGTCGGCAACATATAGAGACGGGCCCTACCCAACAACGGGCTCACAGTCTAGAAGGGGGGAGACGGACGACAAAACCAAACACGTGGACAGTTGTCAAGACGTCAGAATAAATAGAAATAAAGCTCGATGCACATCATTAAGAAAAGAAATAGACTAGTAAATTAAAATAAATAATTTAATAATATCATTAAATAATAATAATTAAAATAAATCGAGTAATCAATCCGTACAATCATCTATATGCTGCCAACTTGTACTTCCCAAGCGCTCAGTACAGTGCTCTGCACACAGTAAGCGCTCAATAAATACGATTGAGTGGATGAATGAATCGATACAGGTGCCGTGGGGAGGGGAAGGAGGAGAGGAAAAAGGGGGCTCAGTCTGGGAAGGCTTCCTGGAGGAGGTGCTCCCCAAGCGCTTAGTACAGTGCTCTGCGCACAGTAAGCGCTCGATAAATACGACCGAATGAATGAATGAATGAGGTGAGCTCTCAGTAGGGCTTTGAAGGGAGGAAGCCAGCTAGCTTACTACTTCATCAATCGTATTTATTGAGCGCTTACTATGTGCAGAGCAGTGTACTAAGCGCTTGGGGCAGCACGACTTTTTTTGTTTAAATGGTATCCGCTGAGCGCTTACTATGTGCCAGGCACTGTGCTAACCGCTGGGGAAGATAGAAGCTAATCACAGTCCGCAGTCCATCTACCGTTTGTACATATTTATTAATCTATCTTACTGTGAGCGCACTGTTGGGTAGGGACCGTCTCTATGTGTTGCCAATTTGTACTTCCCAAGCGCTTAGTACAGTGCTCTGCACACAGGAAGCGCTCAATAAATACGATTGATGATGATGATTTATTTTTGTCAGTATGTTTGATTTTGTTCTCTGTCTCCCCCTTCCAGACTGTGAGCCCGCTGTTGGGTAGGGACCGTCTCTATGTGTCACCGACTTGTACTTCCCAAGCGCTTAGTACAGTGCTCTGCACACAGGAAGCGCTCAATAAATACGATTGATGATGATGATGATGATGATTTATTTTATTTTGGTCAGTATGTTTGGTTTTGTTCTCTGTTTCCCCCTTCTAGACTGTGAGCCCGCTGTTGGGTAGGGACTGTCTCTACGTGTTGCCAACTTGGACTTCCCAAGCGCTTAGTACAGTGCTCTGCACACAGGAAGCGCTCAATAAATACGATTGATGATGATGATGATGTTTGGTTTTGTTGTCTGTCTCCCCCTTCTAGACTGTGAGCCCACTGTTGGGTAGGGACCATCTCTATGTGTTGCCGACTTGGACTTCCCAAGCGCTTAGTACAGTGCTCTGCACACAATAAGCGCTCAATAAATATTAGGACAGTGCTCTGCACACAATAGGCCCTCAATAAATACCAGTGATTGATTGTAGGCAGGGAACAGACCTACCGACTCTGTTCTGTTCTCTCCCAAGCGCTTAGTACAGTGCTCTGCACACAATAAGCGCTCAATAAATATTAGTACAGTGGTCTGCACACAATAAGCCCTCAATAAATGCCAGTGATTGATTGTGGGCAGGGAACAGACCTACCAAATCTGTTCTGTTCTCTCCCAAGAGTTTAGTACAGTGTTCTGCACACAATAAGCGCTCAATAAATATTAGTCCAGTGCTCTGCACACAATGAGCCCTCAATAAATACCAGTGATTGATTGTGGGCAGGGAACAGACCTACCGACTCTGTTCTGCTGTGCTCTCCCAAGCGTTTAGTACAGTGCTCTGCACACAATAAGCCCTCAGTAAATACCAGTGATTGATTGTGGGCAGGGAACTGACCTACCGACTCTGTTCTGTTCTCTCCCAAGCGCTTAGTACAGTGTTCTGCACACAATAAGTGCTCAATAAATATTAGTACAGTGCTCTGCACACAATAAGCCCTCAATAAATACCAGTGATTGATTGTGGGCAGGGAACAGACCTACCGACTCTGTTCTGTGCTCTCCCATGCGTTTAGTACAGTGTTCTGCACACAATAAGCACTCAATAAATATTAGTACAGTGCTCTGCACACAATAGGCCCTCAATAAATACCAGTGATTGATTGTGGGCAGGGAACAGACCTACCAACTCTGTTCTGTTGTAGTCTCCCAAGCGCTTAGTACAGTGTTCTGCACACAATATGCGCTCAATAAATGTTAGTACAGTGCTCTGCACACAAGAAGTCCTCAATAAATACCAGTGATTGATTGTGGGCAGGGAACAGACCTACCGACTCTGTTCTGTTCTCTCCCAAGCGCTTAGTACAGTGCTCTGCACACAGTAAGCGCTCAATAAATACCAGTGATTGACTGTGGGCAGGGAACAGGCCTACCGACTCTGGTCTGTTCTGTTCTCTCCCAAGCGTTTAGTACAGTGCTCTGCACACAATAAGCCCTCAATAAATACCAGTGATTGATTGTGGGCAGGGAACAGACCTACCGACTCTGGTCTGTTGTAGTCTCCCATGCGTTTAGTACAGTGCTCTGCACACAATTAGCGCTCAATAAATATTAGTACAGTGCTCTGCACACAATAGGCCCTCAATAACTACCAGTGATTGATTGTGGGCAGGGAACAGACCTACCAAATCTGTTCTGTGGTTCTTTCCCAAGCGCTTAGTACAGTGCTCTGCACACAATAAGCGCTCAATAAATATCAGTACAGTGCTCTGCACACAATAGGCCCTCAATAAATACCAGTGATTGTTTGTGGGCGGGAAACAGAGCTACCAACTCTGTTCTGTTGTAATAATAATAATAATAATAACAACAATAATAATAATATGGCATTTATTCAGCGCTTACTATGTGCACAGCACTGTTCTAAGCGCCGGGGAGGTTCCATGGTGATGAGGTGGTCCCACGGGGGGCTCCCAGTCTTCACCCCCATTTGACAGATGAGGCCACTGAGGCCCAAAGAAGTGAAGCGACTTGCCCACAGTCGAGCGCTTAGTACAGTGCTCTGCACAGAGGAAGCGCTCAGTAAATAGGATTGGCTGACTGTATGGAAGGGACCCAAAGAAGAGGGCGGAGGGAGGCCAAGAATCCTCCCCAAATCCTCCTCCTCCTCCTCCTCCTCCAGCCCCGCCTCCACACAGCCCCGACCCTAAAAACTCTCCTCCCCGGGCCCCGGGGTCATTGCAATCCGCTCCTGTCTACAGGGGGTTGAAACTCACTTCTGTCTACTGGGGGATTGCAACCTGCTCCTGTGTATGCAGGGGATTGAAACTCACTTCTGTTCACAAGGGGATTGCAACCAGCTCCTGTGTACAGGGGATTGAAACACTTCTGTCCACAGGGGGATTGCAACCAGCTCCTGTCTACAGGGGATTGAAACTCACCTCTGTCCACAGGGGGATTGCAACCAGCTCCTGTCTACAGGGGATTGAAACTCACCTCTGTCCACAGGGGGATTGCAACCTGCTCCTGTCTACAGGGGATTGAAACTCACTTCTGTTCACAAGGGGATTGCAACCAGCTCCTGTGTACAGGGGATTGAAACTCCTGTTCACACGGGGGTTGCAGCCAGCTCCTGTGTACAGGGGATTGGAACTCACTTCTGTCTACAAGGGGGATTGCAATCAGCTCCTGACTACAGGGGATTGAGACTCACTTTTGTCCACAGGGGGATTGCAACCAGCTCCTGTCTACAGGGGATTGAAACTCACCTCTGTGCACAGGGGGATTGCAACCACCTCCTGTGTACAGGGGATTAAAACTCACTTCTGTTCACAAGGGGATTGCAACCAGCTCCTGTCTACAGGGGCTTGAAACTCACTTCTGCCTACAGGGGGATTGTAACCAACTCCTGTCAGCAAGGGGATTGAAACTCACTTCTTTCTACTGGGGGATTGCAACCAGCTCCTGTCTACAGGAAGAGTGAAACGCACTTCTGTGTGCAGGGGGATTGCAACCAGCTCCTGTCTACAGGGTGATTGAAACTCACTTCTGTCTACAGGGGGATTGCCACCAGCTCCTGTCTACAGGGGGATTGCCACCAGCTCCTGTCTGCAGGGGGATTGAAACTCACTTCTGTTTACGGGGGGATTGCAACCACCTTCCTTTTATAAGGGGGTTGCAACCTGCTTCCGTCTACAGGAAGATTGCAACCAACTCCAGTGTGCAGGGAGATTGCATCCCGCTTCTGTCTACAGGGGGATTGCAACCAGTCCCTGCCTACAGGGGGATTGAAATCCGCTCCCTTTTATAAGGGAATTGCAACCCGCTCCCATCTACAGGGAGATTGCATCCCGCTTCTGTCTACAGGGGATTGCAACTCGCTTGTATTTACAGTGGGTTGCCACCGGCTCCCGTCTAGAGGGGATTGCAACTCGCTTCTGTCCACTGGAGATTTGCAACCTGCTCCTGTGTGCAGGGAGATTTGCAACCCGCTTCCGTCTACAGGAAGATTGCAACCACCTCCTATTTACCGGGGATTGCAACTCTCTTCTGTCCACTGGGGGATTGCAACCCTCTTCCGTCTACAGGAACCAGCTCCTGTCTACAGGAAAATTGCAGCCAGCTCCCATTAAAGGGGATTGCAACTCGCATCTGTCTACAGGGAGATTGCAACTAGGTCCTGTCCACAGGAAGATTGCAACAAGCTCCTGTCTACAGGGAGATTGTAACCCGCTCCTATTAAAGGGGATTGCAACCAGCTTCTGTCTACAGGGAGATTGCAACCACCGTCTGTCTCCAGGAAGATTGTAACCAGCTCCTGTCTACAGGAAGATTGTAGATTGAAGATTGTCCTATTAAAGGGGATTGCAACTCGCTTCTGTCTAGAGGGAGATTGTAACCACCTTCTGTCTACAGGAAGATTGCAACCACCTTCTGTCTACAGGGAGATTGCAACCAGCTCCTATTAAAGGGGATTGCAACTCGCTTTTGTCTCTACAGGGAGATTGCAACTAGCTTCTGTCTACAGGAAGATTGCAACCACGTTCTGTCTACAGGGAGATTGCAACCAGCTCCTATTAAAGGGGATTGCAACTCGCTTCTGTCTACAGGGAGATTGCAACCAGCTCCTGTCTACAGGGAGATTGCAACCACCTTCTGTCTACAGGGAGATTGCATCCAGCTCCTGTCTACAGGGAGACTGTAACCAGCTCCTATTAAAGGGGATTGCAACTCGCTTCTGTCTACAGGAAGATTGCAACCAGCTTCTGTCTACAGGGAGATTGCAACCAAGTCCTGTCCACAGGAAGATTGCAACCCGCTTCCGTCTACGGGAAAATTGCAACCAGGTCTTGTCTACAGGGGGATTGCAACCAGCCCCTGTCTACAGGGAGATTGCCACCAGTTCCCGGCTCCAGGGACGTTGCAACCAGGTAAATCGCCTCTCCGGCGGTTGGATCCGGGTCGGGCCGTGGGCAAAGAGGTAATTTAGTTGATTGATCACCGTGGGATTTGCTAGACGCCTCCCAATAAAGGCCGTGCACTGTACTAAGCGCTGGGAGCGATGCTAAATCACCAGGTTGGACAGGGGAGAGGCCTTGTCCCCCCATAAGGTCTTTGGCCTAAAGAGGAGGGAGAAGGAGTCATTTTTGCTAAAATGGTACTTGCTAAGCGCCTATTATGTGCCAAGCACTGTACTAAGCGCTAATTAGGTTGGACTCCATCCATGCCCCTCTTGGACCTTACAATCTAACCAGGAGAGAGAACCATATTTTTTTAAAAAAAATGAACATCTATTATGTGCCAGGCACTGTACTAAGCCCCCCCTTCTAGACCGTGAGCCCACAGGTGGGTAGGTAGATGTTGCCAACTTGGACTTCCCGAGCGCTTAGTACAGTGCTCTGCACCCAGTAAGCGCTCAATAAATACGACTGAAGGAATGAATAAGGAGAACCATATTTTTTTTAAAAAATTAAACATCTATTATGTGCCAGGCACTGTACTAAGCCCCCTTTTCTAGACCGTGAGCCCACAGGTGGGTAGGTAGATGTCGCCAACTTGGACTTCCCAAGCGCTTAGTACAGTGCTCTGCGACCAGTAAGCGCTCAATAAATACGACCGAAGGAATAAATGAATAAGCAGGAGAGAGAGCCATATTTTTTTAAAAAATTAAACATCTATTATGTGCCAGGCACTGTACTAAGCCCCCCCTTCTAGATCGTGAGCCAACAGTTGGGTAGGTAGATGTTGCCAACTTGGACTTCCCGAGCGCTTAGTACAGTGCTCTGCACCCAGTAAGCGCTCAATAAATACGACTGAAGGAATGAAGGAATAAGCAGGAGAGAGAACCATATTTTTTTAAAAAATTAAACATCTATTATGTGCCAGGCACTGTACTAAGCGCTGGGGTAGGTACAAGGTTGGCCACAGCCCCTGTCTCACATGGGACTTAGTCTGAGGAGGGAGAACCATTTATTAAAAAATGCGCTTAGTACAGTACCTGGCACATAGTAAGTGCTTAATAAGTACAATTTATTTTAAAAAAAGGTTCTCCCTCCTGCTTAGATTGTGAGCCCCATGTGAGACGGGATTTGAGTCCAATCTAAGCGCTTAGTACAGTGCCTGGCACATAGTAAGTGCTTAATAAGTACAATTTATTTTAAAAAAAGGTTCTCCCTCCTTAGATTGTGAGCCCCATGTGAGACGGGATTTGAGTCCAACCTAATTATCTTGTATTTACCCCAGCGCTTAGTACAGTGCCTGGCACATAGTAAGTGTCTAATAAGTACAATTTATTTTTAAAAAAATGTTCTCCCTCCTGCTTAGATTGTGATCCCCATGTGAGACGGGATTTGAGTCCAACCTAATTAACTTGTATCTACCTCGGCGCTTAGTACAGTGCCTGGCACATAGTAAGTGTATCTACCTCAGTGCTTAGTACAGTGCCTGGCACATAGTAAGTGCCTAATAAGTACAATTTATTTTAAAAAAAGGTTCTCCCTCCTGCTTAGATTGTGAGCCCCATGTGAGACGGGATTTGAGTCCAACCTAATTAACTTGTATCCACCCCAGCGCTTAGTACAGTGCCTGGCACATAGTAAGTGCTTAATAAGTATAATTTATTTTAAAAAAAGGTTCTCCCTCCTGCTTAGATTGCGAGCCCCATGTGAGACGGGATTTGAGTCCAACCTAATTAACTTGTATCCACCCCAGCGCTTAGTACAGTGCCTGGCACATAGTAAGTGCTTAATAAGTATAATTTATTTTAAAAAAAGGTTCTCCCTCCTGCTTAGATTGCGAGCCCCATGTGAGACGGGATTTGAGTCCAACTTAATTAACTTGTATCTACCCCAGCGCTTAGTACAGTGCCTGGCACATAGTAAGTGCCTAATAAGTACAATTTATTTTAAAAAAAGGTTCTCCCTCCTGCTTAGATTGCGAGCCCCATGTGAGACGGGATTTGAGTCCAACTTAATTAACTTGTATCTACCTCAGCGCTTAGTACAGTGCCTGGCACATAGTAAGTGTATCTACCTCAGTGCTTAGTACAGTGCCTGGCACATAGTAAGTGCTTAATAAGTACAATTTATTTTAAAAAAAGGTTCTCCCTCCTGCTTGGATTGTGAGCCCCATGTGAGACGGGATTTGAGTTCAACCTAATTCACTTGTATCTACCCCAGCGCTTAGTACAGTGCCTGGCACATAGTAAGCGCTTACCAAATGCACTAAAGATAAATAGCAATGGATTGATAATAATAATAATAAGTATAGTAATATAATAACGGCACTTGTTAAGCACTTTTCATTCATTGATTCATTCAGTCGTATTTATTGAGCGCTTCCTGTGGGCAGAGCACTGTACTGAGCGCTTGGGAAGTCCAAGTTGGCAACGTATAGAGACGGTCCCTACCCAACAGTGGGCTTACAGTCTAGGACTGGGCACTTAAATGCACTAAAAATAAATATCGTCGATTGATAATAATCCAGCGCTTAGAACAGTGCATTGCACATAGTAAGCGCTTAATAAATGCCATCATCATTATTATTCTTATAAAATATAACAATATAATAATAAACGCCATTATTATTATAAAATATAACAATATAATAAATGCCATTATTATTATAAAATATAGCAATATATTAATAATAATGGTATTTATTAAGCACTTACTATGTGCTAAGCGTGGTATTTGTTAAGCACTTACTATGTCTTATGTGCCTGTTTACTTGTTTTATTGTTTGTCTCCTCCCTTCTAGGCTGTGAGCCCGTTGTTGGGTAGGTGTTGCCCGTTTATGCTTCCCAAGCGCTTAGTACAGTGCTCTGCACACAGGAAGCGCTCAGTAAATACGATTGAATGAATGAATGCCAGGCGCAAGGAAGGGCCCTTTTCTTCACCTTTCCTAAGCCCGTCCATTTCCCAGTTTTGGGGGAATGAAGAGGATGCCGGAATGTGGGATCCTCAGGAAAACCGCGTTTTCCGACTTGGTGACAAGAGGCTTTGGAAGTCAAAGGTTGTGGGTTCTAATCCCGCCTCCGCCACTTAATAATGGCTTTTTAAAAAAAAAATAATGGTTCTTATTGAGTGCTTACTATGTGCAGAGCACTGTTCTAAGCGCTGGGGAGGTTCCAAGGTGATCAAGTTGTCCCTCGGGGGGGCTCACAGTCTTCATCCCCATTTTCCAGATGAGGGAACTGAGGCCCAGGGAAGTTAAGTAACTTGCCCAAGGTCACACAGCTGACAATTGGCGGAGCCGGGATTTGAACCCATGACCTTTCACTCCAAAGCCCGGGCTCTTTCCACTGAGCCACGCTGCTTCTTTAAGCGCTTAGTCCGGTGCTCAGCACACAGTCAGTGCTCAATAAATGCGATTGAAGGAACCCCAGCGCTTAGAACAATCAATCAATCAATCGTATTTATTGAGCGCTTACTATGTGCAGAGCACTGTACTAAGCGCTTGAATAATAATAATGTTGGTATTAAGCACTTACTATGTGCAAAGCACTGTTCTAAGCACTGGGGTAGATACAAGGTAATCAGGTTGTCCCACGAGGGGCTCACAGTCTTCATCCCCATTTTACAGATGAGGGAACTGAGGCCCAGAGAATTGAAGTGACTTGCCCAAAGTCACACAGCTGGCAAGTGGCAGAGCCGGGATTTGAACCCATGACCTCCGACTCCAAAGCCCGGGCTCTTTCCACTAAGCCACGCTGCTTCCCCTTAGAACAGTGCCTGACGCGTATCAGCGCTCAGTAAATGCGATTGAATGAACCCCAGCGCGTAGAACAATCAATCAATCAATCAATCAATCGTATTTATTGAGCACTTACTGTGTGCAGAGCACTGTACTAAGCGCTTGGGAAGTACAGTGCTTGACACGTAATAATAATACTGATAACAATGATAATGGTGGTATTTAAGCGCTCAGTATGTGCCAAGCACTGTTCTGAGCGCTGGGGAGGATTCAAGGTGATCAGGTTGTCCCACGGGGGGCTCACAGTCTTCATCCCCATTTTACAGATGAGGGAACTGAGGCACGGAGAAGGCTAGTGACTTGCCCAGAGTCACACAGCCAAGTCGCAGAGCCAGGATTAGAGCGCTTAATAAATGCCACGGTGATTATTATTATTTTATTGTCTGTAGTACTGTTGCCCACACCTGTAGACCGTCCACATCTCCGCTGTTGGGGAGGGACCGTCTCTAGATGTCGCCCACTTGGACTTCCCAAGCGCTTAGTACAGCGCTCTGCACACCGTAAGCGCTCAATAAATACGACTGAATGAATGAATGAATCTGTAGACCGTCCACATCTCCGCTGTTGGGGAGGGCCCGTCTCTAGATGTCGCCCACTTGGACTTCCCAAGCGCTTAGTACAGCGCTCTGCACACCGGAAGCGCTCAATAAATACGACTGAATGAATGAATGAATCTGTAGACAGTCCGCATCTTCTCGACCGTGAGCCCGCTGTTGGGGCGGGACCGTCTCTATATGTCGCCAACTTGGACTTCCCAAGCGCTTAGTACAGTGCTCTGCGCTCAATAAATACGATTGACTGTGCGCCCAGTAAGCGCTCAATAAATACGATTGAGTGAATGAAGCTGCAATTTATTTTTTCTGCCTTCTCCTCCTCTAGACTGCCGGCTCCCGGTGGGCAGAGACCGGGTCTGCCACCTCTGTTGTATTGGACTCCCCCGAGCACCTAGTACAGTGCTCTGCAAACGGTAAGCGCTCAGTAAGTGCCATCGATTTCTTGACTGACTTCTCGGGCCGGTCGCTGCCCTTTTCCGGGCCTCAGTCGCCTCATCTGTAAAATGGGGATGAAGACGGCGGGCCCCGTGTGGGACAGGGACCGTGTCCGTCCCGATGGCCCGGCGTCTACACCAGAGCTCAGTTCGGCCCCCGGCACGAAGGGAGCCCTTCCACAAATACCACGCGGTTACTCGGGGCAGAGCGCTGTACTAAGCGCCGAGAGAGAAGCGGCGTGGCTCAGTGGAAAGGGCATAGGCTTGGGAGTCAGAGGCCACGGGTTCAAATCCCGGCTCCGCCACTTGTCAGCTGGGTGACTTTGGGCAAGTCGCTTCACTTCTCTGGGCCTCAGTTCCCTCATCTGTAAAATGGGGGTGAAGACTGTGAGCCCCCCGTGGGACAACCTGATCACCTTGCAACCTCCCCAGCGCTTAGAACAGTGCTTTGCACATAGTAAGCGCTTAATAAATGCCATTATTATTATTATTATTCTCTGTGCCTCAGTTTCCTCATCTGGAAAATGGGGATTAAGACTTTGAGCCCCCCGTGGGACCACCCGATCACCTTGGAACTTCCCCAGCGCTTAGAACAGTGCTTTGCACATAGTAAGCGCTTAATAAATATTATTATTATTATTCTTATCTAGCTGGGATGTAGACGCAGTCCCCCCTCGAGACCGAAAGCTCGGTATGGGGAGGGAATGTGTCTGTTTATTGTTCATTCGTTCATTCAGTCGTATTTATTGAGCGCTTACTGTGTGCAGAGCACTGTACTAAGCGCTTGGGAAGTCCAAGTTGGCAACTTATAGAGACGGTCCCTACCCAACAGCGGGCTCACAGTCTAGAAGGGGGTATTGTTCGGCGGTACTCTCACTGTACTAATCAATCAATTAATCAATCGTACTTATTGAGCGCTTACTGTGTGCAGAGCACTGTACTAAGCGCTTGGGAAGTCCAAGTTGGCAACATATAGAGACGGTCCCTACCCAACAGCGGGCTCACAGTCTAGCAGGGGGTATTGTTCGGCGGTACTCTCCCAAGCGCTTAGTACAGTGCTCTGCACACAGTAAGCGCTCAATAAATAGGATTGACTGACTTGACTCCCTCCTGCTCTCCTCTTGCTTGAGACCGTGAGCCGCACGTGGGCCGGGGGCCGTGTCCCACCCGATCTATCGGTCCCCCCCCCCCATCAATCAATCAATCATATTTATTGAGTGCTTACTATGTGCAGAGCACTGTACTAAGCGCCTGGGAAGTCCAAATTGGCAACATATAGAGACGGTCCCGACCCAACAGTGGGCTCACAGTCCAAAAGGAGCAGCGTTTAAACGGTCGCCACGGTTCTCAGCGAGCGCTCGATAAATCCGCATCTGTAAAATGGGGATTCAGCTCTGCCGATTGTTGGCTGGGTGACTCTCGGGAAGTCATTTCATCATCATCATCATCATCATCAATCGTATTTATTGAGCGCTTACTATGTGCAGAGCACTGGACTAAGCGCTTGGGAAGTACAAATTGGCAACGTATAGAGACAGTCCCTACCCAACAGTGGGCTCCCAGTCTAGAAGGGGGTATTGTTCGGCAGTCCTCTCCCAAGCGCTTAGTATAGTGCTCTGCACACAGTAAGCGCTCAATAAATAGGATTGACTGACTTGACTCCCTCCTGCTCTTCTCTTGCTTGAGACTGTGAGCCGCACGTGGGCCGGGGGCCGTGTCCCACCCGATCTATCGGTCCCCCCCCAATTAATCAATCAATCAATCATATTTATTGAGCGCTTACTATGTGCAGAGCCCTGTACTAAGCGCCTGGGAAGTACAAATGGGCAACATATAGAGACAGTCCCTACCCAACAGTGGGCTCACAGTCTAAAAGGAGCAGCGTTTAGGCCCTTGGTGACGAACGGTTGCCACGGTTCTCAGCGAGCGCTCAATAAATCCTTTTAGACTGCGAGCCCACTGTTGGGTAGGGACTGTCTCTATATGTTGCCAATTTGTACTTCCCAAGCGCTTAGTACAGTGCCCTGCACATAGTAAGTGCTCAATAAATACGATTGATGATGATGATGATCTGTAAAATGGGGATTAAGCTCTGCCGATTGTCAGCTGGGTGACTCTGGGGAAGCCACTTCACTTCTCCGGGCCTCAGTTTCCTCATCTGTAAAATGGGGATTAAGACTTTGAGCCCCCCATGGGCCAACCTGATCGCCTTGTAACCTCCCCGGCGATTAGAACGGTGCTTTGCACGTAGTAAGCGCTTAATAAATGCCATTATTAGGGGATGAGGACTGTGAGCCCCCCGTGGGCCAACCTGATCGCCTTGGAACCTCCCCGTGATTAGAACGGTGCTTTGCACGTAGTAAGCGCTTAATAAATGCCATTATTAGGGGATGAGGACTGTGAGCCCCCCGTGGGCCAACCTAATCGCCTTGGAACCTCCCCGGCGATTAGAACGGTGCTTTGCACGTAGTAAGCGCTTAATAAATGCCATTATTATCATCATTATTATTATTATGAAATGCACGATGGATGGATCGATGGACGGAGTGTGGTGTCTTCTCCCCTCCAGGTCCCGGGGGCTGGGCCGAGCCAGCCCCCCGACGATGGAGGCCTTCAACCCGTGGAAGGACTACCTGGGCCTGGCCCGAGTGGTCGAAGCCTTCCGGGAAGAGCCGGCCCTCGCGGATTCCCGGCCCGCGGCGTCGTCCTCGTCGTCGTCCTGGGGCGAGAGGCGTCTCCCCCAGCCGCCCTCCTGCTCCTTCTGCAGACACAACGGCGAGGCGCGCCACATTTACCAGTCCCACAACCTGAAGGACGCCGAGGGCCGGGTGGTCTGCCCCATCCTCCGGGGCTACGTCTGCCCCCAGTGCGGGGCCTCCCAGGACGCGGCCCACACCCGCCGCTTCTGTCCCCTGACCAGGAACGGCTACACGTCCGTCTACACCTACGGCCCCAGGAACCCCCCGGCCAAGGCGGCCCCGGGGCCCAAGCCCAAGGGGACCCCGGGGGGCACGGGCCCCCAGGGGCCCGCCCCGGGGGGCTGCTGACTTCCCACGGGGACGCCCCGTTGCCCGGCGGGCGGCGGCGGCTCCAAGCGTTGCCCCCGTGTTCTTAATGTTATCGATAGTGTTATTAGCGGTGTTATTGATGAACGGTGTTATTAATAAGGGAAAGTTTCCGTAATATCTGTAGCTGTCTGCCTGTTTGCCTATCCGTAGATATATCTACGTCTGAAATTCCGATATATCTATAGATAGCCGATGTATCCCTATCTGGATATAGAGATAGATATCTCTCTCTAGATATCCATGTATATCTATTTCTATCTAGGGACATATATACCTATGTATCTATACCTGTCTGTCTACCTATACCCCAATATATATAGATGTATCTATAGATATCTATCTATAGATATCCATATATATCTATTTCTATCTAGAGACATATATGCCCATATATCTATACCTATCTGTCTATCTGTCTGTCTGTCTATCTATACCCCGATAGATATAGATGTATCTATAGATATCTATCTATAGATATCTATCTATAGATATCCATATATATCTATATCTATCTAGAGACATATATACCTGTACCTGTCTATCTGTCTATCTACCTATAACCCTCTATCTATCCATCCATCTATCTATCTGTCTGTCTATCTATCTATCTATATCTATCTAATCTATCTATAGATGTCCACATATATCTAATCCATCTATCATCTATCTATCTATCATCTAATCTATCTATAGATGTCCACATATATCTAACCCATCTATCATCTATCTATCGATGTCCACATATCTAATCCATCTATCATCTATCTATCTATCTATCTGTCTGTCTGTCTATGTCTGTCTATATCTATCTATAGATGTCCACATATATCTACATCTATCTATCTATATAGATCTATATAGACAGATATATCTATCTGTATCTATCTACATAGCTATCTAGATAGATATATCTGACTACATATAGACCTATCTATATCTATATAGACAGAGATAGATAGGTCTCTATATATTTGAGATTCCGATATATCTGTAGTTACCCCACATATCTATAACTAGCTATATAGATGTAGGCATATCTCTCTCTATATATTTAGATATAGACATACAGAGATATAGCTCTACCTTCCGTTCATCTACCGGGCATTTGGAAGGTGCGGGATTACCTGGGGAGAGAACACTGCGGGTCCCTCGGTTATTAATCCTGATCATTAGGGTCGGTGTGCAGCACTTACGATGTGCCCAGCCCTGGGGTAATACAGGAAGATAATAATCTTCTATTATCTATCTGTCTATCTATCTATCTATCTATCTATCTATCTATCTATCCATCTATCCATCCATCTATCTATCTATCTATCTCTATCTATCTCTGTCTATCTATCTATCTCTATCTCTCTCTATATATCTATCTACTCTATCTATCTATACCTATCTAATCTATCTATCTATAGATGTCCACATATATCTAATCCATCCATCCATCCATCTATCTATCTATCTAATCTATCTATACCTATCTATACCTATCTAATCTATCTATAGATGTCCACATATATCTCATCCATCCATCCATCTATCTATCTATCTATCTATATCTAATCTATCTATAGATGTCCACATATATCTAATCCATCTATCATCTATCTATTTATCTCTATCTATCTAATCTATCTATAGATGTCCACATACATCTAATCCATCCATACATCTATCTATCTATCTATCTATCTATCTATCTATAGGTAATAACCGTGGTACTCGTTAAACCTTTCCGTAAGACCGTGAGCTTCAACTGGGACAGGGACTGTGTCCAACCTGATTAACTCGTACCTCCAGCGCCGTGGCGCAGAGAAAGCGCTTAACAAATACCATCATTATTAACCCCAGCGATCAGAACAGCGCTTGGCACGTAGTAAGCGCTTAACAAGTGCCACGGTTATTGGAATTCTCCAGCGTCGTATCGCAGGGCTTAGCGCCCGGAGCCTCGTGGGTGATGGGCAATGCCACTGAAAGATCACAAGACCCCCGGGTCAGATCCCAAAGCCCCGAGACCCCCAGGGAGGCAGGGGGGAAGGCCGGAGGCTTGGAGGGAGAAGAAGAAACGGTTAGTAATAATTCATGGTGTCGTTGAGAAGCCGTGTGAGAGCCCGGGCCTGAGAGTCGAAACGACCGACGTCCGAACGCCGGCCCCGTCACTCGTCTGCTGCGTGACCTTGGGCCAGTCACTTCACTTTCCCCCGTCTGTAAGATGGGGGTGAAGACTGTGAGCCCCCTGGGAGGCGGGGACTGCGTCCAATCCGATTATTTTGTCCCCAGTGCTTAGAACGGTGCCCGACACACAGGAAGGGCTTAACAAATGCCGTAAAAAGTCATCATCATCAATCGTATTTATTGAGCGCTTACTGTGTGCAGAGCACTGGACTAAGCGCCTGGGAAGTACAAATTGGCAACGTATAGAGACAGTCCCTACCCAACAGTGGGCTCGCAGTCTAAAAAGTCTTCAGTTTGTGCCCCGTACTGTACTGAGCACTCGGGTTGATGATAATAATGATTGTGGTTTTGTTAACAGTAATAATAACAACAACAACGGTGGTATTTGTTAAGCACTTACTCCGTGCCGAGCACTTTTCTAAGCACTGGGGGTAGATACGAGGTAATCAGGTCATCCCACGCGGGGCTCACCGACTTCGTCCCCATTTTCCAGATGAGGGAACTGAGGCCCAGAGTGGGGCTTACAGCCTTCATCCCCGTTTTCCGGATGTGGGAACTGAGGCCCAGAGTGGAGCTCTCCACCTTCCTCCCCGTTTTCCAGATGAGGTAACTGAGGCCCAGAGCGGGGCTCACCGCCTTCCTCCCCGTTTTCCAGATGAGGGAACTGAGGCCCAGAATGGGGCTCACCGCCTTCCTCCCCGTTTTCCAGATGAGGGAACTGAGGCCCAGAGTGGAGCTCACCGCCTTCCCGTTTTCCGGATGAGGGAACTGAGGCCCAGAGCGGGGCTCACCGCCTTCCTCCCCATTTTCCAGATGAGGGAACTGAGGCCCAGAGTAGGGCTCACCGCCTTCCTCCCCGTTTTCCAGATGAGGTAACTGAGGCCCAGAGTGGAGCTCACCGCCTTCATCCCCGTTTTCCAGATGAGGGAACTGAGGCCCAGAGCAGTCAAGTGACTGGCCCAAAGTCACCCAGCTGACCGGTGGCGGGGCCGGGATTAGAACCCACGACCTCTGACTCCACACGGCTTGGCGGGGTCGCGTGGGAAAGGGGAAGGATGGTCAAAGCTTTGAATGGGGAGCGGGGCGGTGGAGGAGCTGTTGAGCACTTCGTTGAGCACCTCTGTTGTGGCGGACTCTCCCAGGCGCTTCGTACAGTGCTCTGCACGCAGTAGGCGCTCAAAAAATACCATTGATTGACTGATTAATTGATAGAATGGGCAAACCATCCCCAAATAACAGTTCCCCCGCTAGAAAGTCGTCAAGTATGATTGCCTTCAGTCAATTCACCATTCATTCATTCATTCATTAAGCGCTCAATAAATACGATTGATTGATTGATTCGATCTATTTATTGAGCGCTTACTGTGTGCAGAGCACCGTACTAAGCGCTTGGGATGTCCAAGTTGGCAGCATCTAGAGACGGTCCCTACCCAACAGCGGGCTCACAGTCTAGACGGGGGAGACAGACGACGAAACAAAACATATAAACCAAATAAAATAAATAGAATAAATATGTACAGAGAGTCTTCACAGAGTCACTCCTTCCATCGTATTTATTGAGCACCTACTCGGAGTGCAAAGCGTCGTGACCTAGAGGAAATACCCCAAATCCGAGTTTTAATCCTATTGAGCGCTTACCGTGAGTCCCGCGGAGTGCAAAGAAGCTTCGTGACCTAGAGGAAATATCCCAAATCCGGAATCCAAATCCGAGTTTTAATCCTATTGAGCGCTTACCGTGAGTCCCTCGGAGTGCAGAGAAGCATCGTGACCTAGAGGAAATATCCCAAATCCGGAATCCAAATCTGAGTTTTAATCCTATTGAGCGCTTACCGTGAGTCCCGCGGAGTGCAAAGAAGTGTCGTGACCTAGAGGAAATATCCCAAATCTGGAATCCAAATCCGAGTTTTAATCCTATTGAGCACTTACCGTTAGTCCCTCGGTGTGCAGAGAAGCATCGTGACCTAGAGGAAATATCCCAAATCTGGAATCCAAATCCGAGTTTTAATCCTATTGAGCGCTTACCATGAGTCCCTCGGAATGCAGAGAAGCATCGTGACCTAGAGGAAATATCCCAAATCCGGAATCCAAATCCGAGTTTTAATCCTATTTAGCGCTTACTGTGAGTCCCTCGGAGTGCAGAGAAGCATCGTGACCTAGAGGAAATATCCCAAATCCGGAATCCAAATCCGAGTTTTAATCCTATTGAGCGCTTACCGTGAGTCCCTCGGCGTGCAGAGAAGCATCGTGACCTAGAGGAAATATCCCAAATCCGGAATCCAAATCCGAGTTTTAATCCTATTGAGCACTTACCGTGAGTCCCACAGAGTGCAGAGAAGCATCGTGACCTAGAGGAAATATCCCAAATCTGGAATCCAAATCCGAGTTTTAATCCTATTTAGCGCTTACCGTGAGTCCCTCGGAGTGCAGAGAAGCGTCGTGACCTAGAGGAAATATCCCAAATCCGGAATCCAAATCCGAGTTTTAATCCTATTGAGCACTTACCGTGAGTCCCTCGGAGTGCAGAGAAGCATCGTGACCTAGAGGAAATATCCCAAATCCGGAATCCAAATCCGAGTTTTAATCCTATTGAGCGCTTACCGTGAGTTCCTCGGCGTGCAGAGAAGCATCGTGACCTAGAGGAAATATCCCAAATCCGGAATCCAAATCCGAGTTTTAATCCTATTGAGCGCTTACCGTGAGTCCCGCGGAGTGCAAAGAAGTGTCGTGACCTAGAGGAAATATCCCAAATCCGGAATCCAAATCCGAGTTTTAATCCTATTGAGCACTTACCGTGAGTCCCTCGGCGTGCAGAGAAGCATCGTGACCTAGAGGAAATATCCCAAATCCGGAATCCAAATCCGAGTTTTAATCCTATTTAGCGCTTACCGTGAGTCCCTCGGAGTGCAGAGAAGCGTCGTGACCTAGAGGAAATATCCCAAATCCGGAATCCAAATCCGAGTTTTAATCCTATTGAGCACTTACCGTGAGTCCCTCGGAGTGCAGAGAAGCATCGTGACCTAGAGGAAATATCCCAAATCCGGAATCCAAATCCGAGTTTTAATCCTATTGAGTGCTTACCGTGAGTAACAATAATAATAATAATAATAATAATAATGGTATTTATTAAGCACTTACTATGTGCAAAGCACTGTTCTAAGTGCGGGGGAGGTAACCAGGTGGTCCCACGGGGGGCTCACACTCTTCATCCCCATTTGACAGATGAGGGAACTGAGGCCCAGAGAATAATAGTAATAATAATAATGATGGCATTTATTAAGACAATCCCCATTGGACAGATGAGGTCACAGAGGCCCAGGGAAGTGAAATGACTTGCCCAAAGTCACACAGTTGGCAGAGCCGGGATTTGAACTCATGACCTCTGACTCCAAAGCCCGGGCTGTCTCCACCGAGCCACGCTGCTGCCCATTTCACAGCTGGGCCACCTCATTCTTTTGAAGTAATGGAAACAGACACATGCACACAGATTTTTTCATATATATTATTGCACCATTCTCTGCCCAATTCTCCCCACACCTCTACACACACAAACACACACAAACACACGCTCACACGTACACACACCCGTCTTTAACTTGTTTCTAAAGCAGGCTGGACACGTTCTGCTTTGATCTGCAGGAGACACACACAGACTTTTTCATATTTATTATTGCAACATTCTCTGCCCAATTCTCCCCACACCTCTACACACACAAACACCTACAAACACACGTACACACACCGGTCTTTAACTTGTTTCTAAAGCAGGCTGGACACGTTCTGCTTTGATCTGCAGGAGACACACACAAATTTTTTCATATTTATTATTGCAACATTCTCTGCCCAACTCTCCCCACAACTCTACACACACAAACACAAGCTCACACGTATACACACCCGTCTTTAACTTGTTTCTAAAGAAGGCCGGACACGTTCTGCTTTGATCTGCAGGAGACACACAAATTTTTTCGTATTTATTATTGCAACTTTCTCTGCCCAATTCTCCCCACACCTCTACACACACAAACACCTACAAACACACGTACACACACCGGTCTTTAACTTGTTTCTAAAGCAGGCTGGACACATTCTGCTTTGATCTGCAGGAGACACACACAAATTTTTTCATATTTATTATTGCAACTTTCTCTGCCCAATTCTCCCCACACCTCTACACACACAAACACACACAAACACACGCTCACACGTACACACACCCGTCTTTAACTTGTTTCTAAAGCAGGCTGGACACGTTCTGCTTTGATCTGCAGGAGACACACACAGACTTTTTCATATTTATTATTGCAACATTCTCTGCCCAATTCTCCCCACACCTCTACACACACAAACACCTACAAACACACGTACACACACCGGTCTTTAACTTGTTTCTAAAGCAGGCTGGACACGTTCTGCTTTGATCTGCAGGAGACACACACAAATTTTTTCATATTTATTATTGCAACATTCTCTGCCCAACTCTCCCCACAACTCTACACACACAAACACAAGCTCACACGTATACACACCCGTCTTTAACTTGTTTCTAAAGAAGGCCGGACACGTTCTGCTTTGATCTGCAGGAGACACACAAATTTTTTCGTATTTATTATTGCAACTTTCTCTGCCCAATTCTCCCCACACCTCTACACACACAAACACCTACAAACACACGTACACACACCGGTCTTTAACTTGTTTCTAAAGCAGGCTGGACACATTCTGCTTTGATCTGCAGGAGACACACACAAATTTTTTCATATTTATTATTGCAACTTTCTCTGCCCAATTCTCCCCACACCTCTACACACACAAACACCTACAAACACAAACTCACACGTACACACACCCATCTTTAACTTGTTTCTAAAGCAGGCTGGACACGTTCTGCTTTGATCTGCAGGAGACACACACAATTTTTTTCATATTTATTATTGCAACATTCTCTGCCCAACTCTCCCCACACCTCTACACACACAAACAGACGCTCACACGTACACACACCCGTCTTTAACTTGTTTCTAAAGAAGGCCGGACACGTTCTGCTTTGATCTGCAAGAGACAGACACACACAGATTTTTTCATATTTATTATTGCAACATTCTCTGCCCAATTCTCCCCACACCTCTACACACACAAACACCTACAAACACACGTACACACACCAGTCTTTAACTTGTTTCCAAAGCAGGCTGGACACGTTCTGCTTTGATCTGCAGGAGACACACAAATTTTTTCATATTTATTATTGCAACTTTCTCTGCCCAATTCTCCCCACACCTCTACACACACAAACACATATTAATAATAATAATAATAATGAAGATGGCATTTATTAAGCGCTTACTACGTGCCAAGCACTGTTCTAAGCGCTGGGGAGGTTACAAGGTGATCAGGTTGGTCCACGGGGGGCTCACAGTCTTCATCCCCATTTTACAGATTAGGGAACTGGAGGCCCAGAGAAGTGAAGTGGCTTGCCCAAAGTCGCGCAGCTGACAAGGGGATTTGAACCCATGACCTCTGACTCCAAAGCCTGGGCTCTGGGTTCTAATTCCGGCTCCGCCCCTTGTCTGCCGCATGACCCAGGGCAAGTCATTTAGCTTTTTTGTGCCTCCGTCTCTAAAACGGGGATTTAACGAAGGTTCTTTCTCCTACTTTGTATTTACCCCAGTGCTCATTCATTCAATCGTATTTATTGAGCGCTTACCATGTGCAGAGCACTGTACTAGGCGCTTGGGAACAACATACAGAGACGGTCCCTACAAACGCACGTCTACACACCCGTCTTTAACTGGTTTCTAAAGCTGGCTGGACACGTTCTGCTGTGATCTGGAGGAGATCGGCCATCACGAAAGCCATTTCGCTCTGTAGCCAACTTGTCCTTCCCAAGCGCTTAGTACAGTGCTCCGCACACAGTAAGCGCTCAATAAATACGATTGAATGAACGAATGGATGGAAGACGGTTCTTTCTGGACGGCCATGTGGGCAGGGGGAGAGGAGTAGAGACACAAGGAGAGAGAAAGCGGTGCGCTTTCCCAAGAGTACGTCTCTGTGCCCCTTATAATGATAATAATAATAATGATGATGGCATTTATTAAGCGCTTACTATGTGCCAAGCCCTGTTCTAAGCGCTGGGGAGGTTACAAGGCGATCGGGTTGCCCCAGTGGGGCTCACAGTCTTCATCCCCATTTGACAGATGAGGGAACTGAGGCCCAGAGAAGCGACTTGCCCAACGGCACACAGCTAAGTGGCGGAGCTGGGATTTGAACCCACGACCTGTGACTTATAGGGCGCATCGGGGTAATAAGCGCTCAATAAATACTGATGATGGAGAAACAGAGTGGCCTAGTGATGATGATGATGATGGCATTTATTAAGCGCTTACCATGTGCAAAGCACTGTTCTAAGCGCTGGGGAGGTTGCAAGGTGATCAGGTTGTCCCACGGGGGCCCACGGTCTAATGATGGCATTTATTAAGCGCTTACTATGTGCAAAGCACTGTTCTAAGCGCCGGGGAGGTTACAAGGTGATCAGGTTGTCCCACGGGGGGCTCACAGTCTTCATCCCCATTTTACAGATGAGGTCACTGAGGCACAGAGAAGTTAATAATAATAATAATAATGATGGCATTTATTAAGTGCTTACTACGTACAAAGCACTGTTCTAAGCGCTGGGGAGGTTACAAGGTGATCGGTTGCCCCACGGAGGGCACACAGTCTTCATCCCCATTTTACAGATGAGGTCACTGAGGCACAGAGAAGTTAATAATAATAATAATGATGGCATTTATTAAGCGCTTACTATGTGCAAAGCACTGTTCTAAGCACTGGGGAGTTTACAAGGTGATCAGTTGCCCCACGGGGGGCTCACAGTCTTCATCCCCATTTGACAGATGAGGTCACTGAGGCACAGAGAAGTTAATAATAATAATAATGATGGCATTTATTAAGCGCTTACTATGTGCAAAGCCCTGTTCTAAGCGCTGGGGAGGTTACAAGGTGATCAGTTGCTCCACAGGGGGCTCACAGTCTTCATCCCCATTTTACAGATGAGGTCACTGAGGCACAGAGAAGTTAATAATAATAATAATGATGGCATTTATTAAGCGCTTACTATGTGCAAAGCACTGTTCTAAGCGCTGGGGAGGTTACAAGGTGATCGGTTACCCCACGGGGGGCTCCCAGTCTTCACCCCCATTTTCCAGATGAGGTCACTGAGGCCCAGAGAAGTGAAGTGACTTGCCCAGAATCACCCAGCTAATTGGCGGGGTGGGATTTGAACCCATGACCTCCGACTCCAAAGACCGTGCTCTTTTCCACTAAGCCACGCTGCTTCTCTCACCTAGTAAGCACTTAATAAATGATATTAATATTATTATTACTATCTATAAAATGGGGATTAAAATCGTGAGCTCCAAGCGGGACATGGGCGGTGTCCAACCTGATCAGCTGGTATCTACCCCAGAGCTTAGTACAGTGCCTGGCACGTAGTAAGTGCCTAACAAATATCATTTAAAGGGAAAAATGAATGCCTAGAACAGTGCTTTGCACATAGGAAGCGCTTAATAAATGCCATTATTATTATTATTATTATTAAATCCCTCTGGCAGTGGGGCAGCTGTAACCAACTCAGCCATCGCTCGTGGTGGCTGGGAGGGCGGCTCTCAGAGAGTCAGGTTCTGGGGGGCGAGGCTGCGTCTATCAGCTGTTTTCTTGGTCTCTCCCTCTCTCGGGGGGCGATTAGTATGTGTCTAAACGAGTCGCGGAGCATTAATCCGCTCTGACAGTCAAGACAGGCTCGTCTCCGGAGCAAAACGGAGCTACGACATCCGTTCTCCCCCTTTAACCGGGCATCTTTTAGACCGTGAGCCCACTGTTGGGTAGGGCCTGTCTCTATACGTTGCCAATTTGTACTTCCCAAGCGCTTAGTACAGTGCTCTGCACATAGTAAGCGCTCAATAAATACGATTGATTGATTGACTGATTGTTGGGTAGGGCCTGTCTCTATATGTTGCCAACTTGGACTTCCCAAGCGCTCAGTCCAGTGCTCTGCACATAGTAAGCGCTCAATAAATACGATAGATGATGATCTCGGCTGCTTCAGGGACTGCGTCGGCTGCGGCTTTTTTTTTTAACGGCAATTTTTAGTGCTTTCTACGTGACTTTTTCTTTTTTAACGATACTTTTTAGTGCTTTCCATGTGCCAAAGACCTCACTAAGCGCCGGGCTAGTTCCGAGACAGTCGGGTCCTACATGGGGCTCACGGTCTAGCCCAAGAATGAAACCTGCATTTCGCTCAGCCAGTCAGTCGCATTTATTGAGCGCTTACCGCGTCGAGTACCGCGCCACGATAAACGGCCGGGCTCCCTGCCCGCAACGAGCGGACGTTAACGTCGACAGATAAAATCACACAGACGAGGGAACCGAGGCCCGGGGAAGCAAAGGTAGGTGAGTAAATTTCCGCAAGAACGTCGCCACTGAGAACTGCTACAGGGGGGATTTTGCTTCCGCGTGAGTTCTCCGGGGACCGGCCGCGGTTTGGCCGAACGCCTTTCCACGCCCGTGGACTCCGGCCCCGTTGTGAACCTTTTGGTGGTTGACGAGGGTTGAGCCCTGACCGAAAGCCTCCCCGCACTCGGCGCACACGTGCGGCTTCTCTCCGGCGCGAATCCTCCGGCGGCTCACCAGGCCCGAGCCCTGACCGGAGCCTTTCCCGCCGCCGCCGTCGTCGTCGTCGCCCCGGTAGGGCCTCTCCCCGGTGCGGACCCTCCGGCGTCCGTCGAGGGTCGGAGGGTCGCCGAAAGCCTTCCCGCGGCCGCCGCGGCCGTCGGCGCGACTCCTCCGGCGCGCGGCCGGGACGGAGCGGTCGCCGAAGGCCTCGCCACGCCGGCCGCGGCGCCGGGGCCTCTCCCCGCCGTGGATCCTCCGGTGCCTGGTCCGGGCCGAGTTCTGCCCGAAGACCTTCCCGCACTCGCCGCACCCGTAGGGCTTCTCTCCGGTGTGAACCCTGCGATGGTTGACGAGCGTCGAGCGATCGCCGAAGGCCCTCCCGCACCGGTCGCACCCGTAGGGCCGGGCCCCGGTGTGGATCCGCCGGTGGTTGACGAGGACGGAGCGCTGCCCGAAGGCCTTCCCGCACTGGCCGCACCCGTACGGCTTCTCTCCCGTGTGGACCCGCCGGTGCTTGACGAGGGTGGAGGAATCCCGGAAGGCCCCGCCGCAGTGGCCGCAGCGGTAGGGCTTCTCCCGGCTGTGGATCCTCCGGTGTTTCGTCAGGGCCGAGTGCTGGCCGAACGCCTTCCCGCACTCGCCGCACCGGTAGGGCTTCTCCCCGGTGTGAACCCGCCGGTGGGTCACGAGCACCGAGCGGTCGCTGAAGGCCTTCTCGCACTGGGGACACCGGTAGGGTTTCTCTCCGGTGTGGATCCTCCGGTGCGTGACGAGGGTGGAGCGCCGACTGAACGCTTTCCCGCACTCCTTGCAGCTGTGAGGCCCCGGGGAGGGCTTCCCACGGGGCTCCCCGGGGACCCCCAAGCCGGCATCCCGGCCGGGAACTCTTCTCCGGCTCCGTCCCTCCGCGGAAGGCCCGGTCCGGGAGGCCGCCCCGCGGGGAACCGCTTCCCCGTCCCCCTCCGGCTTCTGGAAAACGGCTTCCCCGTCCCCCTCCGGCTTCCGGGGAACGGGCTCGCCGGCTTCGGCTGGGCTTTCGCCATCTGGGACGGACGGAAATGGAAAAGTCAGCCATCTCTCGGGTTGCTCATTCGGGTTACGGGAGTGAATTTATTGAGCTTAGTCCAGTGCTCTGCACACAGTAAGCGCTCAATAAATACGACTGAATGAACGGATTGAGCGCTTGATATTCTTTCAGTCGGATTTATTGAGCTTAGTCCAGTGCTCTGCACACAGTAAGTGCTCAATAAGTACGATTGAACGAATGAATTGAGCGATTGAGCGCTTGATATTCCTTCAGTCGGATTTATTGAGCTTAGTCCAGTGCTCTGCACACAGTAAGCGCTCAATAAATACGACTGAATGAATGAATTGAGCGACTGAGTGCTTGATATTCCTTCAGTCGTATTGATTGAGCTTAGCCCAGTGCTCTGCACACAGTAAGCGCTCAAAAAATACGACAATGAACGAATTGAGCGACTGAGCGCTTGATATTCCTTCAGTCGGATTTATTGAGCTTAGTCTGCACACAGTAAGCGCTCAACAAATACAACTGAATGAACGAATTGAGCGATTGAGCGCTTGATATTCCTTCAGTCAGATTTATTGAGCTTAGTCCAGTGCTCTGCACACAGTAAGCGCTCAATAAATACGACTGAATGAACGGATTGAGCGCTTGATATTCTTTCAGTCGTATTTATTGAGCTTAGTCCAGTGCTCTGCACACAGTAAGCGCTCAATAAATACGACAATGAATGGAGCGATTGAGCGCTTGATATTCCTTCAGTCGTATTTATTGAGCTTAGTCCAGTGCTCCGCACACAGTAAGCGCTCAACAAATACGACTGAATGAACGAATTGAGCTACTGAGTGCTTGATATTCCTTCAGCCGTATTTACTAAGCTTAGTCCAGTGCTCTGCACGCAGTAAGCACTCAATAAATACGACTGAATGAACGAATTGAGAGATTGAGCACTTGATATTCCTTCAGTCGTATTTATTGAGCTTAGTCCAGTGCTCTGCACACAGTAAGAGCTCAATAAATACGACTGAATGAACGAATTGAGCGACTGAGAGCTTGATATTCCTTCAGTAGTATTTATTTAGCTCAGTCCAGTGCTCTGCACGCAGTAAGCGCTCAACAAATACGACTGAATGAACCAATTGAGCGACTGAGCGCTTGATAGTCCTTCAGTCGTATTTATTGAGCTTAGTCCAGTGCTCTGCACACAGTAAGCGCTCAACAAATACGACTGAATGAACGAATTGAGCGATTGAGCGCTTGATATTCCTTCAGTCGTATTTATTGAGCTTAGTCTGCACACAGTAAGCGCTCAACAAATACGACTGAATGAACCAATTGAGCGACTGAGCGCTTGATATTCCTTCAGTTGTATTTATTGAGCTTAGTCTGCACACAGTGAGCGCTCAAATACAACTGAATGAACGAATTGAGCGATTGAGCGCTTGATATTCCTTCAGTCGTATTTATTGAGCTTAGTCCAGTGCTCTGCACACAGTAAGCGCTCAACAAATACGACTGAATGAACGAATTGAGTGACTGAGCGCTTGATATTCCTTCAGTCGTATTTATTGAGCTTAGTCCAGTGCTCTGCACACAGTAACTGCTCAACAAATACGACTCAATGAACCAATTGAGCGATTGAGCGCTTGATATTCCTTCAGTCGTATTTATTGAGCTTAGTCCAGTGCTCTGCACACAGTGAGCGCTCAAAAAATACGACTGAATGAACCAATTGAATGACTGAGCGCTTGATATTCCTTCAGTCATATTTATTGAGCTTAGCCCAGTGCTCTGCACACAGTAAGCGCTCAATAAATACGACTGAATGAACGAATTGAGCGATTGAGCGCTTGATATTCCTTCAGTCGTATTTATTGAGCTTAGTCTGCACACAGTAAGCGCTCAACAAATACGACTGAATGAACGAATTGAGCGATTGAGCGCTTGATATTCCTTCAGTCGGATTTATTGAGCTTAGTCCAGTGCTCTGCACATAGTAAGCGCTCAATAAATACGACTGAATGAATGGAGCGATTGAGTGCTTGATATTCCTTCAGTCATATTTATTGAGCTTAGTCCAGTGCTCTGCACACAGTAAGCGCTCAATAAATACGACTGAATGAACGAATTGAGTGACTGAGCGCTCGATATTCCTTCAGTCGGATTTATTGAGCTTAGTCTGCACACAGTAAGCGCTCAACAAATACAACTGAATGAACGAATTGAGCGATTGAGCACTTGATATTCCTTCAGTCGGATTTATTGAGCTTAGTCCAGTGCTCTGCACACAGTAAGCGCTCAATAAATACGACTGAATGAACGGATTGAGCACTTGATATTCCTTCAGTCGTATTTATTGAGCTTAGTCCAGTGCTCTGCACACAGTAAGCGCTCAATAAATATGACTGAATGAATGGAGCAATTGAGCGCTTGATATTCCTTCAGTCGTATTTATTGAGCTTAGTCCAGTGCTCTGCACACAGTAAGCGCTCAACAAGTACGACTGAATGAACGAATTGAGCGACTGAGCGCTTGATATTCCTTCAGTCGTATTTATTGAGCTTAGTCCAGTGCTCTGCACACAGTAAGCGCTCAATAAATACGACAATGAATGGAGCGATTGAGTGCTTGATATTCCTTCAGTCGTATTTATTGAGCTTAGTCCAGTGCTCTGAACACAGTAAGTGCTCAATAAATACGACTGAATGAACAAATTGAGCGATTGAGCACTTGATATTCCTTCAGTCGTATTTATTGAGCTTAGTCCAGTGCTCTGCACACAGTAAGCGCTCAATAAATACGACTGAATGAATGGAGCAATTGAGCACTTGATATTCCTTCAGTCGTATTTATTGAGCTTAGTCCAGTGCTCTGCACACAGTAAGCGCTCAACAAATACGACTGAATGAACGAATTGAGCGATTGAGCGCTTGATAGTCCTTCAGTCGTATTTACTGAGCTTAGTCCAGTGCTCTGCACACAGTAAGCGCTCAACAAATACGACTGAATGAACGAATTGATCGATTGAGCGCTTGATATTCCTTCAGTCGTATTGATTGAGCTTAGTCTGCACACAGTAAGCGCTCAACAAATACGACTGAATGAACGAATTGATCGATTGAGCGCTTGATATTCCTTCAGTTGTATTGATTTAGCTTAGTCTGCACACAGTAAGCGCTCAACAAATACAACTGAATGAAGGAATTGAGCGCTTGATATCCTTCAGTCGTACTTATTGAGCTTAGTCCAGTGCTCTGCACACAGTAAGTGCTCAAAAAATACAAATGAATGAACGACTTGCGCGACTGAGCGCTTGATATTCCTTCAGTCATATTTATTGAGCTTAGTCTGCACACAGTAAGTGCTCAACAAATACAACTGAATGAAGGAATTGAGCACTTGATATCCTTCAGTCGTACTTATTGAGCTTAGTCCAGTGCTCTGCACACAGTAAGCGCTCAACAAATATGACTGAATGAACGAATTGAGCTATTGAATGCTTGATATTCCTTCAGTCGTATTTACTGAGCTTAGTCCAGTGCTCTGCACACAGTAAGCGCTCAACAAATACGACTGAATGAACGAATTGAGCGATTGAGCACTTGATATTCCTTCAGTCGTATTTATTGAGCTTAGTCCAGTGCTCTGCACACAGTAAGCGCTCAACAAATACGACTGAATGAACGAATTGAGCGATTGAGTGCTTGATATTCCTTCAGTCGTATTTATTGAGCTTAGTCCAGTGCTCTGCACACAGTAAGCGCTCAGCAAATACGACTGAATGAACGAATTGAGCGATTGAGCGATTGATATTCCTACAGTCATATTTATTGAGCTTAGTCCAGTGCTCTGCACACAGTAAGCACTCAATAAATACGACTGAATGAACGAATTGAGCACTTGATATTCCTTCAGTCGTATTTATTGAGCTTAGTCCAGTGCTCTGCACACAATAAGCGCTCAATAAATACTAAGCACTTGGGAAGTACAAGTCGGCAACATCTAGAGATGGTCCCTACCCCACAACGGGCTTCCAGTCTAGATGGGGGAGACGGATGACAAAACCAAACATGTGGACAATCAATCAATCATATTTATTGAGCACTTACTGTGTGCAGAGCACTATACTAAGCGCTTGGGAAGTACAAGCTGGCAACATATAGAGACAGTCCCTACCCAGGTGTCAAGTCGTCAGAGCAAACAGAATTAAAGTGGATGCACATCATTAACCAAATAAATAGAATATGTACAAGTAAAATAGAGTGATAAATCTGTTCAAACATCTATACAGGTGCTGTGGGGAGGGGAAGGAGGTAGGGCGGCGGGGATGGAGGGTGGAGAGGAGAAAGGGGGTTCAGTCTGGGAAGGCCTCTTGGAGGAGGTGAGCTCCCGAGCGCTCAGTACAGTGCTCTGCCCACAGTAAGCACCCAATTCATTCATTCATTCAATCGTATTTATTGAGCGCTTACTGTGTACAGAGCACTGGACTACCAAAGGGATGGGTGAGAGGCCCTCATCCATCTTTGGCTGTGGAGTCCGAGGTCATGGGTTCGAACCCGGCTCCGCCACTTGTCAGCTGGGTGACTTTGGGCAAGTCACTTCACTTCTCTGTGCCTCAGTTCCCTCATCTGTCAAATGGGGATTAAGACTGTGGGCCCCCCGTGGGACAACCTGATCACCTTGGAACCTCCCCAGCGCTTAGAACGGTGCTTTGCACATAGGAAGCGCTTACTAAATGCGGCTATTATTATTATTATTATTATTCTTCATGAGAGTCCAGGCTGCTTCTCCAGCGTGGCTCAGTGGGAAGAGCCCGGCCTTTGGAGTCCGAGGTCACGGGTTCGACCCCGGCTCCGCCACTTCAGCTGGGTGACTTTGGGCGAGTCACTTCACTTCTCCGGGCCTCAGTTCCCTCATCTGTCAAATGGGGATGAAGACCGTGAGCCCCCCGTGGGACAACCTGATCACCTTGGAACCTCCCCAGCGCTTAGAACGGTGCTTGGCGCATAGGAAGCGCTTAATAAGTGCCATTATTATTATTATTATTATTATTACTGGCCGCTCGCGTAAAGTGCTCACCGAGGGAGAGGAGGTTCCGGTAGTTTTCCAGGGTCACGTCCCAGTAGAGGCGGCGCTCGGCGGGCCCCAGTTTCGTCCACTCCTCGGGGCTGAAGGTCACGGCCACGTCCTCGAACGTCAGCGACCCCTGAAAGGTCACAGCATCTCCTCGCCCGCTTCCCGCCCCCTTCCCCCTCAGGGAGGTGGAACCGGCGGCGCTCAGCACAGCGCCCGGCACAGAGTTGGGCGCTTAACAATCGCGCCCGTAGTCGCGGCCGAGTGGTTAAGGCGACGGACCTGAAATCCACTGGGGTGTCCCCGCGCAGGTTCGGATCCTGCCGACTACGGAGTACTTTATCCAGTGCTTTGCACGTAGTAAGCGCTTAACAAATGCCATTATTATTATTATTATCGCACCTATTATTATCATCAGCAGGGTTGGAGGAGCCCGCTGTTGGGCAGGGACCGCCTCTAGATGTTGCCAGCTTGGACTTCCCAAGCGCTTAGTACAGTGCTCTGCACACAGTCAGCGCTCAATAGCAATCAATCGTATTTATTGAGCGCTGACTGCGTGCGGAGCACTGGACTAAGCGCTTGGGAAGTCCAAGTTGGCCACATCTAGAGACGGTCCCTACCCAACAGTGGGCTCAGAGGCTAGAAATATGATTGAATGAATGAATGAGTGAAAGGAGAAAAACCTTCATAAGTACGATGGAGTGAGTGAATGAAAAACATTCATTCATTCATTCATTCAATCGCATTTACTGAGCGCTTACTGTGTGCAGAGCACTGTACTAAGCGCTTGGGAAGTCCAAGTTGGCAACATCTAGAGACGGTCCCTACCCAACAGTGGGCTCACAGTCTAGAAATATGATTGATTGAATGAATGAATGAATGAAAGGAGAAAAACTTTCATAAATACGATTGAGCGAATGAAAGGAGAAAAACATTCATTCATTCAATCGTATTTATTGAGCGCTTACTGTGTGCAGAGCACTGTACTAAGCGCTTGGGAAGTACAAGTGGGCAACATCTAGAGACGGTCCCTACCCAACAGTGGGCTCACAATCTAAAAGGGGGAGACAGAGAACAAAACCAAACATACTAACAAAATAAAATAAATAGAATAGATATGTACAAGTAAAATAAATAAATAAATACATAAATAGAGTAATAAATATGCACAAACACATGTACATATGTTTGTATACATACATACATACATATACATACAGTCCCTACCCAACAGTGGGCTCACAGGCTAGAAATAGGATTGAATGAATGAATGAATGAAGGAGAAAAACCTTCATAAATACGATTGAGTGAATGAATGAAAGGAGAAAAACATTCATTCATTCATATTTATTGAGCGCTGACTGTGTGCGGAGCACTGGACTAAGCGCTTGGGAAGTCCAAGTTGGCAACATCTAGAGACAGTCCCTACCCAACAGTGGGCTCACAGGCTAGAAATATGATTGAATGAATGAATGAATGAAAGGAGAAAAACATTCATAAATACGATTGAGTGAATGAAAGGAGAAAAACATTCATTCATTCATTCAATCGTATTTATTGAGCACTTACTGTGTGCGGAGCACTGGACTAAGCACTTGGGAAGTCCAAGTTGGCAATATGTAGAGACAGTCCCTACCCAACAGTGGGCTCACAGTCTAGAAGGGGGAGACAGAGAACAAAACCAAACATACTAACAAAATAAAATAAATAGAATAGATATGTACAAGTAAAATAAATAAATAGAGTAATAAATATGCATAAACATATATACATATGTTTATATACATACATACATATACATACAGTCCCTACCCAACAGTGGGCTCACAGTCTAGAAATACGTTGGAATGAATGAATGAATGAAAGGAGAAAAACCTTCATAAATACGATGGAGTGAGTGAATGAATGAAAGGAGAAAAACATTCATTCATTCATTCATTCAATCGTATTTATTGAGCGCTTACTGTGTGCGGAGCACTGTACTAAGCGCTTGGGAAGTCCAAGTGGGCAACATCTAGAGACGGTCCCTACCCAACAATGGGCTCACAGTCTAAAAGGGGGAGACAGAGAACAAAACCAAACATACTAACAAAATAAAATAAATAGAATAAATATGTACAAATAAAATAGAGTAATAAAATAAATAAAACAAAGGAGCCAGTCATCATTGGTATTTATCATTCATTCACTCAATCATATTTATTGAGCGCTTACTGTGTGCGGAGCACTGTACTAAGCATTTGCATTTATCGAGCACTCGCTATGAGAAGCAGTGTGGCTCAGTGGAAAAGAGCCCAGGCTTTGGAGGCAGAGGTCATGGGTTCAAATCCCGGCTTTGCCAGCTGGGTGACTTTGGGCAAGTCACTTCACTTCTCAGTGCTTAGAATAGTGCTTTGCACATAGTAAGCGCTTAATAAATGTTATTATTATTATTATTCTCTGGGCCTCAGTTCCCTCATCCGCTTAATAAATATTATTATTATTATTATTCTCTGGGCCTCAGTTCCCTCATCTGTCAAATGGGGGTGAAGACTGTGAGGCCCCCATGGGACAACCTGATTACCTTGTAACCTCCCCAGCGCTTAGAACAGTGCTTTGCACATAGTAAGCGCTTAATAAATGCCATCATCATTATTACTATTCTCTTATATTATATAATATATTCTCATATATATTAGATATTCTCTTATATATATAATTATACATAATATATTATTATTCTCTTATATTATATAATATAATAATATTATATTATTATTTCCCTCATCTGCCAAATGGGGATGAAGACTCTGAGCCCCGTGTGGGACCACCTGATCACCTTGTAACCTCCCCAGCGCTTAGAACAGTGCTCGGCACATAGTAAGCGCTTAATAAATGCCATCGTGATTATTCTTCTTCTCTGGGCCTCAGTTCCCTCATCTGTCAAATGGGGATGATGAAGACTGTGAACCCCCCGTGGGACACCCTGATCACCTTGTCTCCTCCCCAGCGCTTAGGACGGTGCTTTTGTACATACTGAGCGCTTAATAAAGGCCATTATTGTTATTATTATTATTATTAAATGGACGGACGAAGCTCGGGATGGGCGGACGAGACCCCAACTCACTCGAGTCCCGGCTTGGGCGATGGCGGTGGCCATTTTCTCATCTCCGGGCCTCCCGGAGCAGGCGGCGCTGAAGGAGGTGAAAATAACCACGGATAAGATCCCCGAACCCCCCAGGAGCTGGTCTGAACGCCCCCCACCCCTGCACCTGTGGTGTTCCATGGGGCAGAAGACCCCTCGCGCGGGTTGGGATTGACCTGAGGCGGAAAAAGGCGTCGAGGATCACAGAGGCGGGAAAGTCTCCTCCGTCAGTCGGGAGCGGACATCCGGGGTCTCCAGTCGGTCAGTCAGGTGGATTTATTGAGCACCTACTGGGCGCTGAGCACTGTATTGAGCACTTGGGAGAGTACAACAGAACAACAGAATAGTCATTCATGCATTCGATCGCATTTATTGAGCGCTTACTGGGTGCTGGGCACTGTATTAAGCACTTGGGAGAGGACAGCAGAACAACAGAATAGTCATTCATGCATTCGATCGCATTTATTGAGCACTTACTGGGTGCTGAGCACTGTATTGAGCGCTTGGGAGAGGGCAATAGAACAAAAGAATAGTCATTCATGCATTCGATTGCATTTATTGAGCACTTACTGGGTGGTGAGCACCGTATTGAGCACTTGGGAGAGGACAATAGAACAACAAAATAGTCATTCATGCATTTGATCGCATTTATTGAGCACTTACTGGGTGCTGAGCACTGTATTAAGCACTTGGAGGAGGACAATAGAACAACAGAATAGTCATTCATGCATTCGATCGCATTTATTGAGCGCTTACTGGGTGCTGAGCACTGTACCGAGCACTTGGGAGAGTACAATAGAACAGAATATTCATTCATCCATTCGATCACATTTATTGAGCGCTTACTGGGTGCTGAGCACTGTATTGAGCGCTTGGGAGAGGACAACAGAACAACAGAATAGCCATTCATGCATTCGATCACATTTACTGAGCGCTTACTGGGTGCTGAGCACTGTATCAAGCACTTGGGAGAGGACAATAGAACAACAGAATAGTCATTCATGCATTCGATCGCATTTATTGAGCGCTTACTGGGTGCTGAGCACTGTATTAAGCGCTTGGGAGAGGACAATAGAACAACAGAATATTCATTTATCCATTCGATTGTATTTATTGAACACTTACTGGGTGCTGAGCACTGTATCAAGCGCTTGGGAGAGTACAATAGAACAACAGAATATTCATTCATCCATTCGATCGCATTTATTGGGAACTTACTGGGTGCTGAGCACTGTATTGAGCGCTTGGGAGAGGACAACAGAACAACAGAATATTCATTCATGCATTTGATTACACTTATTGAGCACTAACTGGGTGCTGAGCACTGTTTTAAGCGCTTGGAAGAGGAAAACAGAACAACAGAATATTCATTCATCCATTCGATTGCATTTATTGAGCACTTAGTGGGTGCTGAGCACTGTATTGAGCGCTTGGGAGAGGACAATAGAACAACAAAATAGTCATTCATGCATTTGATCGCATTTATTGAGCACTTACTGGGTGCTGAGCACTGTATTAAGCGCTTGGGAGAGTACAACAGAACAACAGAATATTCATTCATGCATTCGATCGCATTTATTGAGCGCTTACTGGGTGCTGAGCACTGTATTGAGCGCTTGGGAGAGGACAATACAACAACAGAATAGTCATTCATGCATTCGATCGCATTTATTGAGCGCTTACTGGGTGCTGAGCACTGTATTAAGCGCTTGGGAGAGGACAACAGAACAACAGAATATTCATTCATGCATTTGATCACATTTATTGAGCACTTACTGGCGCTGAGCACTGTATTGAGCGCTTGGGAGAGGACAACAGAACAACAGAATATTCATTCATCCATTCGATCGCATTTATTGAGTGCTTACTGGGTGCTGGGCACTGTATTAAGCACTTGGGAGAGGACAGCAGAACAACAAATTAGTCATTCAAGCATTCGATCGCATTTATTGAGCACTTACTGGGTGCTGAGCACTGTATTGAGCACTTGGGAAAGTACAATAGAGCAACAGAATAGTCATTCATGCATTCGATCGCATTTATTGAGCGCTTACTGGGTGCGGAGCACTGTATTAAGCGCTTGGGAGAGGACAACTGAACAACAGAATATTCATTCATCCATTTGATCGCATTTATTGAGCGCTTACTGGGTGCTGAGCACTGTATTAAGCGCTTGGGAGAGGACAATAGAACAACAGAATATTCATTCATCCATTCGATCACATTTATTGAGCACTTACTGGGTGCTGAGCACTGTATTGAGCACTTGGGAGAGGACAATAGAACAACAGAATAGTCATTCATGCATTCGATCGCATTTATTGAGCGCTTACTGGGTGCGGAGCACTGTATTAAGCGCTTGGGAGAGGACAACTGAACAACAGAATATTCATTCATCCATTTGATCGCATTTATTGAGCGCTTACTGGGTGCTGACCACTGTATTAAGCGCTTGGGAGAGGACAATAGAACAACAGAATATTCATTCATCCATTCGATCGCATTTACTGAGCACTTACTGGGTGCTGAGCACTGTACTGAGCACTTGGGAGAGGACAATAGAACAACAGAATAGTCATTCATGCATTCGATCGCATTTATTGAGCACTTACTGGGTGCTGAGTACTGTATTAAGCGCTTGGAGGAGGACAACAGAACAACAGAATAGTCATTCATGCATTCGATCGCATTTATTGAGCGCTTACTGGGTGCTGAGCACTGTATTGAGCGCTTGGGAGAGGACAATAGAACAACAGAACATTCATTTATCCATTCGATTGTATTTATTGAACACTTACTGGGTGCTGAGCACTGTATCAAGCGCTTGGGAGAGGACAATAGAACAACACAATATTCATTCATCCATTCGATCGCATTTATTGAGCACTTACTGGGTGCTGAGCACTGTATCAAGCGCTTGGGAGAGGACAATAGAACAACAGAATATTCATTCATCCATTCGATCGCATTTATTGAGCACTTACTGGGTGCTGAGCACTGTACTGAGCGCTTCGGAGAGGACAATAGAACAACAGAATAGTCATTCATGCATTCGATCGCATTTATTGAGCACTTACTGGGTGCTGAGCACTGTATTAAGCGCTTGGGAGAGGACAACAGAACAACAGAATATTCATTCATCCATTTGATCACATTTATTGAGCGCTTACTGGGTGCTGAGCACTGTATTGAGCGCTTGGGAGAGGACAACAGAACAACAGAATATTCATTCATGCATTGTTAAGCTTAACAAATACGGTAATAATTATTGTTATCATTATTAGACTGTGAATTCCATGTGAGAACTCTTGACCTTCCATCCCCTCCAGCGCTTAGTACAGTGCTTGGCACGTAGTAAACGCTTAACCAATAACATAATAGTAATAATAATAATAATTGTTATTGTTAGACTGTGATACTAATAACAATAATAATCATTGTTATTATTAGACTGTGATCTCCATGTGAGAACTCATGACCTGCCCTCCCCTCCAACGCTTAGTACAGTGCTTGGCACATAGTAAAAGCTTAATGAATAACATAATAATAATAATTATTATTGTTATTACTAGACTGTGTTCTCCATGTGAGAACTCATGACCTGCCATCCCCTCCGGCGCTTAGTACAGTGCTTGGCACGTAGTAAACGCCTAACCAATAACATAATAATAATAATAATAATTATTGTTAGTAACCAATAACATAACAATAATCGTTATTATTGTGAGTAGACTGTGAGCTCCATGGGAGAACTCGGGACCTGCCATCCCCTCCGGCGCTTAGTACAGTGCTTGGCACGTAGTAAACGCCTAACCAATAACATAATCATAATAATGATTATTGCTAGTAACCAATAACATAATAATAATAATTACTATTATTGTGAGTAGACTGTGAGCTCCATGGGAGAACTCGGGACCTGCCATCCCCTCCGGCGCTCAGTACAGTGCTTGGCACGTAGTAAACGCCTAACCAATAACATAATAATAATAATAATTATTGTTAGTAACCAATAACATAACAATAATTACTATTATTGTGAGTAGACTGTGAGGTCCATGGGAGAACTCAGGACCTGCCATCCCCACCGGCGCTTAGTACAGTGCTTGGCACGTAGTAAACGCCTAACCAATAACATAATAATTATTATTATTATTGTTAGTAACCAATAACATAAAAATAATCATTATTCTTGTGAGTAGACTGGGAGCTCCATGGGAGAACTCATGACCTCCCATCCCCTCCGGCGCTTAGTACAGTGCTTGGCACGTAGTAAACGCCTAACCAATAACATAATAATAATAATGATTATTGTTAGTAACCAATAACATAACAATAATCATTATTATTGTGAGTAGACTGTGAGCTCCATGGGAGAACTCAGGACCTGCCATCCCCTCCGGCGCTCAGTACAGTGCTTGGCACGTAGTAAACGCCTAACCAATAACATAATCATAATAATGATTATTGCTAGTAACCAATAACATAATAATAATAATTACTATTATTGTGAGTAGACTGTGAGCTCCATGGGAGAACTCGGGACCTGCCATCCCCTCCGGCGCTCAGTACAGTGCTTGGCACGTAGTAAACGCCTAACCAATAACATAATAATAATAATGATTATTGTTAGTAACCAATAACATAACAACAATCATTATTATTGTGAGTAGACTGTGAGCTCCATGGGAGAACTCAGGACCTGCCATCCCCTCCGGCGCTTAGTACAGTGCTTGGCACGTAGTAAGCGCCGCTGGCGGTGTGGACTGAGCGCTCACCGTGGGCAGGGCACTGGCTACTGGGCGGCTGGGGGCGTCCAGGCCAAGGGCCTGCTGCAGGACGGGCTGCGCGCTCCGTTCCGCTCCAGACTCCGCGCTCCGGGTTTTGGGCTCCGGCTCCGGGGAGGCTCCGGCTCCCGTTCCGGGCTCCGGGCTCCGGGCCCGCCCACGCCGCCCCGAGACGCACTTCCGGTGCCGCTCTAGGACGCCGGAGGCTTCGTCGTCTCGGTGGTCGGGCCGCCCTCTGGACCCGCCCCTCTCTTTGCCCCGCCCCTTCTCACCATTCATTCATTCGTTGTTCATTCATCCATCCATCCATTCATTCATTCGTCCCATATCCCTCCTACCATTCCTTTCCAAACTCCTTGAACGAGTTGTCTACACGCGCTGCCTCGAATTCCTCAACAACAACTCTCTCCTCGACCCCCTCCAGTCTGGCTTCCGTCCCCTTCATTCCACGGAAACTGCGCTCTCAAAGGTCACCAATGACCTCCTGCTTGCCAAATCCAACGGCTCCTACTCTGTCCTAATCCTCCTCGACCTCTCAGCTGCCTTTGACACTGTGGACCACCCCCTTCTCCTCCACACGCTATCTGACCTTGGCTTCACAGACTCCGTCCTCTCCTGGTTCTCCTCTTACCTCTCCGGTCGTTCATTCTCAGTCTCTTTTGCAGGCTCCTCCTCCCCCTCCCATCCTCTTACTGTGGGGGTTCCCCAAGGTTCAGTGCTTGGTCCCCTTCTGTTCTCAATCTACACGCACTCCCTTGGTGACCTCATTCGCTCCCACGGCTTCAACTACCATCTCTACGCTGATGACACCCAGATCTACATCTCTGCCCCTGCTCTCTCCCCCTCTCTCCCTCCAGGCTCGCATCTCCTCCTGCCTTCAGGACATCTCCATCTGGATGTCCGCCCGCCACCTAAAGCTCAACATGTCGAAGACTGAGCTCCTTGTCTTCCCTCCCAAACCTTGTCCTCTCCCTGACTTTCCCATCTCTGTTGACGGCACTACCATCCTTCCCGTCTCACAAGCCCGCAACCTTGGTGTCATCCTCGACTCCGCTCTCTCATTCACCCCTCACATCCAAGCCGTCACCAAAACCTGCCGGTCTCAGCTCCGCAACGTTGCCAAGATCCGCCCTTTCCTCTCCATCCAAACCGCTACCCTGCTCATTCAAGCTCTCATCCTATCCCGTCTGGACTACTGCGTCAGCCTTCTCTCTGATCTCCCATCCTCGTGTCTCTCTCCACTTCAATCCATACTTCATGCTGCTGCCCGGATTATCTTTGTCCAGAAACGCTCTGGACATATCACTCCCCTCCTCAAAAAACTTCAATGGCTACCGATCAATCTGCGCATCAAGCAGAAACTCCTCACCCTGGGCTTCAAGGCTGTCCATCACCTCGCCCCCTCCTACCTCACCTCCCTTCTCTCCTTCTACTGCCCAGCCCGCACCCTCCACTCCTCCACCACTAATCTCCTCACTGTACCTCGCTCTCGCCTGTCCCGCCATCGACCCCCGGCCCACATCATCCCCCGGGCCTGGAATGCCCTCCCTCTGCCCATCCGCCAAGCTAGCTCTCTCCCTCCCTTCAAGGCCCTGCTGAGAGCTCACCTCCTCCAGGAGGCCTTCCCAGACTGAGCCCCTTCTTTCCTCTCCCCCTCGTCCCCCTCTCCATCCCCCCGTCTTACCTCCTTCCCTTCCCCACAGCACCTGTATATATGTATATATGGTTGTACATATTTATTACTCTATTTATTTATTTATTTATTTTACTTGTACATTTCTATCCTACTTATTTTATTTTGTTGGTATGTTTGGTTCTGTTCTCTGTCTCCCCCTTTTAGACTGTGAGCCCACTGTTGGGTAGGGACTGTCTCTATGTGATGCCAATTTGTACTTCCCAAGCGCTTAGTACAGTGCTCTGCACATAGTAAGCGCTCAATAAATACGATTGATTGATTGATTGATTGATTGATTCGCTCGGAAACGCATGCATGCATCCATTCATTCGTTCGTTCGTTCATGCATGCATTCATTCGCTCATAAATGCATGCACGCACCCATCCATTCGTTCGTTCGTGCAGGCATGCATGCATTCATTCATTCGCTCGTAAATGCATGCACGCATTCATTCATTCGTTCGTTCGTTTGTTCGTTCATTCGTTCATATGAACAATTCGTGTGAACGATAATTTGTTCGTTCGTTCATGCATGCATGCATTCATTCATTCGCTCGTGCCTTCATTCATTCGCTCGTAAATGGATTCATTCATTCATTGGTTCGTTCATTCGTTCATGCATTCATTCATTCGCTCGTAAATGCATGCATGTATTCCTTCGTTCGTTCATGCACGCATTCATTCATTCGTTCATTCGTTCAATCATTCATTCGTTCGTCCATTCGTCCATTCGTTCATGCATTCATTCATTCATGCATTCATTCATTCATTTGCTCGTAAATGCATGCATGCATGCATTCGTTCGTTCGTTCGTTCATTCATTCATTCATTCGTTTGTTCGTTCATTCATTCATTCATTCGCTCACGCATTCATTCATTCGTTCGTGCATTCATTCATTCGTTCGTTCGTTCGTTCATTTATTCATTCCTTCATTCGTTCGTTCATGCATTCATTCATTCGTTCATTCATTCGTTCATGCATTCATTCCTTCATTTGTTCATGCATTCATTCATTCGTTCGTTCGTTCATTCATTCCTTCATTCGTTCATGCATCCATTCCTTCCTTCCTTCATTCATTCATTCGCTCATTCATTCGTTCCTTCATTCATTCATTCGTGAAGCAGCGTGGCCCAGTGGAAAGAGCCCGGCCTTGGGAGTCAGAAGGTCATGGGTTCTAATCCCACCACCGCCAATGGGACAACCTGATCACCTTGTATCCCCCCCCCCAGCGCTTAGAACAGTGCTTCACACGTAGTAAGCGCTTAACAAATACGACCATTATTATTATTATTATTACCATCAGCTGTGTGACTTTGGGCTAGTCGCTTCCCTGGGCCTCAGTTCCCTCACCTGTAAAATGGGGATGAAGACTGGGGGCCCCCCGTGGGACACCCTGCTTTGCACAGTAGAACAGTGCTTTGCACATAGTAAACCCTTAATAAATGCCATCATCACCATCATCTTTCAATCAATCGTATTGATTGAGCTCTTACTGTGTGCAGAGCACTGGATTACGCGCTTGGAAAGTACAATTCAGCCACAGATAGAGACAATCCCGACCCAACAGCGGGCTCACAGTCTAGAAGGGGGAGACAGACGACAAAACAAGTAGACGGGACTCAATAGCATCAGAATAGATAAATAATAATAATTACGGGATTT
The DNA here is from genome assembly GCF_015852505.1 of Tachyglossus aculeatus. NCBI lineage: Eukaryota > Metazoa > Chordata > Mammalia > Monotremata > Tachyglossidae > Tachyglossus > Tachyglossus aculeatus. The sequence continues at coordinate 1,968,630 of NW_024044842.1, read as the reverse complement.
GTTAAGCGCTTACTATGTGCTGAGCATTGTTCTAATCAGGTTGTCCCTTGCTCTGCTCTTTAATTGAACCTCTGGGCTCCCGGGCACCTAGCTCGGATCGACAGCCCCAAACCCGCATCTCCATCCTCCTCGAATCCGGGCCACAGAAGGACCGATTCCATTGTTTCGTACAGTGGGACTAATTAAAGTCTGATTTCCCCCATCCCATCCCTCGGGACTTCCTCTCGTCCCAGGTTTCCCAGAGCCCCGAACTCTAGGAAAGCAAAGGACCCGCTCCTCATCCCCTCGACAAAATCTCGACTCTCGGAAATCTCCCAGTCTCTCAACTCGGATCCAAGCCGATCTCACGGCTCTCCCACCCGTTCCAACATCGCGGGAGACTGGAAGGGAAGTCCGTCTTCGTTCCCGTGGATTTCCATTTCCCCTCAACTGAATCCCTTCCAGTTTCCATCCATTCCCCCTCAACTGAGGGTCATAAATCTCTCTTCCAGTTTCCACATCCCCGATCTCCGTTTCTACGGATAAGGTCGCTGAGCCAACGGGAGAGGAGGAGATCTGCTGTGAATTACGGATCCCGGTGCCCAATGAGGTCAAGGGGGAATAACGGGAGCATTCGGGAAAGCCGGTTCGACGGTTCTCCCGCGTTTCCTCGCGGGCCGTGCCATGAGGTAAGTTCTTTCTGTTCTGCTCTTCTTCTCGGGCCTCGAGTGGGGAGGAAAAAAGACCCTTTCTGCCCGCTCGGATGAGAGACTTTCAGATCCGAAAATGAAGGATTAAACGGACGCCGCACTAGGAAAAGTACCGTGATCCAATCCCGTCCACCACCTGTCCTTCTCACTACTCTTTCTCTGACAATGGCAACGGTCTACTTAGAGGGAGCATATTCATTTATTCATTGAATCGTATTTATTGGGGACAGAACGCGAGCAAAGCACTGTACTAAGCGCTGGGGACTATTACTCTATTTATTTATTTATTACTCTATTTATTTTACTTGTAATCTATTCTATTTATTTTATTTTGTGAGTATGTTTGGTTTTGTTCTCTGTCTCCCCCTTTTAGCCTGTGATCCCACTGTTGGGTAGGGACTGTCTCTATGTGTTGCCAACTTGTACTTCCCAAGCGCTTAGTCCAGTGCTCTGCACACAGTAAGCGCTCAATAAATACGATTGATGATGATGATGATGATGGGGAGAGTACAATATAACAATAAGCAGACATTCCCTGCCAACAGTGAACTTACAGTCTAGAGGGGGATAATACATTACTTGGCCCCCATCTCAATGAATCATTCAATCAATGGTATTTATTGATTGATTTGCCTCCTTCCCCTCCCCACAGCACCTGTATATGTATATATTCATTCATTCATTCAGTCGTCTTTATTGAGCGCTTGCTGTGTGCAGAGCACTGCACTAAGCGCTTGGGAAGTACTGTTGTGCCGAGAATCAGCGAGTGAGACCCAAGTAGAAATTTAGAAGCGGATTTTATTAGCGCGCGGCTGCAAGGGGCCAGGGACCCAGATCAAGCAGCACTGATCCCATTCTCACTGCGTCTTTTATTCAGTTACAGCAACATGGGAGGGAGCATTTAGGAATTTCAGGAATCCAATTAGGACCAACAGGATGCTGTAAATTCTCTGTTTTTACTGCCTTGTAAAGGTTGTTGTTATCTGCCATATGGCCTTGTATAGATAGGTGTGTAAATTCTGTTATCTTCTGTTGTCACTGTCTTGTCAGGATGTCATCTGACCTAGGACCTTACATAGATAAGTGTTACTTGTTTAATGGCCTTGAAGGCATCTGTGGCAGACAATACAAAAAGGAGTTGTTCTCTCAGCCTGCACAAAATGGAGTCAGTCATGTCAAGTCCGCTAGTGGACAACAGGGATGGCTTTTGTCAGGCAGGTCAGGGTGGGGGAGGCCTTGGTTAGGCAGGTTTTGTGGCGGGAAGTTTTTGCGGGCATTCTTCTTCCGTGAAGAAGGGTGTACAAAGGGATGGGAGGAAGGGATGGGAAAACAAAATGGATATCAGACAAACCCGATCACAACATTACAAATCGGCTACAGAGATGGTCCCTATCCAACAATGGGCTCACAGTCTAGAATATAATAATGTTGTTATTTGTTAATATATGTATATATATTATACGTATTTATTACTCTATTTTATTTGTACATATCTATTCTATTTATTTTATTTTGTTAGTGTGTTTGGTTTTGTTCTGTCTCCCCCTTTTAGACTGTGAGCCCGCTGTTGGGTAGGGACTGTCTCTATATGTTGCCAACCTGGACTTCCCAGGTGCTTAGTACAGTGCTCTGCACACGGTAAGCGCTCAATAAATACGATTGATTGATTGATCCTGTACTAAGTGATTGGGAGAGTACAATACAACAATAAGCAGACACATTCCCTGCCCAAATGAGTTTACAATCTAGTGGGGGAGGCAGACATTAGTATAAATAAATACAAATAAATAAATTACAGATATGTACGTGAATGCTGTGGGAGTATTACTAGTAGTAGTATTAATAGTAGTAGCGGTAATGGTAGTAATAATAATAATGGCATTTATTAAGCGCTTACTATGTGCAAAGCACTGTTCTAAGCGCTGGGGAGGTTCCAAGGTGATCAGGTTGTCCCATGGGGGGCTCACAGTCTTCATCCCCATTTTCCAGATGAGGTCACTGAGGCCCAGAGAAGTGAAGTGCCTTGCCCAAAGTCACACAGCTGACGATTGGCAGAGCCGGGATTTGAACCCATGACCTCCGACTCCAAAGCCCGGGCTCTTTCCACTGAGCCATGCTGCTTCATAACCCATTTCCTCTTGGGAAACCCAGCAACAGTTTGTCCAAGTCTCATCGGACTTTACCCCAGTGCTTGGCACATAGTAAGCACTTAACGAATGCCATTATTATTATTATTATTATTGCTAATTGTTATTATTATTGCATTTGTTAAGCGCTTACTATGAGTCAAGAACTGTTTTAAACACTGGGGAAGATACAAGTTAATCAGGTTAGACCCAATCCCTGACCCTCCTGGGGGCTCCCAGTCTTAATCCCCATTTTACAGATTAAAATCTAGAAAAGTCTAGGAAGCAGCGTGGTTTAGCGGAAAGAGCCCGGGCTTTGGAGTCAGAGGTCATGGGTTCAAATCCCGGCTCCGCCACTTATCAACTGTGCGACTTTGGGCAAGTCACTTCGCTTCTCTGGGCCTCAGTTACCTCATCTGGAAAATGGGGATGAAGCCTGTGAGCCCCACGCGAGACACCCCGATTACCTCGGATCTATCCCGGCGCTTGGAACAGAGCTCGGCACAGAGTGAGCGCCTAATACAAACCATCATTATTATTATTATCACAGATGAGGCAACTGAGGCAGAAAGGAAGTGAAGTGACTTGCCGAGGAGACAGGTAGCAGAGCAGGATTAGAATCCAGGTCCTCTAACTCCTTGCACTGACTGTTTCATGCTCAAATATTATTGATTGACTGACCTGCGTCTCTGACTCTTTCCACAGTCACTCAAGGAAGACTCTGGGCACAGTTTGGGGGAAACCGTGTCCTAGTAGAGGAAAAAATGGATTTCTACAGCCTTGATAATAATAATAATGGCATTTATTAAGCACTTACTATGTGCAAAGCACTGTTCTAAGCGCCGGATCTTAAGATACACAAATCATACAGGTCTTAGACTCCCTCTGGACACGACTAGATGATACTAGACTGCAAGCTCACCGTAGGCAGGAAATGTGCCTATTTTATTGCTATAATGTACACTCACAAGTGCTTAGTACAGGGCTCTGCACGCAGTAAGCGCTCCATAAATAAGTTCTCTGGCTCTTTCCACAGTCACTCGAGGAAGATTCTGGGCACAGTTTGGGGAAAACCGTGTCCCAGTAGAGGAAAAAATGGATTTGTATAGCCTTGATCTCGTTAAGATACACAAATCATCCGGGTCTTAGACTCCTGGCCACAACTAGGTGATACTAGACTGCAAGCTCACCGTAGGCAGGGAATGTGCCTATTTTATTGTTACAGTGTACTCTCACAAGCGCTTAGTACAGGGCTCTGCACGCCGTAAGCGCTCCGTAAATAAGTTCTCTGGCTCTTTCCACAGTCACTCGAGGAAGACTCTGGGCACAGTTTGGGGGAAACCATGTTCCAGTAGAGAAAAAATGGATTTGACTAGACGATACTAGACTGCAAGCTCACTGTAGGCCGGGAATGTGCCCATTTTATTGTTACAGTGTAACAATAATAATAATAACAATGATGGCATTTGTTAAGCGCTTACTATGTGCAAAGCAGTACTCTCACAAGCGCTTAGTACAGGGCTCTGCACGCAGGAAGCGCTCCGTAAATAAGTTGATTGCTTGAGCCACTAACCAACCGATTTGGCGGCGATCGCGATTTGGGAGCCGCTGACGAGACCGTTTAACAGGGCCGATCCGTCCCGTTTCCCTTCCAGGACAATCGCACGGCGCTGAGGGAATTCCTGCTCCTGGGATTCTCGGAGGTCCGGGAGCTGCAGCTGGTCCAGGCGGCGCTGTTCCTCCTGGTCTACCTGGCGGCCCTTACGGGGAATCTCCTCATCGTCGCCGTGACCGTCCTCGACGGGCGCCTCCACACCCCCATGTACTTCTTCCTCGGGAACCTGTCCGTCCTCGACGTCGGCCTCGTCTCCGTCACCGTCCCCAAATCCGTCCACAACTCCCTGACAGACCAACGGTCCATTTCTTATTGGGGCTGTGTGGCTCAAGTCTTTCTGGTTGTCCTGTTTTCCGGGTCCGAGCTGTTCCTCCTCACGGCCATGTCCTACGACCGCTACGCGGCCATCTGCCTCCCCCTGCGCTACGGGGTCATCATGGACCGAGCGGCCTGTGGGATGATGGCGGCCGCCTCATGGCTCGTCGCGGGGCTCTTCGGGGCGATATACACAGCGGGGACGTTCTCCTCGGGCTTCTGCGGACTCCTCGAGGTCCAGCAGTTCTTCTGCGACGTCCACTCCCTCCGGAAGATCTCTCGTCCTGGGTCGCTCATCGTCATCGATACCAGCGTCGCCGTTGGCGGCGTCTTTTCTTACAGCTCTTTCGTCGCCATCGCGGTCTCGTACGCGTGCATCTTCCTGGCCGTGCTGAGGATGCCGGCCACCGAGGGCCGGGCCAAAGCCTTCTCCACCTGCCTGCCCCACCTCGCCGTGGTGATTTTATTCGTAGCCAACGGGAGCTTCACCTACCTCAAGCCCTTGTCTGACTCTCCCTCGGCCCTGGACCTGCTGGTGTCCATGTCCTACACCGTGGTTCCCCCCCTCCTGAACCCCCTCATCTACAGCCTGAGGAACCGGGACGTGATGGCCGCCCTGGGGAGGGTTTTCGGGGGGTGTCCGTTTCTCCAGAATAAAGCCCCCCATCCCTCTGCCCTGCCAGCGGCCCCCTGAGATGTTTCCTAGCCTCCTCCCCCTGCGCTGATCTCCCCCCCATCTCTTCTCTCCCTCAATCAATCAATCAATCGTATTTATTGAGCGCTTACTGTGTGCCGAGCACTGTACTAAGCGCTTGGGAAGTCCAAGTTGGCAACATATAGAGACAGTCCCTACCCAACAGTGGGCTCGCAGTCTAAGTGGGCTTCACCAACTTCCCAGCTTCCTCATCCTTCCCTGACCACAGTGGCCATTCTTTTCTTTTTTTATGGTATTGTTAAGCACTTACTAACCACTACTAATGATAATAATCTTTTAGACTGTGAGCTCTCCGTTGGGTAGGGACTGTCTCTATATGTTGCCAATTTGTACTTCCCAAGCGCTTAGTGCAGTGCTCTGCACACAGTAAGCGCTCAATAAATACGATTGATGATGAATAATGGCATCTGTTAAGCGCTTACAACGTGCCGAGCACTGTTCTAAGCGCTGGGGAGGTTACAAGGTGATCAGGTTGTCCCACGGGAGGCTTAGAACAGTGCTTTGCACATAGTAAGTGCTTAATAAATGCCATTATTGTTACTATTATTATTAATAAATATGATTGACTGGCTGACTACTCCCCCTTCTAGACTGTGAGCCCACTGATCAATCAATCAATCAATCAATCAATCGTATTTATTGAGCGCTTACTATGTGCAGAGCACTGTACTAAGCGCTTGGGAAGTACAAGCGCTTGGGAAGTACACTGATGGGTAGGGACCGTCCCTATATCATCAATCATCATCAATCGTATTTAATGAGCGCTTACTATGTGCAGAGCACTGTACATGTTGCCAACTTGGACTTCCCAAGCGCTTAGTCCAGTGCTCGGCACACAGTAAGCGCTCAATAAATATGATTGAATGAATGAATGTCCCAAATGCTTAGTGCAGTACCTGGCTCGTCGTAAGCGCTTGACAAATAGCATTAATACCCTCAAAAAATACAGGCTGTGAGTTTTCAAGAAATACGATTGATTGATTGATTGATTGATTGGTTCTGTCATATTTTCCCACACCCTGCCCTGAAATACCTTCGCTCTTCACATCTACCATGTCATGTCAAAGCCCGACTGAAGGCTCACCTCCTCCAGGAGGCCTTCCCAGACTAAGCCCCCCTTTTCCTCTCCTCCTCCCCATCGCCCCGACTCGCTCCCTCCGCTCTCCCCCTCTCCCCACCCCACAGCACTTGATATAAATAAATAGAATTATAGATGTGTACATAGACGCCTATGTACACATCTATAATTCTATTTATTTATATCAAATAGAATTATAAATGTGTACAAAGGTATCTATGTACACATTTATAATTCTATTTATTTATATCAATAGAAGCAGCGTGGCTCAGTGGACAGAGTCCAAGCTTTGGCGTCAGAGATCATGGGTTCAAATCCTGTCAGCTGTGTGACTTTGGGCAAGTCACTTCACTTCTCTGGGCCTCAGTTCCCTCATCTGGAAAATGGGGATGAAGGTGTGGGGCAACCTGATCACCTTGTAACCTCCCCAGCGCTTAGAACAGTGCTTTGCACATAGTAAGCGCTTAATAAATGCTATTATTATTATTATTATTATTTATGTACACAGTTATAATTCTATTTATATCAATAGAAGCAGTGTGGCTCAGTGGAAAGAGCCCGGGCTTTGGAGTCAGCGGTCATGGGTTCAAATCCCGGCTCCGCCAATTGTCAGCTGTGTGACTTTGGGCAAGTCACTTCACTTCTCTGGGCCTCAGTTCCCTCATCTGGAAAATGGGGATGAAGACTATGAGCCCCACATGGGGCAACCTGATCAGCTTGTAACCTCCCCGGCGCTTAGAACAGTGCTTTGCACATAGTAAGCGCTTTAAAAATGCCATTATTATTATTATTACTTATGTACACCATCATCAATCGTATTTATTGAGCGCTTACTATGTGCAGAGCACTGTACTAAGCGCTTGGGAAGTACAAATGCTTTGCACATAGTAAGCGCTTAATAAATGCCACCATCCTCATTATTATTATCTATGTACTCATTTATAATTCTATTTATTTATATCAGTAGAAGCAGCTACTGATTAACGCTATTATTATTATTATTACCATCAATAATTCTATTTATTTATATCAGTAGAAGCAGCTACTGATAAACGCTATTATTATTATTATCATCATCATCACTAATTCTATTTATTTCTATTGATGCCTGTTTACTTCTTTTGAAGTCTGTCTCCCCCCTTCTAGACTGGGAGCCCGCTGTGGGCCGCGATTGTCCCTACCTGTTGCTGAATTGTACTTTCCAAGCGCTTAGTACAGTGCTCTGCACGCAGTAAGCGCTCAATAAATCCGATTAAATGAACACCAGCTCTACTGTGCTCTGCTAAGGCGTTCTGCATAATAATAATGGCATTTGTTAAGCGCTTATTAGGGGCCAAGCACCTTTCTAAATACAGTAAGTGCTCAGTGAAGACCAGCGAATGATTGATTTAGTGGATAGGGATTGCCAAGCACTTAGCACAAACCTCTGCACACAATAAATACTCAATAAATACGATCATTTACAATACCATTATAAATAATATTATAAATACATATTAATATATCATAATATATAACGATAATATATTGATATTAAATTGATATATATTGATAATATATAATGATATTATAATATATCATATTGGGATTAGAACCCATGACCTCTGACTCCCAAGCCCGGCCTCTTTCCACTGAGCCACGCTGCTTCTCCTTAGTACTTTAGTACCCTTAAACAAAATTTAAGGTTATAGTCTTTCCCTCTAGTTCCCGCTTTCTCCCTGCGTAATTGTGACCCAAATCTGCTCTATCTGGTGCTGTAATCATCATCATCATCAATCGTATTTATTGAGCGCTTACTGTGTGCAGAGCACTGTACTAAGCGCTTGGGAAGTACAAGTTGGCAACATATAGAGACAGTCCCAGCCCAACAGTGGGCTCACAGTCTAAAAGGGGGAGACAGAGAACAAAACCAAACATACTAACAAAATAAAATAAATAGAATAGATATGTACAAGTAAAATAAATAAATAAATAAATAGAGTAATAAATATGTACAAACATATATACATAATGTATATATGTAATGGCCTCTGATTGTGGCCCACTTCCTGTAGCAATGATTTCTGGCTAATCTTCCTCCTCTAGACCCTTTCCCCCCGGCTGCCCTGTCTTTGTGGGACCACCGCTAGCCCCACAGCCGCCTCTCACCATCCTCTGACCACTCAATCAATCAATCAATCAATCAATTGTATTTATTGAGCGCTTACTGTGCGCAGAGCACTCCACCCTTGGTCTCCGGAATCTGCCCATCGCCCTCCTCCGTCTTCCCTGTCTCTCCCGCCTTCCCCTCTGAGGCCTGTGGCTCCCGTTCCCCGTGCACTGTTGGGAATTGGGACGGCAATCAATCAATCGATCAGTCGATGGGCTTTTATTGAACACTTACCATTTGCAGAGCACTGTACTAAGCACTTGAGAGGGTACAACGCAAAGGAGTTGGTTGACATGATACTCAATCAATCAATCAACCAATCAATCGTATTTATTGAGCGTTTACTGTGTGCAGAGCACTGGACTAAGCGCTTGGGAAGTACAAGTTGGCAACATATAGAGACAGTCCCTACCCAACAGTGGGCTCACAGTCTAGAAGGGGGAGACAGAGAACAAAACCAAACATATTAACAAAATAAAATAAACAGAATAGATATGTACAAGTAAAATCAATCAATAAATAGAGTAATAAATCCGTACAAACATATATACATATATGCAGGTGCTGTGGGGAAGGGAAGGAGGTAAGGCTGGGGGGATGGAGAGGGGGAGGAGGGGGAGAGGAAGGAGGGGGCTCAGTCTGGGAAGGCCTCCTGGAGGAGGTGAGCTCTCAGTAGGGCCTTGAAGGGAGGAAGAGAGCTAGCTTGGCGGATGTACGGAGGGATTGGGGGCATTCCGGGCCAGGGGGAGGATGTGGGCTGGGGGTCGACGGCGGGATGGGGGAGAACGAGGCCCGGTGAGGAGATTAGCGGCAGAGGAGTGGAGGATGCGGGCTGGGCTGGAGAAGGAGAGAAGGGAGGTGAGGTAGGAGGGGGCGAGGTGATGGACAGCCTTGAAGCCCAGGGTGAGGAGTTTCTGCCTGATGCGTAGGTTGATTGATAGTCACTGGAGATTTTTGAGGAGGGGAGTAACATGCCCAGAGTGTTTCTGGACAAAGACAATCCGGGCAGCGGCGTGAAGTATGGATTGAAGTGGGGAGAGAAATGAGGATGGGAGATTGGAGAGGAGGCTGATACAGTAGTACAGACGGGATAGGATGAGAGCTTGAACGAGCAGGGTAGCGGTTTGGATGGAGAGGAAAGGGCGAATCTTGGCGATGTTGCGGAGCTGAGACCGGCAGGTTTTGGTGACGGCTTGGATGTGAGGGGTGAACGAGAGAGCGGAGTCGAGGATGACACCAAGGTTGTGGGCTCGTGAGACAGGAAGGACGGTAGTGCCGTCAACAGTGATGGGAAAGTCAGGGAGAGGGCAGGGTTTGGGAGGGAAGACAAGGAGTTCAGTCTTGGACATGTTGAGTTTTAGGTGGCGGGCAGACATCCAGATGGAGATGTCCTGAAGGCAGGAGGAGATGCGAGCCTGGAGGGAGGGGGAGAGAGCAGGGGCAGAGATGTAGATCTGGGTGTCATCAGCATAGAGATGATAGTTGAAGCCGTGGGAGCGAATGAGGTCACCAAGGGAGTGAGTGTAGATCGAGAACAGAAGGGGACCAAGAACTGAACCTTGAGGAACCCCTACAGTAAGGGGATGGGAGGGGGAGGAGGAGCCCGCAAAGGAGACTGAGAATGAACGACCAGAGAGGTAAGAGGAGAACCAGGAGAGGACAGAGTCTGTGAAACCAAGGTCGGATAGCGTGTTGAGGAGAAGGGGCTGGTCCACAGTGTCGAAGGCAGCTGAGAGGTCGAGGAGGATTAGGATAGAGTAGGAGCCGTTGGATTTGACAAGCAGGAGGTCATTGATGACCTTTGAGAGGGCAGATTCCGTGGAATGTAGGGGACGGAAGCCAGACTGGAGGGGGTCGAGGAGACAGTTGGTGTTGAGGAATTCGAGGCAGCGCGTGTAGATGACTCGTTCAAGGAGTTTGGAAAGGAATGGTAGGAGGGAGATGGGGCGATAACTAGAAGGTGAGGTGGGGTCAAGAGAGGGTTTTTTTTTAGGATGGGAGAGACATGGGCATGTTTGAAGGCAGAGGGGAAGGAACCAGTGGAGAGTGAGCGGTTGAAGATGGAAGTTAAGGAGGGGAGAAGGGATGGAGTGAGAGATTTCATGAGATGAGAGGGAATGGGGTCAGAAGCACAGGTGGCCGGAATAGCACTTGAGAGGCGGGAGGAGAGCTCCTCTGAGGATACTGCTGGGAAGGATGGGAGAGCGTTGAGAGCCAGGGGGTTGGGGAAGTGGGGGAGTGACTTTGGGGAGGTCAGACCTGATGGATTTAATTTTATTAATGAAGTAGGAGGCCAGATCGTTGGGGGTGAGGGAAGGAGGAGGGGGAGGAACCGGGGGCCGGAGAAGGGAGTTGAATGTATGGAAGAGCTGATGGGGATGATGGGATACTCGCCTTTAAGAAACTTACGGTCTACAGGGGGAGACGGACATTAAAGTCGATCAGGGTGAGGGGAAATAGTAGTTCACGAGTTCACGAGTAGTTCACTAAGCGCTTAGTACAGTGCTCTGCACACAGTAAGCACTCAATAAATACGATTGATTGATTGAGACTATTTCTACAAGTATCGTGGGGCTGGGGGGAGTAACAGACTGCTTAAGGGGTACACAGCCAATTTCAGAGTCGACACGAAGGGGAGACCAGACGAGAGAGATGGGTTTCAGCCACAGATTTTCCTCAAGGCGGCCTTTATGTCCCGGTTCCTCAGGCTGTAGATGAGGGGGTTGAGGGCGGGAGGCACCACGGTGTAAAACACGGACAACAGCAGGTCCAGGGCCGAGGGGGAGTCTGACACGGACCTGGCGTGGGCGAAGACTCCGGTGGAGAGGAAAAGGGTGACGACGGCGAGGTGGGGCAAGCAGGTGGAGAAGGCTTTGGCCCGACTCTCGGTGGACGGGAACCTCAGCACGGCCGAGAAGATGCGCACGTAGGAGACGACGATGAAGACGAAGGAGACGAAACCAAAGCCGTTACCCATGGCCACGGTGACGTCAACGACGACGTGCGTTTCCGAACAGGAGATCTTCAGTAAGGAGGGCGCGTCGCAGAAGAACTGCCGGATCACGCTGGACTCGCAGAAGCTCAGTGTGAACGTCCCGGCCGAGTACATCGTCCCGAAGAGCCCCCCGTTGAGCCAGGAGGCGGCCGCCAACTTCCCACAGGCCCCTCGGTCCATGATGAGGTCGTAGCGCAGGGGGTGGCAGATGGCCACGTAGCGGTCGTAACACATCATCGTGAGGAAGGACATCTCTGAAACAGCAAAGAAAACCACTAAGAAGACCTGAGCAGCACAGCCCAGGAGGGAGATCTCTCTACGGTCGGTCAGGGAGTTGAGGATGGATTTGGGAACGGTGACGGAGATGTAGCAGAGGTCGAGGACGGACAGGTTCCCGAGGAAGAAGTACATGGGGGTGTGGAGGCGCCGGTCGAGGACGGCGACGGCGACGATGAGGAGATTCCCCGTCAGGGCCGCCAGGTAGACCAGGAGGAACAGCGCGGCGTGGGCCAGCCGCAGCTCCTGGACCTCGGAGAATCCCAGCAGGAGGAATACCGTCACAACTGTGTGATTGGCCATGTGGTCTGAGGACTGCCTGAGGGTACCAAGAAAGCAATCGAGTATCACTCCGAGAAATTGTTAGGTTGCAAGTGCTGTAACTGAAGGGAATACGGGTGGGGAAGAAACTAGGTGAAACACTTAGCCGGTGAAGCCTGGGCAGTGACATAGGCTCTGGTAAATGGAGTGAGGCGAGAAAGGGAGCATGGCAGGGATGGAAAAAACATCAAACATCTTAGGTTTCACAGCAGAAATTTCCACAACGGTCCACTGTAGCCTCAGTGAAGAATATGCCTTCTTCCCTTAAGTTCATTTCGGGAATAAATGAAAACTAACCTCGCCCATCCACCCGAAGTTCCAGGTCGATCTGTGTTGAAGGGCTCAGACCTACAGACGGGAGGATTAACTTTTCAAATCTCAAATTTGGCGGGTGTTAGGACCCACTGCTTCTTTGCATTGTTTGCGGTCCGATGGCTTCAACCTGACTTTTTCAGGAAACCCATTTCAAAAATCTCTCGCCCCACAGACACAGTTATTCTCAGCTGGGTTGTGCCTGTCGCTCACAGGATAATACATTGCTAGTGGATTAAAAGAAGGGGCAGTAGAAATAAAATTTCAAAGATTTGCCAGGGAGTCCATTAAGCTCATTATATGCTGTCAGAAACTCTTCAGGCTCTTCTCTGCAGCTCATCCAGAGAAGAAAAGAAAGTGGTGCGCTCAGCTAGGCTCCCTCGCTGCCGTTTGGAAACATTGCCTTTCATGAAACAAGAGATGCTTTTTAAAAAATATTTATTGAGGTCGTACTATATGCAGAGCACTGAACCGAGCGCTTGGGAGAGTGCAGTACAATGGAGTTTGCAGTCGTTTCCTGCCCCCAAGGAGTTTACAGTCTAAATGGAGAGACAGACAAAATAATTAGGATAGGGGAAATAGAGTTTAAGCCTATTTACACAAGTGCTGTTGGGCTGGGGTGCGGAGTCAAAGCATCATAGGCCAGGGGAAGGCTAGGTGACAATGACAACAGGAAGATGGGATGGAGAGGGAGAAGGGGCATGGCACAGTGACCAAATCATATTGCACTATGCACACAATGGTGTGATGATGAACTATGTCATGTGGGGGCTGGCCAAAAATCAAATAGCCCTGGGCCTATATTAATCGTTAAATCAATGTTATATTAATGTCTGTCTTCCCCTTTAGACTATAAGGTCACTGTGGGCAGGGAATATCTATGTTTTATTGCTACATTGTACTCTTCTAAGCACTTAAAACAGTGCTCTGCACACAGTCAGCGTTCAATAAATACGGTTGAATGAATTAAGTGACTTGTCCAAGGTCACACAGCAAACAAGTGGGAAAGCCGGGATTAGAACCCAGGTCCTTCTGATTCCCAGACACGTGCTCTAGCCACTGTTTATGTGCTGCTCCGGTTTCAGGGGTGGTCGTAAACCAGCACCAATCAATCAATCAATCAATCAATTGTATTTATTGAGCGCTTATTGTGTGCAGAGCACTGTACTAAGCGCTTGGGAAGTACAAGTTGGCACCATTCCTCAAGCATGGAGCGGAGAAGAGATGGAAAATCCTAAAGGCGACATCTGTTCTAGACTGTGAGCCCACTGTTGGGTAGGGACCGTCTCTATATGTTGCCAACTTGTATTTCCCAAGCGCTTAGTACAGTGCTCTGCACACAGTAAGTGCTCAATAACTATGATTGAATGAATGAATGAATGAATGAATGTTGGTTAGTGCTCACTAACTACATCAGTTAGTTAGACGGTGAACAACAGTGAGCCTGAAATGGTCTCGGAGTTCGGCTTTTTGATAACTAATGCTTATCCAGCACTTAGAACAGTGCTTTGCACATAGTAAGCGCTTAACAAATACCAATATTATTATTATTATTATCTAAACTGCCCAGTCTTGATCGATGGGAGTCCGGTCGCTAACACTGCCAGTTCCCCGGTGACTTTCCAGTTCCAAACCAAATTTTCCTTCACATAATAACCTTCAAAAAATGAGCATTTTCCATCGACACCTGTCCACATGTTCTGTTTTGTTGTCTGTCTCCCCCTTCTAGACTGTAAGCCCGCTGTTGGGTAGGGACCGTCTCTCTACGTTGCCGACTTGGACTTCCCAAGCGCATAGTACAGTGCTCTGCACACAGTAAGCGCTTAATAAATATGATTGATTGATTCCCAAGCGCATAGTACAGTAAGTGCTTAACAAGTATCAATAAATAAAAAAATGCCGGTCTCCATTTTACTTAAGAGTGTGAGCTCCATGTGGGACACGGGCTATTTCCAATCTTCTATCAATGCCAGCACTTAGAACAATTCCAGCGTTCAGTAAAGTGCCTGGCACACAGTAAGCGCATAACCAATACCGTAATTGTTATTATTATTACAAAGCACTCACTAAGTGCTATTGAAAAATACCTGTTGTCCCTCCAATTTAGACTTGTGGGACGCGGAGTCTGTCCCATCTTGGATCTAGCCCGGAGTCTAGCCCTGTGCTTGGAATATAGTAAGCACTTACCAAGCTAGAGGAAGACAAGGATCAGGCACGAACTCAGACGAACAATGAAGCAGCTGAAGGTCACCGAAATGGATTTCCTTCCGCACGTTGGCACTTACTGATGGATGGAAACGGGCGATTTCTCGTCACATTTCTCCCAGACTTAAAAAAGCTTCCCTTTTTTGCTGTTCAGCCCCTCCATCTCTGACCTTGTGGTCAGGGATCTTGTTTTATAAGATCCAATTCTCTTATATTGCTCTATATAACAAAGCTCTGCCTACGGGAAGCATTCAGTAAATACGACTGATGGATTAATTAAAGTCCATCTCCCCCTCTAGACCGTATGCTCACCGTGGCCAGGGAACGAATCTCCCAACTCCGTTATATGGTACTCTCCCGAACGTTTAGTTCAGTGCCCTGCACACAGTAAGCACTCAGTAAATCCCACCGACTGATTGCCGGTTGCACCCGGGAGGAGACATCACTCTCTTTTTGAGGAGTTCCCGAAAGATGGTGTCATGCACATTCTGCGCTCCTCTCAAGCGGCAATTTATAATCCTTCCCACTTGGCCTCTCTTTTCCCTCGGGAGAAAGCAGGATTCCTCTTTAGTTTGGAGGGACTTTGTGACTGAAATCCCCCCAAATCTACTGTGATTGAAAGAATGAATGAATGAATCACCCTGGCTTTTCCACGAGGATAATCAAGCTATTCTCCATCCCCCCCCAGCGCTTCATATTTATAAATTATGACGTATATCGTAAATTATTTATTTAGATTAATGCCTGTCTCCCTGTCTCGACTTTTCAGTTCTTGTGGGTAGGGAAGATGTCTACCAACTCTGTTATACTGCAGTGAAAACGAGAATAATAATAATGGTATTGGTTAAGCACTTACTGTGTTCCAAGTACTGTACTAAGCGCTGGAGTGGATACAGGCAAATTGGATTGGACGCAGTCCCTGCCCCGCGTGGAACTCACAGTCTTCATCCCCGTTTTACAGAGGAGGGAACTGAGGCCCAGAGAAGTGAAGTGACTTGCCCAAGGTTACACAGCAGACAGGTGGCAGAGCCAGGATTAGAACCCGTGACCCCAGGCCCAGGCTCTATCCACTATCCTTAGAGAAGCAGCATGGTTCAGGGGAAAGAGCCCGGGCTTTGGAGTCAGAGGTCATGGGTTCAAATCGCAGCTCCGCCAGTTGTCAGCTGGGTGACTTTGGGCAAGTCACTTCACTTCTCTGGGCCTCAGTTCCCTCATCTATAAAATGGGTATTAAGGCTGTGAGCCCCCCTTGGGACAACCTGATCTCTTTGTAACCTCCCAGTGCTTAGAACAGTGCTTTGCACATAGTAAACGTTTAATAAATGCCATTATTACTATTATTATGCCATGCTGCTTCTCTGGCAGACCGTACTCTCTCAAGGGCTCAGTACAGTGCTCTGCACATAGTAAGCGCTCAATAAACACCACCGATGGTGACGATTGATGGCCTTAAGTGGAGGAGGCTGGGATGATTTATTTTTCCCAGTACCGTCTCCTCGTAGATTCTAAGATGTCTTCTCAAAGGCTACTTTTCTGTCACCTGGAATCATTTTTGTGATCAAGGGTCTCTTTTTGATTCCCTCCTCATGATCTAGAATTCTCCCTTAACCGACTCGTTCCTCTGTCCGTGTTACCGTCCTCTTATTCACTGAAGAGAATAGTAAGCACTTACTATGTGCAAAGCACTGTTCTAAGCGCTGGGGAGGCTGCAAGGTGATCAGGTTGTCCCACGGGGGGCTCACAGTCAATCCCCATTTTACAGATGAGGTAACTGAGGCACAGAGAAGTGAAGTGACTTGCCCAAGGTCACCCAGCTGACAACTGGCGGAGCCGGGATTTGAACCCATGACTGCGGACTCCAAAGCCTGGGCTCTTTCACAGACCATGGAAGCAGAACTCCTGAACTAAATCACCCAGACTTGTAATTCTAGAGCAAAGCATACAAGCCTGAGTAATAATAATAATAATGGTGGTATTTATTAAGCGCTTACTATGTGCAAAGCACTGTTCTAAGCGCTGGGGAGATTACAAGGTGATCAGGTTGTCCCATGGGGGGCTTACAGTTTTAATCCCCATTTTACAGCAGAGGTCACTGAGGCCCAGAGAACTGAACTGACTTGCCCAAAGTCACATGGCTGACAGTTGGCAGAGCCGGGATTTGAACCCATGACCTTTGACTCCAAAGCCCGGGCTCTTTCTGAGTAGCAGTGTGAAGAGTGGAAAGCACGCAGGGCATGGTGTCAGAAGGCCCTGAGTTCTAATCCTGCCCCCACCGCTTGCCCGCTGTGTGACCTTGGGCAAGTCGCTTCATATCCCCGTGCCTCAGTTACCTCATCTGAAAAATGGGGATTAAGAGTGTGAACCCAGCGTGGGACAGGGGCTGCGTCCAACCCGATTATTTTACTTGTACATATTCTATTTATTTATTTTATTTTGTTAATATGTTTTGTTTTGTTCTCCGTCTCCCCCTTCTAGACTGTGAGCCCGCTGTTGGGTAGGGACCGTCTCTATATGTTGCCAACCTGTACTTCCCAAGCGCTTAGTACAGTGTTGTGCATACAGTAAGTGCTCAATAAATACGATTGAATGAATGAATGAATCGACCCCAGCCCTTGGTACGATGTCTTCTAGACTGTGAGCCCGCTGTTGGGTAGGGACCGTCTCTATATGTTGCCAACTTGGACTTCCCAGGCGATTAGTACAGTGCACTGCACACAGTAAGTGCTCAATAAATACGATTGAATGAATGAATGAATGTCTGGCCCATAGTAAGGGCTTAGTAACAAGAAGAAGAAGCAGAAGATAGAATCAGTAGCAGTCCAGGGGGTGTCTGTAAACAGACTGGCCTTTGTCTCAGCAGGAACTAAAGTCATAAATGGAAATGAGAGACTCTGAACTCATTGCCCCTAGAACAAGAAGAAGAAGCAGGAGAAAGAATCAGAAGGAGTCCTGGGTGTGTCTGCAAACAGACTGGCCTTTGTCTCAGCAGAAACTAAAGTCCTGAATGGAAATGAGAGACTTTGAACTCATTGCACCTAGAACAAGAAGAAGAAGCAGGAGAAAGAATCAGAAGGAGTCAGGGGTGTGTCTGTAAACAGACTGGCCTTTGTCTCAACAGAAACTAAAGTCCTGAATGGAAATGAGAGACTCTGAACTCATTGCCCCTAGAGCAAGAAGAAGAAGCAGGAGAAAGAATCAGAAGCAGTCCAGGGGGTGTCTGTAAAAAGACTGGCCTTTGTCTCAGCAGAAACTAAAGTCCTGAATGGAAATGAGAGACTTTGAACTCATTGCACCTAGAACAAGAAGAAGCAGGAGAAAGAATCAGAAGGAGTCCTGGGTGTGTCTGCAAACAGACTGGCCTTTATCTCAGAAGTCCTGAATGGAAATGAGAGACTCTGAACTCATTGCACCAAGAACAAAAAGAAGAAGCAGGAGAAAGAATCAGAAGCAGTCCAGGGTGTGTCTGCAAACAAACTGGCCTTTGTCTCAGCAGAAACTAAAGTCCTAAATGGAAATGAGAGACTCTGAACTCATTGCCCCTAGAACAAGAAGAAGAAGCAAGAGAAAGAATCAGAAGCAGTCCAGGGTGTGTCTGTAAAAAGACTGGCCTTTGTCTCAGAAGAAACTAAAGTCCTAAATGGAAATGAGAGACTCTGAACTCATTGCACCCAGAACAAGGAGAAGAAGCAGGAGAAAGAATCAGAAGCAGTCCAGGGGGTGTCTGTAAACAGACTGGCCTTTGTCTCAGCAGAAAGTAGAGTCATAAATGGAAATGAGAGACTCTGAACTCATTGCACCAAGAACAAGAAGAAGAAGCAGCAGGAGAAAGAATCAGAAGCAGTCCAGGGTGTGTCTGCAAAGACTGGCCTTTGTCTCAGCAGGAACTAAAGTCATAAATGGAAATGAGAGACTCTGAACTCATTGCACCTAGAACAAGAAGAAGAAGCAGGAGAAAGAATCCGAAGGAGTCCTGGGTGTGTCTGCAAACAGACTGGCCTTTGTCTCAACAGAAACTAAAGTCCTGAATGGAAATGAGAGACTCTGAACTCATTGCACCAAGAACAAGAAGAAGAAGCAGGAGAAAGAATCAGAAGCAGTCCAGGGGGTGTCTGTAAGCAGACTGGCCTTTGTCTCAGCAGAAACTAAAGTACTGAATGGAAATGAAAGACTGAACTCATTGCACCTAGAACAAGAAGAAGAAGCAGGAGAAAGAATCAGAAGTAATCCAGGGGGTGTCTGTAAACAGACTGGCCTTTGTCTCAGCAGAAACTAAAGTCCTAAATGGAAATGAGAGACTCTGAACTCTTCCCATTGCACCCAGAACTCCAAACATCCAGCACAGTTCTGCCAATGCCGGGCGAAACAAGAGCCAAGGAGGGAAAGCGAGCCTGCAGCCATAAGAATTGGGATAATAATAATGATGATGGCATTTATTAAGCGCTTACTAAGCTTCAGCGCTTAGAACGGTGCTTTGCACATAGTAAGCACTTAACAAATACCATTATTATAATTATTATTATTACTATGTGCAAAGCACCATTCTAAGCGCTAATCTGGCGGGAGCAGTGAGAGGAACAATTCAGAAAGATGGGGGTCCAGCAAAAAGATGCAGATGAATAATAATAGTGATAATTTAATAATTCTCTAGACTGTGAGCCCGTTGTTGGCTAGGGACCATCTCCATATGTTGCCAACTTGTACTTCCCAAGCGCTTAGTACAGTACTCTGCACGCAGTAGGCGCTCAATACATATGATTGAATGAATGAATTTTGGTATTTCTTAAGCACTTACTACGTGCCAAGCACTGTTCTAAACGCTGGGTAGATACAAGGTGATCAGGTTGTCCCACATGGGGCTCACAGTCTTTATCCCCATTTTCCAGATGAGGTCACTGAGGCCCAGAGAAGTTAGGTGGCTTGCCCAAAGTCACACAGCGGACAAGTGGCGGAGGCGGGATTAGAACCCATGACCTCTGACTCCCAAGGCCAGGTTCTTGCCACTGAGCCATGCTTCTTCTTTGGGTTGATCCCCCAAATCTACCCGGGGGAGGGGCTTAGGATGGATTTAAGAGTAAATTCTCATTCTCTCTAGATTCGCAGTCAGAAGCCGTCAGAAAATACTACAGATTAAATGACCGACTGATTGTTTGAGCTCATGAACAAGATGAAGCAGTGTGGCTCAGTCGAAAGAGCCCGGGCTTTGGAGTCAGAGGTCATGGGTTCAAATCCTGACTCCGCCACTTGTCGGCTGTGTGACTTTGGGCAAGTCCCTTCACTTCTCTGGGCCTCAGTTCCCTCATCTGGAAAATGGAGATTAAGACTGAGCCCCCAGTGGGACAAACTGATCACCTTGTAACTTCCCCAGCGCTTAGAACAGTGCTTTGCACATAGTAAGCGCTTAATAAATGCTATCATAAATGCTCCATCATATGTCTGCTGTGTGACCCTGGGCACTTCCACTTGTCTTCTGGGTGACCTCCGGTGAGCCACTTCACTTCTCCGTGCCTCAGTGACCTCATCTGTAAAATGGGGATTAAGACCGTGAACCCCACGTGGGACAACCCGACGACCTCCTATCTACCCCACTGGCCTTAGAACAGCGCATGCCACATAGCAAGTGCTTAACAAATGCCATTATTTTTTAAAAATGTTATCGTGGCCTAAAGGAACGGGAATCGCTCTAGACTGTACGATCATCGTGGGCAGGGAACGTGTCTACCAACTCCGTTCTATCGAACTTTTCCAAGTGCTCAGTACAGCGCTGGGCCCAGAATAAGTGCTCAATAAATATGACTGATTGATTGATTGAGACGAGTTCTGATTCCATCTCTGCTCCTGGCTTGGTTTGTGACCTAGGGTCAGTGACATAACATCCCTAGGATCTCTCTTCCTCTTACACTCTGAGCTCCCATCTGAACTGATTCTTTTGTTTCTACTCCAGCAAGTGGAACAATTTAGGCACACAACTTCTTAATAAATAGGATAATGATATCATTATTAGTAGTGACTATGAAAATATAGCGATATGCTCTTTAGCATGACTCTGGGGTTGGGAATGAAAGTTGGAAAATGGGAGGTGGTATGGGAGAAGGGAAGAAAGGATGACTGCAGCTCCAGCTGTCTTGTCAAATCCATCCTCTCTATAATAATAATAATAATGATGGCATTTATTAAGTGTTTACTATGTGCAAAGCACTGTTCTAAGCGCTGCGGAGTTTACAAGGTGATCAGGTTGTCCCACGGGGTGCTCACAGTCTTAATCCCCATTTTACAGATGAGGGAACTGAGACCCAGAGAAGTGAAGTGACTTGCCCAAAGTCACACAGCATTATTTTCCCCTACTGAATTCCCATCTGCATTCTCCATCCCTCCCAAGCTCACCCTCTTACTGTGCCTCGTTCCCAACTCCCCCGACTCAGACCCCTACCTCACCACCTTTCCCCCTCTTGCAATTCCCTCTTCCTTCATATCCACCAGCCCTCGGGGCTTCCCATCTTCCAAACTCCTTCCCGAAACTCTGTGAAATCCACGGGACCTTCCTTGATTAATTTTTTCATAATGGTACATGGTAAATGTTTCCTATTTTCTAGGGACCGCTGTAAGCACTGAAGTCCCCACAATCTAGTCAAGTTGGACCGGTCCCTGTCCCACATAGAACTTCCAGTCTTAATCCCCCTTTTGCAGATGAGGTAGTTGAGGCAAGAAGTAAAATGACTTGCCCAAGGTCACATGGCAGACAAGCGGTGGAGGTGGAATTAGAACCCAGGCCCTCTGACGCCAAGGTCCGTGCTCTATCAACTGGGCTATGCTGCTTCCTTGCGCTTCCCTGTTTCAGGGTGCTTAATTGTCTCAGTCTGGGCCTGTGTAAAAAGCTCCCCTCCCCATCCTTAATAATAATGATAACAACAATAATAATCGTGGTATTTGATAAGCGTTTATTATGTGCCAAAGTGGATACAAGCCAACTGGGTCAGGCAAGTCCCTGTCCCACATGGGCTCACAGTCTCAACCCCCATTTTACAGCCGAGGGAACTGAGGCCCAGAGAAGTGAAGAGACTTGCCCAAGGTCACACAGCTGACAAGTGGCAGAGCCGGGATTTGAACCCATGACCTCTGACTCCAAAGCCCGTGCTCTTTTCCACCGAGCCATGCTGCTTAATTAATCACAGAAAGGGAATGATGATTAGTCTGTTGATGTCCCAGGAAGGAGTACCAGAGTGGGAACCACATGGGAATGGGCGGTTATTTAGGTCGTGGGGGCCGGGACCGCGGGGAGCCCACGATCCCGGCCTTCCGAGATTCCCGGATGGTTTGCCGTCTCAGCGGAGTCCCGGGCCCGTCGCCCCATGGGGAATCCCCCCAGAAAATAACCCGGCCGCCGTCTGAGGGGACGGCGCAGCCAGCCGGGGAGCCGAGAGGGGAAGGGAGGATCCTGACAGCCCTCACCCCTCTCCCAGACCTTCCTGTCATCCCCATCCGCCTCCAGGACCGACGAGATGGAGTGAGCCTCTCTCTCAGCAGAGTTCGACGCTCCCCAGCCCAGGACGGGCCCAGTGAGTCCGGAGAGGAGCAGAGGAAAGCTGAGGGAAATTGCAATAGGGAACTGGGATAACCAGGGTCAGAGTCACAATTTCACTAAGTTGGAAGCAGTGTCGCTTAGTGGAAAGAGCACAGGCCCGGGAGTCAAGAGGACCTGGGTTCTAATTCATTCATTCAATCGTATTTATTGAGTACTTACTGTGTGCAGAGCACTGTACCGAGCAATCGGAAAGTACAATTCGACAACAGAGACAATCCCTACTCAAAAACGGGCTCACGGTCTAGAAGGGGGGAGACAGACCACAAAACAAAACAAGTAGACAGGCATCAATAGCATCAAAACAGATAAATAGAATTATAGATATATATATATATACGCATCATTAATAAAATAAATCGAGTAATAAATATGTACAAATATACACAAGTGCTATGGGAAAGGGAAGGGGGTAGAGCAGAGGGAGGGGAGGAGGGGCAGAGGAAAAGGGGGGACTCAGGCTGGGAAGGCCTCCTGGAGGAGGTGAGCTCTCAGTAGGTCTTTGAACAGGGGAAGAGAGCTTGTTTGGCGGATGCGAGGAGGGAGGGCGTTCCAGGCCAGAGGTAGGACGTGGGCCCGGGGTCGATGGCGGGACAGGCAAGAACGAGGCCCAGTGAGGAGGTTAGCGGCAGAGGAGTGGAGGGTGCGGGTTGGGCTGGAGAAGGAGAGAAGGGAGGTGAGGCAGGAGGGGGCGAGGTGATGGACAGCCTTGAAGCCCAGAGTGACGAGTTTCTGCCTGATGTGTAGGTTGATTGGTAACCACTGGAGATTTTTGAGGAGGGGAGTAACATGCCCAGAGCGTTTCTGCACAAAGGTGATCTGGGCAGCGGCGTGAAGTATGGATTGAAGTGGGGAGAGACAGGAGGATGGAGATCGGAGAGGAGGCCGATGCAGTCATCCAGTCAGGATAGGATAAGAGACTGAACGAACAGGGTAGCAGTTTGGATGGAGAGTAAAGGGCGGATCTTGGCGATGTTGCAGAGGTGAGACCGGCAGGTTGCGGTGAGGGATTGGATGTGAGGGGTGAACGAGAGAGCGGAGTCGAGGATGACACCCAGGTTGCGGACGTGTGAGACGGGAAGGATGGTAGTGCCATGAGCAGTGAAGGGAAAGTCAGGAAGAGGACAGGGATTGGGAGGGAAGATAAGGAGCTCAGTCTTGGACATGTTGAGTTTTAGATGGAGGGCAGACATCCAGATGGAGATGTCCTGAAGGCAGGAGGAGATGCGAGCCTGAAGGGAGGGAGAGAGAGCAGGGGTGGAGATGTAGATTTGGGTAACATCTGCGTAGGGATGATAGTTGAAGCCGTGGGAGCAAATGAGTTCACTGAGGGAGTGAGTACAGATGGAGAACAGAAGGGGATCGAGAACTGACCCTGGAGGAACCCCTACAGATAGGGGGTGGGAGGGGGAGGAGAAGGAGCCCGTGAAGGAGAGTGAGAATGAATGGCCAGAGAGATAAGAGGAACCAGGAGAGGATGGAGTCTGTGAAGCCAAGGTCAGATAGCGTGTTGAGGAGAAGGGGGTGGGCCACAGTGTCGAAGGCAGCTGAGGGGTCGAGGAGGATTAGGAAAGAGTAGGAGCCGTTGGATATGGCAAGAAGGAGGTCATTGGTGACCTTTGAGAGGGCAGTTTCGGTGGAGTGGAGGGGACAGAAGCCAGATTGGAGGGGGCCCAGGAGAGAGTTGGAGTTGAGGAATTCGAGGCAGCGAGTGCTGATGACTCGCTTTGGGAGTTTGGAAAGGAAGGGTAGGAAGGAGATAGGGCGATAATTGGAAGGGGCAGCGGGGTCAAGAGAGGATCTTTTTAGGATGAGGGAGACGTAGGCACGTTGGAAGGCAGAGCGGAAGTGCTCTATCAACTTTATCACACCATAACAGACACATTCCCTGCCCCTTCTAGAAGAAAAGAAATGAATGGAAAGATGAAGATGCAATTATTGCATGCAGTTCTACAGATGAGGAAGCTGAGGCCCAGAGAAGTGAAGCGACTTGCCCAAGGTCCCACCGAGGGAGGATTAGGACCCAAGTCCTCTGATTCTCACTAAGTTACGCTTGGGAGAGTACAATGGAACAGAGCCGGGAGATGCGTATGCTCCCGTCAAGGAGCTCAGAGTCAAGAAGAGAACTCCTGGGCCCATCCTTTTTCCACTAAATGAAGATGGACTTGAGTTGATTTGCTCTTGAGTTAAGGGAAGTGGGTTTAGAGGGCTGGGAAATGAACTGGGGAAGCTGGTTGGAGGCGGGGGGATTTTAGCAGTAAAGAATTCAGAAAGAACTGTGCTCGCTCTGATTTTGAGCTGATAAGAGAGGGAGTTCCAGGCTAGGATGGAAACGGGAAAGTCGATCGTGAGTAAAAACAAGACTGTATGCTCACTGTGGGCAGGGACTGTGTCTGTTTATTATTCTAGTGTACTCTCCCCAGCATTCAGTACAGTGCTCTGCACACAGTAAGCGCTTCATAAATATTACAGAACGCATTCATTTTCCACTTTACGGGAGCTGCTGCAATCAGGTTCCCTGCGCTAGAAGAGGGGTGTGAGTGTGTGTGTGTGCGTACACAAATGTTGCCAACTTGTACTTCCCAAGCGCTTAGTACAGTGCTCTGCACACAGTAAGCGCTCAATAAATTCGATTGAATGAATGAATGAATATCTGACATGTGCGTATTTATTTGTACATATTTGTAAGTATTTATTACTCTATTTTATTTGTACATATTCTACTTATTTTGTTTTGTTAATATGTTTTGTTTTGTTCTCTGTCTCCCCCTTCTAGACTGTGAGCCCACAGTTGGGTAGGGACCGTCTGCATATGTTGCCAACTTGTACTTCCCAAGCGCTTAGTACAGCGCTCTGCACACAGTAAGCGCTCAATAAATACGATTGAATGAATGAATCGGGGAGTGAAAGCAGCAAACAAGTTCAGGCAGCGGGGAGGGTTGAAGATGAAGATAGAAAAAGATCTTCCTCCAGACTGTGAACTCGATGTGGGTAGGGAACGTGTCTGCCGACTCTGTTGGGGTGGCTGAGGTGGGGGACGATCTCAGGGATTCCCTTTCAATCGACCAAAGTACTGTGAAAATCTGGATCTTTCCTTATCCCTGCTGGATATGAAACTCCAAGATCATTTTGAATTCGATAACTGCCTCCTTTCCATAGTGAATCACCAAGAAATGTCTTGTCAGTTTCTTCACTCTTCCCATCGATGGACTGTGACTTTGGCTCTTCCTTCATCCACTGCAGAAAGTCCATGCTGCTTTCCAAAAATGCCCAATGTCTCCACAGTGAGGGAATTCCTCCTGCTGGGATTCTCGGAGGTCCGGGAGCTGCAGCTGGTCCACGCCGCGCTGTTCCTCCTGGTCTACCTGGCGGCCCTGACGGGGAACCTCCTCATCGTCGCCGTCACCGCCCTCGACCGGCGCCTCCACACCCCCATGTACTTCTTCCTCAGGAACCTGTCCGTCCTCGACCTCTGCTACATCTCCGTCACCGTCCCCAAATCCATCTACGACTCCCTGACCGAATGTAGATCCATCTCCTTCCTGGGCTGTGCCACCCAGGTGTTCTCGGTGGTCCTGTTTGGTAGTTCAGAGATGTTCCTCCTCACGGCCATGTCCTACGACCGCTACGCCGCCATCTGCCTCCCCCTGAGCTACGAGCTCATCATGAACGGACAGGCCTGTGGGACGATGGCGGCCGCCTCGTGGCTCACTGGGGGCCTGTTGGCAGTAATGTGTTCAGCTGGGACGTTCTCCCTGTCCTTCTGTGGGTCCAACATCGTCCCGCAGTTTTTCTGTGACATCCCCTCCCTGCTGAAGATCTCCTGCTCCAAGGACCACGTCACCGTCAACGTGAGCGTCACCGCTGGGGTGGTGTTAGGCGTCCCCAGCTTCATTCTCATCATCTTCTCGTACGTGCGCATCTTCCGGGCCGTGCTGATGATGCCGGCCTCCGAGGGCCGGGCCAAAGCCTTCTCCACCTGCCTGCCCCACCTCGCCATCGTCTCCATTTTCATCTCGGCGACGCTATTTGTCTACCTCAAGCCACCTTCGGACTCCTCCTCGATCATGGATCTGCTGGTGTCCGTGTTCTACACCGTGTTGCCCCCCGCCCTCAACCCCCTCATCTACAGCCTGAGGAACCGGGACCTGAAGGCCGCCATGGGCAGGATCCTAAAAGGGTCACTCGCCCGGCCTCCGCTCCGGGACAAAATGTCTCCTTCCTTGTGCAAATCATCCCACCCCACCACTTAACCAAGGAATTGCCCTTGGACCTAGCCAGATACTTAGCTGTCCGACAGGGTTCACAGAAAAAGCTGGACGTCGATGAATTGTCAGAGTCTGGGAGGGAGGCGGCTAAGACGGAAGCAAGACTGACAATCCGGTTTCGGGGAGGCATCGTGGCTGAAATGAAGGGGAGGCCCTGGAGACTGTTAGCTCACTGTGGGCAGGGAATGCATTTAACAACTCCGGTAAACTGAACTCTCCCCATATAACGATACGCTCTTTAGCATGACTCTTGGGGTGGGAATGAAAGCTGGAAAGTGGGAGGTGGTATGGGAGAAGGGAAGAAAGGTTGACTGCAGCTCCATCTGTCTTAAATCCATCCTCTCTCATCAATCCATCTTTCCTTCCTTCCATCCATCCATCCTTCCAACCATTCATCTATCCATCCATCCATCCATCCATCCATCCATCCATCCATCCAGAGCACGGGCTTGGGAGTCGGAGGTCGTGGGTTCTAATCCCAGTTCTGCTACCTGTCTGCCGTGTGACCTCGGGCAAGTCTCTTCACTTCTCTGGGCCTCAGTTCCCTCAGCGGTAAAATGGGGGTTGAGACTGTGAGTCCGTGTGGGACAGGGACTTGTCTGACCCATTTTGCTTGTACCCACTCCAGCACATAATAAATGCTTATCAAATACCACGATTATTATTATTATTGTTATCGTTATTATTAAGGATGGGGAGAGGGGCTTTTTACACAGGCCCAGGCCGAGACAGTTAAGCACCCTGAGACAGGGAAGCACAGGGAAGCAGCATAGCCCAGTTGATAGAGCATGGACCTTGGCATCAGAGGGTCTGGGTTCTAATTCCGCCTCCACCGCTTGTCTGCCATGTGACCTTGGGCAAGTCATTTCACTTCTTGCCTCAACTACGTCACCTGTAAAATGGGGATTAAGACTGGAAGTCCTATGCGGGACAGGGACTGGTCCAACCTGACTAGCTTGTGGGGATTTTAGCGCTTAGAACGGTCCCTAGAAAATAGGAAACATTTACCATGTACCATTATGAAAAAATTAATCGGGGAAGGTCCCATGGATTTCATAGAGTTTCGGGAAGGAGTGTGGAAGATGGGAAGCCCCGAGGGCTGGTGGATATGAAGGGAGAGGGAATTCCAAGCGGGGGAAAGGTGGTGAGGTAGGGGTCTGAATCGGGGGAGTTGGGAACGAGGCACAGTAAGAAGGTGAGCTTGGAAGGGATGGAGAATGCAGATAGAAATTCAGTAGGGGAAGATAATGCGCATCAATCAATCGATCTTATTTACTGAGTGCTTACTATGTGCAGACCTTGGTAGTAAGCACTTGGGAGAGTACGATAGAACAATGTAACAGGGTTGGTAGCCACATTTCCTGCCCATGATGAGCTTCCAGTCTAGAGGGGAATGTCAAAGTTGAATTGCAGCAGATTTCAGATTCATTCATTCATTCAATCGTATTCATTGAGCGCTTACTGCGTGCAGAGCACTGTACTAAGCACCTGGGAAGGACAAGTTGGCAACACATAGAGATGGTCCCACCCAACAACGGGCTCACAGTCTAGAAGGGATCCCAAGCCCTGGCGAGGGATGAAACTCCAAACCTCAGAGCATAACCAGAATGCTATTACTAATCTGTTTAGTTTATTAATGATATGAATAGATCTGTAATTCCATTTATCTATTTAGATGGCATTGATGCCTGTCTACTTGTTTTGTTTCGTTGTCTGGCTCCCTCTTCTAGACCGTGAGCCTGTTGTTGTGTAGGGATTGTCTCTGTTGCTGAATTGTACTTTTCCAGCGCTTAGTACAGTGCTCTGCACACAGTGAGCGCTCAATGAATATGATTGAATGCATGAATGAATGAATCGTGAAAAGAAATGATGATTAGTCTGTTGAAGGAGTCCCAGAGTGGGAACCACATGGGAATGGGTAGTTATTTAGGTTGTGAGGGCCGGAACCGCAGGGAGAGCACGATCCCGGCCTTCTGAGATTCCCAGGCAGCCAGCCGTCTCAGCGGAGCCCCGGGTCCGTCCTCCCACGGGGAATCTCCCAGGAAATAACCCGCCATCATCTGAGGCGACTGAGCAGCCAGCCAGAGAGCAGAGAGGGGGAGGGAGGATCCTACCAGCCCCCATCCCTCGTCCAGACCTTCCTGTCACCCCCATCCGCGTCTGGGACCGACGAGATGGAGTGAGCCTCTCTCTCAGCAGAGGCCGACGCTCCCCAGCCCGGGATAGGCCCGGTGAGTCCGGAGAGGAGCAGGGGAAAGCTGAGGGAAATTTCAATAGGAAACTGGGATGACCAGGGTCAGAATCACAATTTCTCTACATCAGAAGCAGTGTCGCTTAGTGGAAAGAGCACGAGCCCAGGAGTCAAGAGGACCTCTAATTCATTCATTCAATCGTATTTATTGAGTGCTTACTATGTGTAGAGCACTGTACTAAGGGCTTGGAAAGTACAATTCGGCAACAGATAGAGACAATCCCTATCCAACAACGGGCTCACAGTCTAGAAGGGGGAAACAGTCCACACACAAAAAAAACAAGTATACAGGTTTCAGGGCTTTGAACAGGGGAAGGGAGCTAGTTTGGGGGAGACGTGGGCATGTTTGAAGGCAGAGGGGAAGTGCACTATCCACTTTATCACACCGCAACAGACACATTCCCTGCCCCTCTTAGAAGAAAAAAAAATGAATGGAAAGATGAATATGCAATTATTGCATGTCATTTTACTGATGAGGAAACTGAGGCCAGAGAAGTGAAACACCTTGCCCAAGGTCCCACAGCAGCAAAGGGACAGAGGCAGGATTAGATTAGAACCCAAGTCCTCTGACTCCCACTAAACTATGCTTGGGTGAGTACAATGGAACAGAGCTGGGAGATGTGTACGCTCCCCTCAAGGAGCACACGGTCAAGAAGAGAACTCCTGGGCCCATCCTTTTTCCGCTAAATGAGGATGGACTTGAGTTGATTCATGGTTGAGTTAGGTGAAGTGGGTTTAGAGGGCCGGGAAATGAATCGGGGAAGTTGGTTGGAGGCAGGGGGGATTTTAGCAGTAAAGAATTCAGAAAGAATTGTGCTCGCTCTGATCTGGAGCTGATAAGAGAGGGAGTTCCAGCCTAGGATGGTAACGGGAGAGTCGATCGTGAGTAACAACTAGAAAGTTGCTTTGAGGGCTGAGAAGACGAGTTAAACGATAGAAAGGGGGTGAAGTGCAGTCACAGGGCGGAGAGACTTTAAGCCGATGAAGAGGTTTTTTGTTCATTGTGAAAAGACACAAGTTGTGATGAGAGGAGGATGAGGACAGGATAGATGTAGGCTGAGTGATGCTATAGGAAAGGATTCGATGAATGATGAGGTATACTTGTGTTTGTGTGCATGCAAGTGTGAATGCAGATATGTGAGCAAATGGCATCGGTTTCGAGATATACGTGGTTTTTTTTGTTGTTGTTTGTTTGTTTTATGGTGTTTTTAACTGCTCACAATGTGCCAAGTACTGTACTAAGTGCTGGGGTGGATACAAGCTGATCAGGTTGGAAACAGTCCACGCCCCATAGGGTGCTCACAGTTGTAACCCCCGTTTTTCGGATGAGGTAACCAAGGCAAAGAGACGGTAAGTGACGGACCCCAGGTCACACAGCAGACAAGGAGTGAAAAGAGGATCAGAATCCAGGTACTACTCTCTACCAGGCCCATTCTTTCTCCACTAAATGGATGAATTTATGTGTGAAGGCACTTGTTATTTAAGTCTGAAACCACTGAAAACATTTCACAACAGTCACGAACATATCTTTATATTCTCTTAACTCTGCTGTCTGCTATTCATTTTAGTTTTGGTTTCCTCAACCAAAAATAATACTCTTGATATTTATTAAGTGCTTACTATGTTCCAAGCAAAGTATTAAATGCTGGGGGAGATTCAGGACCATCTGGTAGAACACAGTCCGTGTCTCATGACGGATTCACAGACTAGGAGGGAAACCAGATATTGAATCCTCATTTTACTAGTGAGAAAACTGAGCTGTAGAGAAATTAAGTCACCTTCTCATGGCTATGCAGCAGAGAACTGGTAGAGGTGGGATTAGAACCCAGGTCCTCTGATTCCCAGGCCTGTGTTCTTCCCAATAGCCCCCTACTTCTACACAGTTGGAAGCTTGGTGCCTCCAATAGAATGGAAGCTCCCCGGGGGCAGTGACTATATGCATAAATACCACGTCCTCTGTAGGTCCTCAATATATAGAACCGATCGACTTAGTCCGATTCCTTCACCCCCAACATTAATGTCTCTGAATTGAAGTCTTCCCTCATCCCGTGCAGGGAGTCGACATCATTCCCCAGAAATGTTCCGTGCCTCCACCGTGAACTCAGAGATCATTTTGAATTCAGTAACTCCCTCCACTCCATGGAGAATCACCAGCGAGTGTCCTGTCACTCCCTTCACTCATCCCATCGAAGGACTCTAACTTTGGCTCTTCTCTCATCACATGCAGAAAGTCAGGGCTGCCTCCCGAGAATGCCCAACGTCTCCACGGTGAAGGAATTCCTCCTGCTGAGTTTCTCGGAGGTCCGGGAGCTGCAGCTGGTCCACGCCGCGCTGTTCCTCCTGGTTTACCTGGCGGCCCTGATGGGGAATCTCCTCATCGTTGCCGTCACCGCCCTCGACCGGTGCCTCCAAACCCCCATGTACTTCTTCCTCAGGAATCTGTCCGTCGTCGACCTCTGCTACATCTCCGTCACCGTCCCCAAGTCTGCTGTCATCTCCCTGACCGATTGTAGAGCCATCTCCCTCCTGGGCTGTGCCGCCCAGGTCTTCTCGGTGGTCCTGTTTGGTAGTTCAGAGATGTTCCTCCTCACGGCCATGTCCTACGACCGCTACGCCGCCATCTGCCTCCCCCTGCGTTATGAGCTCATCATGACCGACACGGCCTGTGGAAAGATGGCGGCCGCCTCCTGGCTCATCGGGGTGATTTTTGGGGTGTTGTATTCAGCTTCGACTTTCTCCCTGAGCTTCTGCGGGTCCAACATCATCCAGCAGTTCTTCTGTGACATGCCCTCCCTGCTGAAGATCTCCTGCTCCGAGGATCACGTCGTCAGCGACGTGAGCATCACCGGTGGGGCAGTTTTAGTTGTCGTCTGCCTGGTCTTCATCGTCGTCTCATATGTGCGCATCTTCCGGGCCGTGCTGAGGATGCCGGCCAAAGAGAGCCGGGCCAAAGCCTTCTCCACCTGCCTTCCTCACCTCGCTGTCGTCATCGTCTTCCTCTTGACCGGAATTTTCACCAACATCAAGCCCGTGTCAGACTCCCCCTCGATCCTGGACCTCCTGTTGTCCGTATCCTACACCGTGATGCCCCCCGCCCTGAACCCCCTCATCTACAGCCTGAGGAACCGGGACATGAAGGCCGGCCTGGGGAGAGTGCTAAAGGGGAGACTCCTCCTCCCTCTTTTAAGGGACCAAACGTCTCTTTCCTTTTGCTGACCATCCCGTTCCTCATCAGGATTCCGACCATGGGGGTAGCCATATAAAGAGCTTTCCAAAGACAAAGTCCGGCGTCTGAGGATTTGTCAATGCCTGGGACGGAAGCTGATAAGCCGGGTGTGACTGTAAACCCGGTGTGGGCACGGATTGTCTCTCTTTATTCTGAATGGTACTTTCCAAACGCTTAGTACGGTGCTCTGCTCGCTGTAAGCTCTCGATAGATATGATTGATGAATGAATGACCGACTGACAAGTGATTGTTTGGGCGACACCACGGTTTAGTGAAGTGAGCGTGTGGCTGGGCGTCATGAGATTAGAAATGTCTGCCCGGTTCTGGTCCGGGCCTGCTGTATCACCTTGGTTCAGCTATGTAAACCCCTCTGGGTTTAGCTCTAAAATCGGTATTAAATATGCACTCTCTCTTTGTCTTTCAATCTGAGCCCCCGTGGGTCAGGAAATGTCTCCGATATGATTAGTTGGTTTCTACTCTGACACTTGGCAGTCTTTTTGTAAGGAAATTCTTAATCAATTCTGACCCAAGTTGCTAGTATCCACTCCAGCACATAATAAACACTTATCAAATACCACTATTCGGATTATTGTTATCATTCTTATTAAGGATGGGGAGGGGGGCTTTTTACAGAGGCCCAGACCGAGACAATTAAGCACCCTGAGACAAGGAAGCACGGGGAAGCAGCATAGCCCAGTTGATAGAGCACGGACCTGGGCGTCAGAGGGCCTGGGTTCAAATTCCGCCTCCATCACTTGTCTGCCATGTGACCTTGGGCAAGTCATTTCACCTCTTACCTCAACTACCTCATCTGTAAAAGGGGGATTAAGACTGGAAGTCCTATGCGGGACGGGGACTTGTCCAACCTGACTAGCTTGTAGGGACTTTAGCGCTAAGAGCGGTCCCTAGAAAATAGGAAACATTTACCATGTACCATTATGAAAAAATTAATCAGGGAAGGTCCCATGGATTTCATAGAGTTTCGGGAAGGAGTGTGGAAGATGGGAAGCCCCGAGGGCTGGTGGATATGAAGGGAGAGGGAATTCCAAGTGGGGGAAAGGTGGTGAGGTAGGGGTCTGAATCGGGGGAGTTGGGAACGAGGCACAGTAAGAGGGTGAGCTTGGAAGGGATGGAGAATGCAGATAGAAATTCAGTAGGGGAAGATAATGTGCATCCATCAATCTATCTTATTTACTGAGTGCTTACTATGTGCAGACCTTGGTGGTAAGCACTTGGGAGAGTACGAAAGAACAATGTAACAGGGTTGGTAGCCACATTTCCTGCCCATGATGAGCTTCCAGTCTAGAGGCGAATGTCAAAGTTGGAGTGCTGCAGATTTCAGATTCATTCTTTCATTCAATCGTATTTATTCTTTCATTCATTCAATCGTATTTATTGAGCGCTTACTGCGTTCAGAGCAGTGTACTAAGCACTTGGGAAGTACAAGTTGGCAACACATAGAGATGGTCCCACCCAACAATGGGCTCACAGTCTAGAAGGGATAACAAGCCCTGGCATGGGAGGAAACCCCAAGCCTCAGAGCATAACTGGAATGCTATTACTAATCTATTTAGTTTATTAATGATGTGTATACATCTGTAATTCCATTTATCTCTTTAGATGGTATTGATGCCTGTCTACTTGTTTTGTTTTGTTGTCTGGCTCCCCCTTCTAGACCGTGAGCCCGTTGTTGTGTAGGGATTGTCTCTGTTGCCAAATTGTACTTTTCCAGCGCTTTGTACAGTGCTCTGCACACAGTGAGCGCTCAATGAATATGATTGAATGCATGAATGAATGAATCATAAAAGGGAATGATGATTAGTCTGTTGAAGGAGTCACAGAGTTGGAACCACACGGGAATGGGTAGTGATTTAGGTTGTGAGGGCCGGGACCGCAGGGAGACCACGATCCCGGCCTTTTGAGATTCCCGGGCAGCCAGCCGTCTCAGCGGAGCCCCGGGTCTGTCCTCCCATGGGGAATCTCCCAGGAAATAACCCGCCATCATCTGAGGCCACTGCACAGCCAGCCGGAGAGCCGAGATGGGGAGGGAGGACCCTGACAGGCCCCATCCCTCGTCCAGACCTTCCGGTAACCCCCATCCATGTCCAGGACCGACAAGATAGAGTGAGCCTCTCTCTCAGCAGAGTTCGACGCTCCACAGCCCGGGACGGGCCCGGTGAGTCCGGAGAGGAGCGAGGGAAAGCTGAGGGAAATTTCAGTAAGGAACTGGGATGACTAGGGTCAGAGTCGCAATTTCTCTAAATCAGAAGCAGTGTCGCTTAGTGGAAAGATCACAGGCCTGGGAGTCAAGAGGACCTGGGCTCTAATTCATTCATTCAATCGTATTTATTGAGCGCTTACTGTGTGCGGAGCACTGCACTGAGTGCTTGGAAAGTACAATACGGCAACAGATAGAGACAATCCCTATCCAACAACGGGCTCACAGTCTAGAAGGGGGAGACAGTCCAAAAAAAACCCCACGTATACAGGTTTCAGGACTTTGAACATGTGAAGAGAGCTAGTTTGGGGGAGACGTGGGCATGTTTGAAGGCAGAGGGGAAGTGTACTATCCACTTTATCACACTGCAACAGACACATGCCCTGCCCCTCCTAGAAGAAAAAAAAATGAATGGAAAGATGAATATGCAATTATTGCCTGCCATTTTACTGATGAGGAAACTGAGGCCAGAGAAGTGAAGCACCTTGCCCAAGGTCCCACAGCAGCAAAGGGACAGAGGCAGGATTAGATTAGAACCCAAGTCCTCTGACTCCCACTAGACTATGTTTGGGTGAGTACAATGGAAAAGAGCTGGGAGATGTGTACGCTCCCCTCAAAGAGCACACGGTCAAGAATAGCACTCCTGGGTCCATTCTTTTTCCGCTAAATGAGGATAGACTTGAGTTGATTCACGCTTGAGTTGGGTGAAGTGGGTTTAGAGGGCTGGGAAATGAATCGTGGAAGCTGGTTGGAGGCGGGGGGGATTTTAGCAGCAAAGAATTCAGGAAGAACTGTGCTCACTGTGATTTTGAGCTGATAAGAGAGGGAGTTCCAGCCTAGGATGGAAACGGGAGAGTCGATCGTGAGTAACAACTAGAAAGTTGCTTTGAGAGCTGAGAAGACGAGTTAAACGATGGAAAGGGGGTGAAGTGCAGTCATGGGGCGGAGAGCCTTCAAGCCGAAGAAGAGGTTTTTTGTTCATTGTGAAAAGACACAAATTGTCATGAGAGGAGGATGAGGAGAGGAGAGATGTAGGCTGAGCGATGCTATAGGAAAGGACTTGATGAATGATGAGGTATACTTGTGTTTGTGTGTGTACAAGTATATATTTAGCTTTAATTCTATTTGTTCTGATGACTTGACACCTGTCCACATGTTTTGTTTTGTTGTCTGTCTCCCCGTTCTAGACTTTGAGCTTGTTGTTGGGTAGAGACCGTCTCTATATGTTGCCAACTTGTACTTCCCAAGAGCTTAGTACAGTGCTCTGCACACAGTAAGCGCTCGATAAATACGATTGAACGACCGAATACGTGAGCAAATGGGATCGGTTTGGGGTATACGTGGTATTTTGTTGTTGTTGTTTGTTTGTTTTATGGTGTTTTTTTAAGTGCTCATTATTTGCCAGGTACTGTATTAAGCACTGGGGTGGATACAAGCTGATCAGGTTGGACACAGTCCACGCCCCATAGGGTGCTCACAGTTGTAACCCCCATTTTTCAGATGAGGTAACCGAGGTACAGAGACAGTAAGCGACGGGCCCCAGGTCACACAGCAGACAAGGAGCGAAGACAGGATTAGAGTCCAGGTATTACTCTCTACCAGGCCCATTCTTTCTCCACTAAATGGATGAATGTATGTGTGAAGGTACTTCTCGTTTGACTATAAAACCCCGAAAACATTTCACAACAGTCACCGACATATCTTTATGTTCTCTGACCTCTAATAGCTGCTATTCATTTTAGTTTTGGTCTCCTCAACCAAAAATAAAACACTTCATAGTTACTTACTATGTTCCAAGCAAAGTGTTAAATGCTGGGGGAGATTCAGGACCATCTGGTAGAACACAGTCTGTGTCTCATGAGGGATTCACAGACTAAGTAGGAGGAAAACAGATATCGAATCCTCATTTTACTAGTGAGAAAACTGAGCTTTAGAGAAATTAAGTCATCTTCCCTTGGCTATGCAGCAGAGGACTCGTAGAGGTGGGATTAGAACCCAGGTTCTCTGATTCCCAGGCCTGTGTTCTTCCCAATAGCCCCCTGTTTCTACACAGTTTGAAGCTTGGTTCCTCCAATTGAATGGAAGCTCCCAGGGGGCAGTGATTATATGTATATTAATACCACGTCCTCTGTAGGTCCTCAATAAATAGAACCGATCGACTTAGTCCTATCCCTTCACCCCCAGTATCTCTGAATTGAAGTCTTCTCTCATCCCGTGCAGGGAGTCGACATCATTCCCCAGAAACGTTCAGTGCCTCCACCGTGAACTCAGAGATGATTTTGAATTCAGTAACTCCCTCCTCTCCTTGGAGAATCACCAGCGAGTGTCCTGTCAATTCCTTCACTCATCCCATCGATGGACTCTAACTTTGGCTCTTCTCTCATCACATGCAGAAAGTCAGGGCTGCCTCCCGAGAATGCCCAACGTGTCCACGGTGAAGGAATTCCTCCTGCTGAGTTTCTCGGAGGTCCGGGAGCTGCAGCTGGTCCACGCCGCGCTGTTCCTCCTGGTCTACCTGGCGGCCCTGACGGGGAATCTCCTCATCGTCGCCGTCACCGCCCTGGACCGGTGACTCCGCACCCCCATGTACTTCTTCCTCAGGAACCTGTCCGTCGTCGACCTCTGCTACATCTCCGTCACCGTCCCCAAGTCTGCCGTCATCTCCCTGACCGATCGTAGAGCCATCTCCCTCCTGGGCTGTGCCGCCCAGGTCTTCTCGTTGATCATGTTTGGTAGTTCAGAGATGTTCCTCCTCACGGCCATGTCCTACGACCGCTACGCCGCCATCTGTCTCCCCCTGCGTTATGATCTCATCATGACCGACGCGTCCTGTGGAAAGATGGCGGCCGCCTCCTGGCTCATGGGGGTGATATCTGGGGTCTTGTTTTCAGCTCCGACTTTCTCCCTGAGCTACTGCAGGTCCAACATCATCCAGCAGTTCTTCTGTGACATGCCCTCCCTGCTGAAGATCTCCTGCTCCGAGGACCACGTCGTCACTGACGCGATCGTCATCTGTGGCGGAGCTGTAGTAGTCATCTGCTTGGTCTCTATCATCGTCTCGTACGTGCACATCTTCCGGGCCGTGCTGAGGATGCCGGCCAAAGAGAGCCGGGCCAAAGCCTTCTCCACCTGCCTGCCTCACCTCGCCGTCGTCATCGTCTTCCTCTTGACCGGAGCCTTCACCCAACTCAAGCCCGTGTCAGACTCCCCCTCTACCCTGGACCTGCTGTTTTCCATCTCCTACACCGTGATGTCCCCGGCCATGAACCCCCTCATCTACAGCCTGAGGAACCGGGACATGAAGGCCGCCCTGGGGAGAGTCCTAAAGGGGAGACTCCTCCTCCCTCTTCTAAGGGACAAAACATCTGTTTCCTTTTGCTGACCATCCCGTTCCTCATAACGTTTCCCGACCGTGAGGGTAGCCATATAAAGAAATGCCCAAAGAGCAAGTCCGGCGCCTGAGGATTTGTCAATGCCTGGGACGGAAGCTGATAAGCCGGGTGTGACTGTAAGCCCGGTGTGGGCACGGATTGTCTCTCTTTATTCTGAATGGAACTTTCCAAACGCTTACTACGGTGCTCTGCTCGCTGTAAGCACTCGATAGATATGATTGATGAATGAATGACCGACTGACAAGTGATTGTTTGGGCGACACCACGGTTTAGTGAACTGAGCGTGAAGCTGGGCATCATGAGATTAGAAATGTCTGCCCGGTTCTGGTCCGGGCCTGCTGTATCACCTTGGTTCAGCTATGTAAACCCCTCTGGGTCTAGCTGCAAAATCGGTATTAAATATGCACTCTCTCTTTGTCTTTCAATCTGAGCCCCCGTGGGTCAGGAAATGTCTCCGATATGATTAGTTGGTTTCTACTCTGACACTTGGCCGTCTTTTTGTAAGGAAATTCTTAATCAATTCTGACCCAAGTTGCTAGTATCCACTCCAGCACATAATAAGCACTTATCAAATACCACTATTCGGATTATTGTTACCATTCTTATTAAGGATGGGGAGGGAGGCTTTTTACACAGGCCCAGACCGAGACAATTAAGCACCCTGAGAGAAGGAAGCACGGGGAAGCAGCATAGCCCAGTTGATAGAGCATGGACCTGGGCATCAGAGGGCCTGGGTTCAAATTCTGCCTCCATCACTTATCTGCCATGTGACCTTGGGCAAGTCATTTCACCTCTTACCTCAAGTACCTCATCTGTAAAAGGGGGATTAAGACTGGAAGTCCTATGCCGGACGGGGACTGGTCCAACCTGACTTGCTTGTAGGGACTTTAGTGCTTAGAGCGGTCCCTAGAAAATAGGAAACATTTACGATGTACCATTATGAAAAAATTAATCAGGGAAGGTCCCATGGATTTCATAGAGTTTCGGGAAGGAGTGTGGAAGATGGGAAGCCCCGAGGGCTGGTGGATATGAAGGGAGAAGGAATTCCAAGCGGGGGAAAGGTGGTGAGGTAGGGGTCTGAATCGGGGGAGTTGGGAACGAGGCACAGTAAGAGGGTGAGCTTGGAAGGGATGGAGAATGCAGATAGAAATTCAGTAGGGGAAGATAATGTGCATCCATCAATCGATCTTATTTACTGAGTGCTTACTATGTGCAGACCTTGGTAGTAAGCACTTGGGAGAGTACGAAAGAACAATGTAACAGGGTTGGTAGCCACATTTCCTGCCCATGATGAGCTTCCAGTCTAGAGGTGAATGTCAAAGTTGGAGTGCTGCAGATTTCAGATTCATTCATTCATTCAATCGTATTTATTCTTTCATTCATTCAATTGTATTTATTGAGCGCTTACTGCATGCAGAGCACTGTACTAAGCACTTGGGAAGTACAAGTTGGCAACACATAGAGATGGTCCCACCCAACAATGGGCTCACAGTCTAGAAGGGATAACAAGCCCTGGTATGGGAGGAAACCCCAAGCCTTAGAGCATAACTGGAATGCTATTATTAATCTATTTAGTTTATTAATGATGTGTATACATCTGTAATTCCATTTATCTCTTTAGATGGTATTGATGCCTGTCTACTTGTTTTGTTTTGTTGTCTGGCTCCCCCTTCTAGACCGTGAGCCCGTTGTTGTGTAGGGATTGTCTCTGTTGCCAAATTGTACTTTTCCAGCGGTTTGTACAGTGCTCTGCACACAGTGAGCGCTCAATGAATATGATTGAATGCATGAATGAATGAATCATGAAAGGGAATGATGATTAGTCTGTTGAAGGAGTCACAGAGTTGGAACCACACGGGAATGGGTAGTGATTTAGGTTGTGAGGGCCGGGACCGCAGGGAGAGCACGATCCTGGCCTTTTGAGATTCCCGGGCAGCCAGCCGTCTCAGCGGAGCCCCGGGTCTGTCCTCCCATGAGGAATCTCCCAGGAAATAACCCACCATCATCTGAGGCGACCGCACAGCCAGCCGGAGAGCCGAGATGGGGAGGGAGGACCCTAACAGGCCCCATCCCTCGTCCAGACCTTCCGGTAACCCCCATCCATGTCCAGAACCGACAAGATAGAGTGAGCCTCTCTCTCAGCAGAGTTCGACGCTCCCCAGCCCGGGACGGGCCCGGTGAGTCCGGAGAGGAGCGGGGGAAAGCTGAGGGAAATTTCAGCAGGGAACTGGGATGACTAGGGTCAGAGTCGCAATTTCTCTAAATCAGAAGCAGTGTCGCTTAGTGGAAAGAGCACAGGCCCGGGAGTCAAGAGGACCTGGGCTCTAATTCATTCATTCAGTCGTATTTATTGAGCGCTTACTGTGTGCAGAGCACTGCACTGAGTGCTTGGAAAGTACAATTCGGCAACAGATAGAGACAATCCATATCCAACAACGGGCTCGCAGTCTAGAAGGGGGAGACAGTCTAAAAAAAACCCCACGTATACAGGTTTCAGGACTTTGAACAGGGGAAGAGAGCTAGTTTGAGGGAGATGTGGGCATGTTTGAAGGTAGAGGGGCAGTGCATTATCCACTTTATCACACCACAGCAGACACATTCCCTGCCCCTCGTAGAAGAAAAAACAGTGAATGGAAAGATGAATATACAATTATTGCATGCCATTTTTCCGACGAGGAAACTGAGGTCAGAGAAGTGAAGCACCTTGCCCAAGGTCCCACAGCAGCAAAGGGACAGAGGCAGGATTAGAACCCAAGTCCTCTGACTCCCACTAAGCTATGCTTGGGTGAGTACAATGGCACAGAGCTGGGAGATGTGTATGCTCCCCTCCAGGAGCTTGCGGTCAAGAAGAGAACTCCTGGGCCCATCCTTTTTGCACTAAATGAGGATGGACTTGAGTTGATTCACGCTTGAGTGAGTTAGGTGAAGTGGGTTTAGAAGGCTGGGAAATGAATCGGGGAAGCTGGTTGGAGGTGGGGGGGATTTTAGCAATAAAGAATTCAGAAAGAACTGTGCTCACTGTGATTTTG
The DNA here is from genome assembly GCF_015852505.1 of Tachyglossus aculeatus. Lineage (NCBI taxonomy): Eukaryota > Metazoa > Chordata > Mammalia > Monotremata > Tachyglossidae > Tachyglossus > Tachyglossus aculeatus. The sequence continues at coordinate 1,927,875 of NW_024044842.1, read as the reverse complement.
AGCTGATAAGAGAGGGAGTTCCAGCCTAGGATGGAAACGGGAGAGTCGATTGTGAGTAACAACTAGAAAGTTGCTTTGAGAGCTGAGAAGACAAGTTAAACGATGGAAAGGGGGTGAAGTGCAGTCATAGAGCGGAGAGCCTTCAAGCCGATGAAGAGGTTTTTTGTTCGTTGTGAAAAGACACAAATTGTCATGAGAGGAGGATGAGGAGAGGAGAGATGTAGGCTGAGCGATGCTATAGGAAAGGACTTGATGAATGATGAGGTATACTTGTGTTTGTGTGTCTACAAGTACACATTTAGCTTTAATTCTATTTGTTCTGATGACTAGACACCTGTCCACATGTTTTGTTTTGTTGTCTGTCTCCCCGTTCTAGACTTTGGGCCTGTTGTTGGGTAGAGACCGTCTCTATATGTTGCCAACTTGTACTTCCCAAGCGCTTAGTACAGTGCTCTGCACACAGTAAGCGCTCGATAAATGCAATTGAACGACCAAATACGTGAGCAAATGGGATCGGTTTGGGGTATACGTGGTATTTTGTTGTTGTTGTTTGTTTGTTTTATGGTGTTTTTAAGTGCTCATTATTTGCCAGGTACTGTATTAAGCACTGGGGTGGATACAAGCTGATCAGGTTGGACACAGTCCACGCCCCATAGGGTGCTCACAGTTGTAACCCCCATTTTTCAGATGAGGTAACCGAGGCACAGAGACAGTAAGCGACGGGCCCCAGGTCACACAGCAGACGAGGAGCGAAGACAGGATTAGAGTCCAGGTATTACTCTCTACCAGGTCCATTCTTTCTCCACTAAATGGATGAATTTATGTGTGAAGGTGCTTCTCGTTTGACTTTAAAACCACCGAAAACATTTCACAACAGTCACAAACATATCTTTATGTTCTCTGACCTCTAATATCTGCTATTCATTTTAGTTTTGGTCTCCTCAACCAAAAATAACACACTTGATAGTTATTAAGTGCTTACTATGTTCCAAGGAAAGTATTAAATGCTGGGGGAGATTCAGGACCATCTGGTAGAACACAGTCTGTGTCTCATGAGGGATTCACGGACTAAGTAGGAGGAAAACGGATATTGAATCCTCATTTTAATAGTGAGAAAACTGAGCTTTAGAGAAATTAAGTCATCTTCCCTTGGCTATGAAGCAGAGGACTCGTAGAGGTGGGATTAGAACCCAGGTTCTCTGATTCCCAGGCCTGTGTTCTTCCCAATAGCCCCCTGTTTCTACACAGTTTGAAGCTTGGTTCCTCCAATTGAATGGAAGCTCCCTGGGGGCAGTTGTTATATGTATTAATACCATGTCCTCTGTAGATCCTCAATAAATAGAACCGATCGACTTAGTCCTATCCCTTCACCCCAACTATCTCTGAATTGAAGTCTTCTCTCATCCCGTGCAGGGAGCCGACATCATTCCCCAGAAACATTCAGTGCCTCCACCGTGAACTCAGAGATGATTTTGAATTCAGTAACTCCCTCCTCTCCATGGAGAATCAGCAGCGAGTGTCCTGTCAATTCCTTCACTCATCCCATCGAAGGACTCTAACTTTGGCTCTTCTCTCATTACATGCAGAAAGTCAGGGCTGCCTCCCGAGAATGCCCAACGTGTCCACGGTGAAGGAATTCCTCCTGCTGAGTTTCTCGGAGGTCCGGGAGCTGCAGCTGGTCCACGCCGCGCTGTTCCTCCTGGTTTACCTGGCGGCCCTGACGGGGAATCTCCTCATCGTCGCTGTCACCGCCCTGGACCGGTGCCTCCGCACCCCCATGTACTTCTTCCTCAGGAATCTGTCCGTCGTCGACCTCTGCTACATCTCCGTCACCGTCCCCAAGTCTGCCGTCATCTCCCTGACCGGTCGTAGAGCCATCTCCCTCCTGGGCTGTGCCGCCCAGGTCTTCTCGTTGATCATGTTTGGTAGTTTAGAGCTGTTCCTCCTCACGGCCATGTCCTACGACCGCTACGCCGCCATCTGTCTCCCCCTGCGTTACGATCTCATCATGACCGACACGTCCTGTGGAAAGATGGCGGCCGCCTCCTGGCTCATTGGGGTGATGGCTGGGGTCTTGTTTTCAGCTCCGACTTTCTCCCTGAGCTACTGCGGGTCCAACATCATCCAGCAGTTCTTCTGTGACATGCCCTCCCTGCTGAACATCTCCTGCTCCGAGGACCACGTCGTCACTGACGCGATCGTCTTCTGTTGCTTAGCTGTAGTAGTCATCTGCTTGGTCTCTATCATCGTCTCGTATGTGCACATCTTCCGGGCCGTGCTGAGGATGCCGGCCAAAGAGAGCCGGGCCAAAGCCTTCTCCACCTGCCTGCCTCACCTCGCCGTCGTCATCGTCTTCCTCTTGACCGGAGCCTTAACCCAACTCAAGCCCGTGTCAGACTCCCCCTCGACCCTGGACCTGCTGTTTTCCATCTCCTACACCGTGATGCCCCCGGACATGAACCCCCTCATCTACAGCCTGAGGAACCGGGACATGAAGGCCGCCCTGGGGAGAGTCCTAAAGGGGAGACTCCTCCTCCCTCTTCTAAGGGACAAAACGTCTGTTTCCTTTTGCTGACCGTCCCGTTCCTCATAACGTTTCCCGACCGTGAGGGTAGCCATATAAAGAACTGCCCAAAGAGCAAGTCCGGCGCCTGAGGATTTGTCAATGCCTGGGACGGAAGCTGATAAGCCGGGTGTGACTGTAAGCCCTGTGTGGGCACGGATTGTCTCTCTTTATTCTGAATGGAACTTTCCAAACGCTTAGTACGGTGCTCTGCTCGCTGTAAGCACTCGATAGATATGATTGATGAATGAATGACCGACTGACAAGTGATTGTTTGGGCGACACCATGGTTTAGTGAACTGAGCGTGTGGCTGGGCGTCATGAGATTAGAAATGTCTGCCCGGTTCTGGTCCGGGCCTGCTGTATCACCTTGGTTCAGGTCCGTAAACCCCTCTGGGTCTCGCTGTAAAATCGGCATTCAATATGCGCTCTCTCTTTGTCTTTCAGTCTGAGCCCCCGCGGGTCAGGAAACGTCTCCGATATGATTAGTTTGTTTCTACTCTGACACTTGGCAGTCTTTTTGTAAGGAAATTCTTAATCAATTCTGACCCAAGTGGCTAGTATCCACTCCAGCACATAATAAGCACTTATCAAATACCACTATTCGGATTATTGTTATCATTCTTATTAAGGATGGGGAGGGGGGCTTTTTACACAGGCCCAGACCGAGACAATTAAACACCCTGAGACAAGGAAGCACGGGGAAGCAGCATAGCCCAGTTGATAGAGCACGGACCTGGGCGTCAGAGGGCCTGGGTTCGAATTCCGCCTCCATCGCTTGTCTGTCATGTGACCTTGGGCAAATCATTTCACTTCTTGCCTCAACTACCTCATCTGTAAAAGGGGGATTAAGACTGGAAGTCCTATGTTGGACAGGGACTGGTCCAACCTGGCTAGCTTTCGGTGACTTTAGCGCTTAGAGTGGTCCCTAGAAAATAGGAAACATTTACCTTGTACCATTATGAAAAACTTAATCGGGGAAGGTCCCATGGATTTCATAGAGTTTCGGGAAGGAGTGTGGAAGATGGGAAGCCCCAAGGGCTGGCGGATATGAAGGGAGAGGGAATTCCCAGCAGGGGAAAGGTGGTGAGGTAGGGGTCTGAGTCGGGGGAGTTGGGAACGAGGCACAGTGAGCGGGGGAGCTTGGGAGGGATGGAGATTGCAGACTGAAATTCAGTAGAGGAAGATAATGCACATCCATCAATCCATCTTATTTATTGAGTGCTTACTATGAGCAGACCTCGGTAGTAAGCACTTGGGAGAATACGATACAACAATGTAACAAGGTTGGTAGCCACATTTCCCGCCCATGATGAGCTTACAGTATAAAGGGGAATGTCCAAATTGGCTTGCTGCAGATTTCAGATTCATTAATTCATTCTATCGTATTTATTCATTCATTCATTCATATTTATTGAGCACTTACTGCGTGCAGAGCACTGTACTAAGCGCTTAGGAAGTACAAGTCAGCAACATATAGGGACGGTCCCTCCCCAACAACGGGCTCACAGTCTAGGAGGGGTCCCAAGCCCAGGCATGGGTTGAAACTCCAAACCTCAGAGCATAACCAGAACGCTATTAATAATCTATTTACTTTATTAATGATATGCATATATCAATAATTCAGTTCATCTATTTAGATGGTATTGACGCCTGTCTACTCATTCTGTTTTGTTGTCTGGCTCCCCCTTCTAGACCCTGAGCCCGTTGTTGTGTAGGGACTGTCTCTGTTGCCGAATTGTACTTTTCCAGTGCTTAGTACAGTGCTCTACACACAGTAATCGCTCAGTACAAATGATTGAATGAATGAATGAATGAATGAATGACAGAAAGGGAATGATGGTTAGTCAGTTGAAGGAGTCACAGAGTGGGAACCACACGGGAATGGGTAGTGATTTAGGTTGTGAGGGCCGGGACCGCAGGGAGAGCACGATCCCGGCCTTACGAGAGTCCCGGATGGCCGGCCGTCTCAGCGGAGCCCCGGGTCCGTCCTCCCACGGGGAATCTCCCAGGAAATAACCCGCCGTCTTCTGAGGGAATGGCACAGCCAGCCGGAGAGCGGAGAGGGAGGATCCTGATAGCCCCCATCCCTCGCCCAGACCTTCCTGTCATCCCAATCCACTTCCAGGACTGACAAGATGAAGTGAGCCTCTCTCTCAGCAGAGTTCGACGCTCCCCAGCCCAGGACGGGCCCGGTGAGTCCGGAGGAGCGGGGGAAAGCTGAGGGAAATTGCAATAGGGAACTGGGATGACCAGGGTCAGAATTGCAATTTCTCTAAATAAAAAGCAGTGTCGCTTAGTGGAAAGAACACGGGCCCAGGAGTCAAGAGGATCTGGGCTCTAATTCATTCATTCAATTGTATTTATTGAGCACTTACTGTGTGCAGAGCATGTACTGAGCGCTTGGAAAGTACAATTCAGCAACAGGTAGAGACAATCCCTATCCAACAACGGGCTCACAGTCTAGAAGGGGGAGACAGTCCACAAAAAAAAAATAAGCAGACAGGCATCAGGGCTTTGTACAGGGGAAGAGAGCTAGTCTGGGGGTGACGTGGGCATGTTTGAAGGCAGAGGGGGAATGCTCTATCCACTTTATCTCATCACAACAGACACATTCCCTGGCCCTCCTAGAAGAAAAAAAAAATGAATGGAAAGATGAATATACAATTTTTGCATGCCATTTTACCGATGAGGAACCTGAGGCCAGAGAAGTGGAGCACTTTGCCCAAGGTCCCACGGCAGCAAAGCGACAGAGGCAGAATTAGGACTCAAGTCCTCTGACTCCCACTAAACTATGCTAGGGACAGTACAACGGAACAGAGCTGGGAGATGTGTACGCTCCCCTCAAGGAGCTCACGGTCAAGAAGAGAACTCCTGGGCCCATCTTTTTTCCGCTGAATAAGAGTGGACTTGAGTTGATTCACGCTTGAGTTAAGTGAAGTGGGTTTAGAGGGCTGGGAAATAAATCGGGGAAGTTGGTTGGAGGCGGGGGGGATTTTAGCAGTAAAAAATTCAGATAGAACTGTGCTCACTCTGATGTTGAGCTGATAAGAGAGGGAGTTCCAGCCTAGGATGGAAACGGGAGAGTCGATCGTGAGTAACAACTAGAAAGTTGCTCTGAGAGCTGAGAAGACGAGTTGAACAATAGAAAGGGGGTGAAGTGCAGTCGTAGGGCGGAGAGTCTTCAAGCCGATTTAGAGTTTTTGTTCCATGTGAGAAGACACAATTTGTCATGAAAGGAGGATGAGGAGAGGAGAGATGTAGGCTGAGCGATGCTATAGGAAAGGACTCGATGAATGATGAGGTATACTTGTGTTTGTGTGTACAAGTGTGAATGCAGATATGTGAGCAAATGGGATCGGTTACGAGTTACATGTGGTTTTTTGTTGTTTGTTTTATGGTGTTTTGAAGTGCTCATTATGTGCCTGGTACTGTACTAAGCACTAGGGTGGATCCAAGCTGATCAGGTTGGACACAGTCCATGCCCCATAGGGGGCTCACAGTTGTAACCCCCGTTTTTCAGATGAGATAACCGAGGCACAGAGACGGTAAGCCACGGGCCCCAGGTCACACAGCAGACAAGGAGCAAAAACAGGTTTAGAATCCAGGTACTATTCTCTACCGGGCCCATTCTTTCTCCACTAAATGGATGAATTTATGTGTGAAGGCACTTCTCGTTTGACTCTAAAACCACCGAGAACATTTCACAACAGTCATGAACATATCTTTATATTCTCTGACCTCTGCTATCCACTACTCATTTCAGCTTTGGTCTCCTCAACCAAAAATAACACTCCTGATCCTCATTAAGAGCGTACTACATTCCAAGTAAAGTATTAAGAGCTGAGGGAGATTCAGGACCATCTGGTAGAACACAGTCCGTGTCTCACGAGGGATTCACGGACAAAGTAGGGGGGAAAACAAGATATCAGATCCTCTTTTCATTATAGAGAAAACTGAGGCATAGAGAAATTAAGTCACTTTCTCATGGCTTTGCAGCAGAGAACTGGTAGAGGTGGGATTAGAACCCAGGTCCTCTGATTCCCAGGCCTGTGCTCTTCCCAAAAGCCCCCTGCTTCTACACAGTTTGAAGCTTGGTGCCTCCAATAGAATGGAAGCTCCCTGGGGGCAGTGACTATATGTATTAATACCACGTCCTCTGTAGGTCCTCAATAAATGGAACCGATCGACTTAGTCCTATTCCTTCACCCCCAACACTAATGTCTCTGAATTGAAGTCTTCCCTCATCCCGTGCAGGGAGCCGACATCATTCCCCAGAAACGTGCTGTGCCTCCACCGTGAACTCAGAGATCATTTTGAATTCAATAACTCCCTCCTCTCCATGGAGAATAACCAGCGAGTGTCCTATCAATTCCTTCACTCATCCCATCGATGGACTCTAACTTTGGCTCTTCTCTCATCACATGCAGAAAGTCAGGGCTGCCTCCCCAAAATGCTCAACGTCTCCATGGTGAAGGAATTCCTCCTGCTGGGTTTCTCGGAGGTCCGGGAGCTGCAGCTGGTCCACGCCGCGCTGTTCCTCCTGGTCTACCTGGCGGCCCTGACGGGGAACCTCCTCATCGTCGCCGTCACCGCCCTCGACCGGTGCCTCCGCTCCCCCATGTACTTCTTCCTCAGGAACCTGTCCGTCATCGACCTCTGCTACATCTCCGTCACCGTCCCCAAGTCTGCCGTCATCTCCCTGACCGATCGTAGAGCCATCTCCCTCCCGGGTTGTGCCGCCCAGGTCTTCTTGGTGATCCTGTTTGGTTGTTCAGAGATGTTCCTCCTCACGGCCATGTCCTACGACCGCTACGCCGCCATCTGCCTCCCCCTGCGCTACGAGCTCATCATGACCGACACGACCTGTGGAAAAATGGTGGCCACCTCCTGGCTTCTCGGGGTGATTTTTGGGGTGTTGTATTCAGCTTTGACTCTCTCCCTGAGCTTCTGCGGGTCCAACATCATCCAGCAGTTCTTCTGTGACATCCCCTCCCTGCTGAAGATCTCCTGCTCCGAGGATCACGTCGTCAGTGATGTGAGCATCACCGGTGGGGTAGCTATAGTTGACGTCTGCCTGGTCTCCATCGTCGTCTCGTACGTGCGCATCTTCCGGGCCGTGCTGAGGATGCCGGCCAAAGAGAGCCGGGCCAAAGCCTTCTCCACCTGCCTGCCTCACCTTGCCGTCGTCACTGTCTTCCTCTTGACCGGAACTTTCAATCACGTCAAGCCCGTGTCAGACTCCCCCTCGACCCTGGACCTCCTGTTGTCCATCTCCTACACCGTGGTGCCCCCCGCCCTGAACCCCCTCATCTACAGCCTGAGGAACCGGGACATGAAGGCCGCCCTGGGGAGAGCCCTAAAGGGGAGACTCCTCCTCCCTCTTCTAAAGGACAAAACGTCCGTTTCCTTTTGCTGACTATCCCGTTCCTCATCAGGATTCCAATGGGGTAGCCATATGAAGAGCTTCCCAAAGAGGAAGTCCGGCATCTGAGGACTTGTCAATGTCTGGGACTAAGTCTGATAAGCCGGGTGTGACTTTAAGCCCGGTGTGGGCAGGGATTGTCTCACTTTATTCTGAATGCTGCTTTCCAAGCGCTTAGTACGGTGCTCTGCTCGCGGTAAGCACTCAATAAATATGATTGAGTGAATGACTGACTGACAAGTGATTGTTTGGGCGACACCACGGTTCAGTGGAATGAGCGTGTGGCTGGGCGTCATGAGATTAGAAATGTCTGCCCGGTTCTGCCACGGGCCTGCTGTATCACCTTGGTTCAGCTCCGTAACCCCTCTTGGTCTCGCTGTAAAATCGGGGTCAAATACATGCTCTCTCTTTCTCTTACAATCTGAGCCCCCGTGGGTCAGGAAACGTGTCCGATCTGATTAATTCATTTCTACTCCGGCACTTGGCGGCCTTTTGCAAATCAGTTCTTCATAAATTCAATAATGATAATGTGGATACTACTACTGAGAACAACAGTAATTCTATGAATTTTCAGGTCACTCTTGATGGTGATGAAAAGCGGAAAATCGGAGGGTGACAAGGGAGAAGGGACGCGATCGTGGAAACCTTTCCGCACACCTGACTGTCTGTTTATTTGTTTTGATACCTGTCTCTCTGCTTCTAGACTGTGAATCTGTAGACAGATACAGATCCCATCCAACTGCTCAGATCCATCTCCTTTCATCCAACCATCTATAATAATAATGATGGTGGCATTTATTAAGCGCTTACGATGTGCAAAGCACTGTTCTAAGCGCTATATGTTGCCAACTTGTACTTCCCAAGCGCTTAGTACAGTGCTCTGCACACAGTAAGCGCTCAATAAATACGATTGAATGAATGGGGAGGTTACAAAGTGATTAGGTTGTCCCACAGGGGGTTCAAAGTCTTCATCCCCATTATACAGATGAGGTAACTGAGGCACAGAGAAGTTAAGTGACTTGCCCAAAGTCACACAGCTGACAAGTGGCAGAGCCGGGATTTGAACCCGTGACCTCTTACTTCAAAGCCCAGGCTCTTTCCACTGAGCCACGCTGCTTCTCTGAATCTATCCATTCATCCATCCAGTAGTCCATTACCGCAATTTATCGAGCACATCTTGTGGGCCAAGTGCGGTGGCCTGCTTTTTGGAGACTTCTTGACCTTTCCCACCCAGAAGACGAAGGGGAGATGGAGGCCGGGGCCCCCGAGACCCACGCTGCCCCAGTGAGAGGGACTTTGGTGGAGGGACTGGGAAAGATAAGGAGACGGATGGAAGAGTCGGATTTTGGTGGAGGGACCAGGAAAAACAAGGAAGTGGATGGAAGAGTCGGAGCCAGTCTGGGGAGACGCTCCCACACGGGAACTATGTCGGGGTTCAGAACAGGGCCACGTCCCGCGACCGAGCAGGGGGCTTGTCCACTGCAGTGACCCCAAACATCACAAGCCCCTCCATCCTGATTGACTTGTATCCACCCCAGTGCTCAGTACAGTGCCGGGCTCATAGTAAGAGAGTAACAAATACCATTATTATTATTATTATTATTATTATTATTATTATTATTATCCACTGCCCAACCATGACTACCGGGCAGCCGCCTGCTGGGTTTTGGCACTGTGGCCCAGCCTTGGCAGTTTCGATAATAATAATAATAATAATAATAATAATAATAATGGCGGTTGTTAAGTGCTTACTATGTGCAAAGCACTGCTCTAAGCGCCATCGACCCCCGACCCATGTCATCCCCCGGGCCTGGAATGCCCTCCCTCTGCCCATCCGCCAAGCTAGCTCTCTTCCTCCCTTCAAGGCCCTACTGAGAGCTCACCTCCTCCAGGAGGCCTTCCCACACTGAGCCCCTTCCTTCCTCTCCCCCTCGTCCCCCTCTCCATTCCCCCCATCTTACCTCCTTCGCTTCCCCACAGCACCTGTATATATGTATATATGTTTGTACATATTTATTACTCTATTTATTTATTTATTTATTTATTTATTATTTATTATTGTACATATCTATTCTATTTATTTTATTTTGTTAGTATGTTTGGTTTTGTTCTCCGTCTCCCCCTTTTAGACTGTGAGCCCACTGCTGGGTAGGGACTGTCTCTATATGTTACCAACTTGTACTTCCCAAGCGCTTAGTACAGTGCTCTGCATACAGTAAGCACTCAATAAATACGATTGATGATGATGGAGGGAGATACAAGGTGATCAGGTTGTCCCACGGGGGGCTCACAGTCTTAAACCCCATTTTACAGATGAGGCTCAGAGAAGTGAAGTGACTATCAATCAATCAATCAATCATATTTACTGAGCGCTTACTGTGTGCAGAGCACTGTACGAAGCGCTTGGGAAGTCCAAGTTGGCAACATCTAGAGACAGTCCCTACCCAACAGTGGGCTCACAGTCTAAAAGGGGGAGACAGAGAACAAAACCAAACATTCTAACAAAATAAAATAAATAGAATAGATATGTACAAGTAAAATAAATAAATAAATAGAGTAATAAATATGTGCAAACATATATACTATCCCAAGGTCACCCAGCAGACACATGGCCGAGCCGGGATTAGAACCCATGACCTCTGACGCCCAAGCCCGGGCTCTTTCCACTGAGCCACACTGCTTCCCAAGCGCTCTGAGGGTGCCCTGTACATAGTAAGCGCTCACTCAAACGATTGATTGAATGAATGAATGGCTCTTAGGCCCGTGCTGTTTTCACTGGACTTCACAAGTCACAGCGCTGATAACACGTTCACTCTCAGAAAGGAAAAGCAGCAAGTCGGACAGATAAACTTTATTCCGAAGAAGACATCGATACGAAGGAATGCGACACAAGGAGGGAATATTTCCACATCCCGCGAGACTGATAGATTTTGGAGAGTTTCAGTGGTCTGGGAAGGAAAAAATACTTTTGTTAATTGTGAAGGTTAAATGACTTACCCAAGGGAAGCAGCGTGGCTCAGTGGAAAGAGCCCGGGCATTGGAGTCAGAGGTCACGGGTTCAAATCCCGGCTCCGCCAATTGTCAGCTCTGTGACTTTGGGCAACTCACTTCACTTCTCTGGGCTTTAGTTACCTCATCTGGAAAATGGGGATTAAGACTGTGAGCCCCACGTGGGACAACCTGATTACCTTGTAATCTCCCCAGCGCTTAGAACAGTGCTTGGCACATAGTAAGCGCTTAATAAATGCCATCAAAAAAAGTCACTTCACTTCTCCGTGGTTTCTTTTCCCTCTTTTGTAAATTGGGGATGAAGATTGAGTCCCTCGTGGGATATAAACTTGGTCCAAGCTGGTGGCTTGTATCGACCCCAGCACAATGCCCTCCGAGGTGGGATTGTCCATCACACACTGATCTTATCAGACGTCCCTCCGGACCCTGAGAAAGCCTCCTTTCAGCCAGAAAAGACAACTGTTCATGTGCACCCCTCTGTAGGGTGTCTTAGTCTTAGGGTGTCTATTATTATGGATGGATGGATGGGTGAATGGATGGATGGATGGATGGATGGATGGATGGATGGATGGATGAATGAATGAATGGACAGACAGGTGGGTAAACTGACACACAGTAGGATGGATGGATGGTTGAACGGATGGATGGATGGATGAACACAGTAAGTGCTCAATAAATACGATTGAATGAATGAATGAATGAATGAATGAACAAATGGATTCGAGGCAAGGATTTGATCAGTCAAATTCATTCATTCATTGGTTCCATCGCATTTATTGAGTGCTTAGGGTGTGCAAAGCACTTTCTAAATGCTTGGAAAGTACATTTCAGATAATCCCTGCCCACAACGGGCTCCCAGTCTAGAAGGGGGGACACAGGCATCAAAACAAGTAAACAGGCAGTCAAATGCGGGGAAACGTTTCCATGATTGTGTCCCTTCTCTCTTGTCACCCTCCGATTTTCTGATTTTCGTAACCACCAAGAGCGATCTTACAATTCATAGAATTACTGTTATTCTCAGTAGTAGTATCGACATGATTATTACTGAATTTATGAAGAATTTATTTGCAAAGCACTGCCAAGTGCCGGAGTAGACAAAAACTAATCAGATCGGACATGTTTCCGGACCCACGGGGGCTCAGATTGTACGAGAAAGAGAGGGCACATATTGAACCCCGATTTTACAGCGAGACCCAGAGAGGTTACGTAGCTGATCCAAGGTGATACAGCCGGCTGGTGGTGGAATCGGGCAGACCTTTCAAATCTCATGACTCCCAGCTCATTCCGCTAAGCCACGATGCCGCCCAAACAATCACTTGCCAGTCATTCATTCCATCATATTTATTGAGTGCTCACCGAGTGCAGAGCACCGTACTAAGCGCTTGGAAAGTACCATTCAGGATAAAGGGAGACAATCCCTCACCACGCTGGGTTTACAGTCACACGCGGCTTATCAGCCTCCATCCCAGACATTGAGAAATCCTCAGACGCTGGACTTTCTCTCTGGACACCTCTTTATATGGCTATCCCCAAAGTCAGAACCCTGATGAGGAATGAGATAGTCAGCAAAAGGAAACAGACATTTTGTCCCTTAGAAGAGGGAGGAGGAATCTCCCCTTTAGGACTCTCCCCAGAGCGGCCTTCACGTCCTGGTTCCTCAGGCTGTAGATGAGGGGGTTAAGGGCGGGAGGCACCACGGTATAGAAAACGGACACCAGCAGGTCCAGGGTCGAAGGAGAGTCTGACACGGGCTTAGCGTAGTCAACCATCGCAGCCGAGAGGAAGACCGTGACGATGGCGAGGTGAGGCAGGCAGGTGGAGAAGGCTTTGGCCCGGCTCTCGGTGGCCGGCATCCTCAGCACGGCCCGGAAGATGCGCACGTATGAGACGATGATGAGAATGAAGCAGACGACACCAAAAGCTACCCCACCGGTGACGCTCACGTCGATGGCGATGTGCTCCTTGGAGCAGGAGATCTTCAGCAGAGAGGGGACATCACAGAAGAACTTCTGGACGAGGTTGGACCCACAAAAGCTCAGGGAGAGAGTCAAAGCTGAATACAAGACCCCAAACATCACACCGGTGAGCCAGGAGGCGGCTGCCATCTTTCCACAGGCCGTGTTGGTCATGATGAGCTCGTAGCGCAGGGGGAGGCAGATGGCCGCATAGCGGTCACGAGACATCGCCATGAGGAGGAACAGCTCGGACCCGGCAAACAGGACCACCAAGAAGATCTGGGTGGCACAGCCCAGGAAGGAGATGGATCTCTTGTCGGTCAGGGTGTCGTGGATGGATTTGGGGACGGTGACGGAGATGTAGCAGAGGTCGATGACGGACAGGTTCCTGAGGAAGAAGTACATGGGGGTGTGGAGGCGCCGGTCCAGGACGGTGACGGCGACGATGAGGGAATTCCCCATCAGGGCCGCCAGGTAGACCAGGAGGAACAGCGCGGCGTGGACCAGCTGCAGCTCCCGGACCTCCGAGAAACCCAGCAGGAGGAATTCCTTCACCGTGGAGACGTTGGGCATTTTGGGGAGGCAGCATTGACTTTCTGCAGTGTATGAGGGAAGAGCCATAGTTAGAGTCCATTGAGGGGAAGAGTGAAGGAATTGACAGGACACTTGCTGGTGATTCTCTATGGAGAGGAGGGAGTTATTAAATTCAAAATGATCTCTGAGTTCACGGTGGAGGCACTGAACGTTTCTGGGGAATGATGCTGACTCCCTGCACAGGAAGAGGGAAGACTTCAATTCAGAGGCATTGATGTTGGGGGTGAAGGAATAGGACTAAGTCGATCGGTTCTATTTATTTTGGACCTACAGAGGACGTGGTATTAATACATATAATCACTCCCCCCGGGGAACTTCCATTCTATTGGAGGCACCAAGCTTCCAACTGTGTAGAAGCAGCGGGCTATTGGGAAGAACACAGGCCTGAGAGTCCGAGGACCTGGGTTCTAATCCCACCTCTACCAGTTCTCTGCTGCAAAGCCATGAGAAAGTGACTTAATTTCTCTACGTCTCCGTTTTCTCAATAGTAAAAAGAGGATTCGATATCTGTTTTCCCTCCTACTTAGCCTGTGAATCCCCCGTGAGACACAGACTGTGGTCTACCACAGGGTCCTGAATCTTCCCCAGCACTTAATATTCTGCTTGGAATGCAGTAAGCACTTAATAAATATCAAGAGTATTATTTTCGGTTGAGGAGACCGAAACTAAAATGAATAGCGGATAGGAGAGGTCAGAGAACTTAAAGATATGAACATGACTGTAGTGAAATTTTTTTGATGGTTTTAGAGTCAAACAAGAAGGGCCTTTCTACATAAATTCATCCATTTAGTGGTGAGAGAATGAGCCTGGTAGACAGAAGGCCCTGGATTCTAACCCTGTCTCCGCCTCTTGTCCGCTGTATGACCTGGGGCCAGTCGCTTACCTTCTCTGTGCCTCAGTAGTTACCTCATCTGTAAATTGGGGATTTTGACTGAAAGCACCATGTGGGGCATGGACTGTGTCCCACCGGATGAGCTTGTATCCACCCTAGTGTTTAGTACAGTACCTGGCATATAACAAGCACTTAATGATATCCTATAACAAACAACAAAAATAAAACCCACATACACACCAAGCTGATTCCATTTGACGACATATCTGCATTCCCACATGTACACACACAAACACAAGCATAGCTCATCAAGTCCTTTCCTAAAGCATCGCTCAACCTGCATCTGTCCTTTCCTCAACCTCCCCTCAGGACAAGTTGTGTCTTTTCACAAGCAACAAAAACTCACGATCGGCTTGAAGGCTCCCTGCCATCCCTTTCCGTCGTTCAACACGTCTCCTCAGCTCTCAGAGCAACTTTCTAGTAGTTACTCGCGATCGACTCTCCCGTTCCCATCCTAGCCTGGAACTCCCTCTCTTATCCGCTCAAAATCAGAGACGGCACAGTTCTTTCCGAATTCTGAGCACCGCTAAAATCCCCGCCTTCTCCAAACAGCTTCCCCGACTCATTTCCCAGCCCTCTAATCCCACTTGACCTAACTCAAGTGCGAATCAACTCATTTCCATCCACATTTAGTGGAAAAAGCACGGGCCCAGGAGTTCTCTTGACTGTGAGCTCCTTAAGGGGAGCATACACACCTCCCAGCTCTGTTCTATTGGACTCTCCCAAACATAGCTCAGCGGGAGTCAGCGGACTTGGGTTCTAATCCTGCCTCTGTCCCTTTGCTGCTGTGGGACCTTGGACAAGTCGTTCACTTCTCTGGGCCACAGTTTCCTCATCTTGAAAATGGAGCCCAATAATTGCATATTCATCTTTCCTCCTAGGAGGGGCAGGAAATGTGTCTGTAATGGTGCTCTAAAGCGGATAGAGCAGGGCTTGGGAGTCAGAAGGACCTGGGTTCTAATTCCGGCTCAACCTCATGTCTGCTGTGTGACCATGGCTAAGCCATTTCACTTCTCTGAACCTCAGTGACCTCATCTGTAAAATGGGGGTTAAGACCGTGAGCCCCATGTGGAACAAAGACCGTATCCAACCTGCTTAACGTGTATCTACCCCAGCGCTTAGGACAGTGCTTGGGATAGAGTAAGAGCTTAACAAGTACTACCCTCATTATTATTACTCTTCACGTGCTTAGTGCACACAATAAGCCCTCAATCAATACGATTCAAGATTAACCGATCGATAATAAATTATACCGTGTCAACCTAGCCCAGTTGGCTGGAAAGTTCTTGAGGGCGGGGATTCCAGCCTTTCCCACTGTTTATCTTCTCCCAACATTTGGGAAGAACCCTTACAGGGAGGAATTGCTGATAGTGCAGCGGTTGTCCAAAGCTGGCCACGCTCTCTCAGCTCTGCCTGTCATTGACCCTCTGCAAGAGATTCTGGGACCCACTGAAGGCCAAAGCGACTGTCGACAGCGCTGACGTTGTCCATGGAGCACTGCAGCCTGGCAGATAGTTGGCATGGTAGCGAGGTTTGAGGAGGAAGGAGGAGAGGGGTGTGACGGTTGGGGGTTACTGAACTGGAAAACCCCTCCCCTCCTGCCCCGTTGGGGTCCGCAGCCCTGGTCCGAACCCTAACTGCGGCCCCAGACTGGCTCCATCTCTTCCATCCCCATCCTCATCTCCCCCGCCCCTCCATCCCACTCACTCCCGGCCACTGTCACCAGGGCAGCGTGGGGCTGGGGGTCGCCGACGTCTGCAGGACTGGTCTGGTCCCTTCTTTCCCCTCAGACTCCTGGGTTCGGTCAGCCAGGAAGGAGCAGGGAGGAGCCCTCTATCCCTCTCTGCTTTGCCTCAGATCCTGAAAAGCTCTCCAGACGGGCCCTCGTCCCTGTAGATAAAGCAGGAGCTTTATCCCTGAAGGATGGCTCGGAGCCCTGTCGGGGGAACCTTGTGATGTGAACAAGCCAAACACCCTCTGGTCATGTGGTTCTTGAAGCTTCTGGGAGACGAGAGCCCAGTCCCTGCACCGCCAGTGATGGTGCCGGCCCTCGGGGTTTCTACGGAGACAGTGGCATCACCATCCCAGCGTCCCAACGGTTCCTGTTTTCAATGACCGTTTTAGCCACTGTGAATCGTTTTGCCTTTGTCTAATTCCCAACCTGAGACACTCAATCTGTCAATCAGCCCACTGTAACTTTTTCTTCTGGCCTTTTTCAAGCGCTTACTGTACGCCAGGCACTATGCTAAGTGCTGGAGTAGTTATAAGCTAATCAGATTGGACACAGTCCGTGTCCCCAGTGGGGCTCACATCTCAATCCCTGTTTTACAGGGAACTGAGGCACGGAGAAGCTAAGCGACCCTGCCCAAGGTCACACAGCAGACACGTGGTGGAGCCGGATCAGAACCCGTGTCCGTTTAAATCCCAGGCCCATGTTCTACCCACTAGTCCACATTACTTCTTCTGACTTGTCCCGATTGTTGAAGCTCTGCTCATACTGACAATATAAACTATACTCCTGATTCAAGCGGTCATCCTCTTTCTCATCTTTCCCTTCTCTATTTCCTCCTCTACACAATTTTTTCTGTGTCTAGCTACCCCCATTAGATCATAATCTCCCGGAGAGCAGGAACAAGGCAATTTTATCTCTTTTCAACTCTCCTGAGAGCTTACTACAGTGCTCTGCACCCAGGATGTGGCCAACAAATACCATTGATAATAATAATAGTAATAATTATGGTCTTTGTTAAGCGCTTACTATGTGCCAAGCACTGTTCTGAGTTCTGGAGTAAATACAGGGTAATCAGGTTGGACACAGTCCCCATCGCACGTGGGGCTCACAGTCTCAATCCCCATTTTACGGATGAGGGAACTGAGGCCCAGAGAAGTGAAGTTACTTGCCCAAGGTCACACGGCAGACAAGTGGCAGAACCGGGATTAGAACCCGCGACCTCCGACTCCCAAGCCCGTGCTCTGGATGGATGGATGGATAGATGAAAGGATGGATTGACCTAACTCAAGTGTGAATCAACTCATTTCCATCCACATTTAGTGGAAAAAACACGGGCCCAGGAGTTCTCTTGACTGTGAGCTCCTTGAAGGGAGCATACACATCTCCCAGCTCTGTTCTATTGGACTCTCCCAAAAATAGCTCAGCGGGAGTCAGCGGACTTGGGTTCTAATCCTGCCTCTGTCCCTTTGCTGCTGTGGGACCTTGGACAAGTCGTTCACTTCTCTGGGCCACAGTTTCTGAGAGAGGACGGATTTGACAAGACAGATGCAGCCGCAGTCAACCTTTCTTCCCTTCTCCCATACCACCTCCCATTTTCCAACTTTCGTTCCCACCCCCCAGTCATGCTAAAGAGCGTATCGTTATGTTTTCATAGTCATTACTAATAATGATATCATTATCGTATTTATTAAAAAGTCGTCTGCCTAAATCGTTTCACTTGCTGGAGTAGAAACCAGAGAATCAGTTCGGACACAATTTCTGTCCCGCAGGGGCTCAGAGTGTAAGAGGAAGAGAGATCCTAGGGATGTTAAGTCACTGCCCCTAGGCCGCAAAGCGAGCCAGTAGCAGGGTGGGCATCAGAATTCAAGCCTCAATCAATCAATCAATCAATCCTATTTATTGAGCACTTACTCTGGACACAGCACTGTACTAAGCACTTGGAAAACTTCAATATAACAGAGTTAGTAGACGCGTTACCCACCCAAAATGAGTTTACAGTTAGAGCAATTCTTATTCCTTTAGGTCATGATAAGATTTTAAAAAATTATGGCATCTGTTCATTCGTTCATTCATTCAATCGTATTTATTGAACGCTTACTGTGTGCAGAGCACTGTACTAAGCGCTTGGAAAGTACAAGTTGGCAACATGGAGAGACGGTCCCTACCTAACAGCGGGCTCACAGTCTAGAAGTCTAGAATCTGTTAAACACTTGTCATGTACCAAGCACTGTTCTAAGCACTGGGATAGATACAAGATAATTGACTTGTCCCACGTGGGGCTCACGGTCTTATTCCCCATTTTACAGATGAGGTAACTGAGTCCCTTCTAAACTGTGAGCCCGTTGTTGGGTAGGGACCGTCTCTATACGTTGCCAACTTGTACTTCCCAAGCGCTTAGTACAGGGCTCTGCACACTGTAAGCGCTCAATAAATACGATTGAATGAATGAACTGAGGCATGGAGAAGTTAAGAGACTCACCCAAGGTCACACAGAAGATAAAAGTGGCAGAGCAGGGATTAGAACCGCCCCTAAACTGGTTTTACTATACTAAGCGCTTGGGAGAATTCAGTACAAAAGAGTTGTTAAATGCATTCCCTGCCCCCAGTGAGCTAACAGTCTCCAGGGCCTCCCTTTCCTTTAGGCCACGATGCCTCCCCGAAATCGGATTGTCAGTCCTACTTCCATCTTAGCCGCCTCCCTCCTAGACTTTGACAATTCGTCGACGTCCCGCGTTTTCTGTGAACCCTGTAGGACAGCTAAGCATCTGGTTAGGTCCAAGGGCAATTCCTTGGTTAAGTGGTGGGGTGAGAGGATTTGCACAAGGAAGGAGACATTTTGTCCCAGAGCGGAGGCCGGGTGAGTGACCCTTTTAGGATCCTCCCCATGGCGGTCTTCATGTCCCGGTTCCTCAGGCTGTAGATGAGGGGATTCAGGGTGGGGGCCACCACCGTGTAGAACACGGACACCAGCAGATCCATGATGGGGGACAAGCCTGAGGGCGGCTTGATGTAGACAAATACCCCCGCGGAGAGGAAAACCGAGACGACACTGAGGTGAGGCAGACAGGTGGAGAAGGCTTTGGACCGGCCCTCGGTGGCCGGCATCCTCAGGACGGCCCGGAAGATGCGGACGTACGAGACGGCGATGGAGATGAAGCAGACGAAACCTAAGGCTGCCCCAAGAATCACAGTCGCGTCGCTGGCGATGTGCTTCTCGGAGCCGGTGATCTTCAGCAGAGGGGGGACGTCACAGAAGAACTGGGGGATGGTGTTGGACCCGCAGAAGGAGAGGGAGAACGTCCCGGCCGCACACATTACTGAAAATAGGCACCCGCTGAGCCAGGAGGCGGCTGCCATCTTCCCACAGGCCTCTCGAGCCATGATGACCTTGTAGTTCAGGGGGAGGCAGATGGCCACGTAGCAGTCGTAGGACATCGCCGTGAGGACGATATACTCAGAAACCGCAAACGATATCCACAGAAAGAGCTGAGCGGTGCAGCCGAGGAAGGAGATGGAGTTATTGTTGGTCAAGGAGTTGTGGGTGGACTTGGGGATGACGACGGAGATGTAGCAGAGGTCGATGAGGGCCAGGTTCCTGAGGAAGAAGTACATGGGGGTGCGGAGGCGCCGGTCAAGGGTGGTGGCGGCGACGATGAGGAGATTCCCCGTCAGGGCCCCCAGGTAGACCAGGAGGAACAGCGCGGCGTGGACCAGCCGCAGCTCCTGCACCTCCGAGAATCCCAGGAGTAGGAATTCTGTCTTCACGGTGACGTTGGTCATTTTCTGGGAATTGACGTTGACTGCCTAAGGACATTTCGAAAAGATAGGGATGAGAATAATATTCCAGAGAAAAGTGTACAGGAGAGGAGAAAATCTTTGGGTTGGAGGGAATCTCGGGTGGTTTTTAGGGTAATTTTTCATGCTCACCATGTGCCAGACACTGTACTAAAACACTGGAGTAGGTAGAACTCCTCACTCTCGGCTTCAAGGCTGTCCATCACCTCGCCCCCTCTTACATCATCTCCCTTCTCTCTTTCTCCATCGCAGCCCGCACCCTCCTCTCCTCTGCCGCTAATCTCCTCACCGGGCCTCGTTCTCACCTGTCCCGCCATCGACCCCCGGCCCACGTCATCCCCCTGGCCTGGAATGCCCCCAATCCCTCTGCCCATCCGCCAAGCTAGCTCTCTTCCTCCCTTCAAGGCCCTACTGAGAGCCCACCTCCTCCAGGAGGCCTTCCCACACTCAGCCCCCTTTTTCCTCTCCTCCTCCCCATCCCCCCGCTCTGCCCTACCTCCTTCCCCTCCCCACAGCACTGGTATATATTTGTACAGATTTATTACTCTATTCATTTTACATATTTAATATTCGATTTATTTTGTTAATGATGTGCTTATAGCTATAATTCTAATTCTTCTGACGACTTTGACACCTGTCTACAAGGTTCGTTTTGCTGTCCGTCTCCCCCTTCTAGACTGTGAGCCCGTCGTCGGGTACGGACCGTCTCTAGATGTTGCCGACTTATACTTCCCAAGCGCTTAGTCCAGTGCTCTGCACACTGTAAGCGCTCAATAAATACGACTGAATGAGTGAATGAAAATGACTTGCCCAAAGTCACACAGCTGACAAGCTATCAATAATAATAATGAAATGGGAGAATGAATAAATGAACGAAGCAATGAATGCACCTCAACGCTTCAGTCGTCTCCCTTTTCCCTTCTTTCCAGTTTGTCGTGGTTTGAAATCGAGAGAAGCCGAGGTAATTTCGGACATAACCCAATATTATAGTTATTCTATAATCAGAGTGAGACCCGGGAGGTCGAAAGAAGTGTGCATTTCCTGCTTCTTCAGATCTATCCCTCCCTCCGCACATCCTCCAAGCTAGCTCTCTTCCTCCCTTCCAAACCCTACTGAGAGCTCACCTCCTCCAAGAGGCCTTCCCAGACTGAGCCCCCTTTTTCCTCTCCTCCTCCCCATCCCCTCCGCCCTACCTCTCTCCCCTCCCCACAGCACCTGTATATATGTTTATACAGATTTATCACTCCATTTATTTTACTTACACACATTTACTATTCGATTTATTTTGTTACCGATGTGCATAAAGCTTTCATTCTATTGGTTCCGACGATTTTGACACCTGTCCCCATGTTTCATTTCATTGTCCGTCTCCCCCTTCTAGACTGTGAGCCCGTCGTTGGGTAGTGACCGTCTCTATATCTTGCCGACTTCAACTTCCCAAGCGCTTAGTGCAGTGCTCTGCACACAGTAAGCGCTCAATAAATACAATTGAATGAATGAATAGTAGCTAATCAGGTTGTTCATCTCCTCCAATCAACCTGCCCTGGTTCGGGACGGCACTGAAACCATTCCTGACTCCTAGAAGCCCATTTCATTGGCAAATATCTGCAAGGATTGCGGTCACATCATTCTAAATAATTGGAGAAGCAGCACAGATAAGTGGAAAGAGGATGGTCCTGGGAGACAAGGGGACCTTGGTCTGAATCCCCGCTCCGCCACTTACCTGCTGGGCGACCTCGGGCAAGTCACTTAACTTTTCTGTTCCTCGGTTCCCTCATCCGTAAAATGGGGTTTAAGACGATGAGCCCCACGTAGGACGGGGACATCATCATCCATCGTATTTATTGAGCGCTTACTGTGTGCAGAGCACTGTACTAAGCGCTTGGGAAGTACAAGTTGGCAACACATAGAGACAGTCCCTACCCAACAGGGGGCTCACAGTCTAATCCGATTATATCATATCTACTCCAGCACCGAGTATGGTGCTTGGCACGTGGTAAGCACTTAACAATCACCACAGCTATTATTATTAAGAAAGAACAGGAAAATTCCTGTTGTTTCCTGGGCCGATATTGACATTTCCCTTCCCTGCCCCTCACCTTTCCCCTGCTTCTTTCCGGAGTCACCGGGCCCGTCCTGGGCTGGGGAGCATCTGCTGAGAGAGAGGCTCACTCCATCTCGTTGTTTCTGGACGCTGGTGGGGCGACAGGAAGATCTAGGGATTGTCAGGATCCTCCCTCCCCATCTTGGCTCTCCGTCTGGCTGCGCCGTCCCTTCAGGCGACGACCGGGTTATTTCCCGGGAGATTCCCCGTGGGAGGACGGGCCCGGGGCTCCGCTGAGACGGCTGACCGTCCGGGAATCTCGGAAGGCCGGGATCGTGGTCTCCCTGCGGTCCCGGCCCTCACAACCTAAATAACTGCCCATTCCCGTGTGGTTGCCACTCTGGGACGCCTTCAAAGAATGATGTCAACGCCCTAATGATCACTCCACAGGTGGACCTGAATGGAAACTCATAATAATAATAATATTAATGCTGATGGTATTTGTTAAGCACTTACTAAGTGCCAGGCACTGTTCTAAGCGCTGGGGTAGATGCAAGGTGATCGGGTTGCCCCACGTGGGGCTCCCAGTCTTCATCCCCCTTTAACAGATGAAGTAACTGAGGCCCAAAGAAGTTAAGTGAGTTGCCCAAAGTCACACAGCTGACGAGTGGCGGAGCCGGGATTTGAACCCACGACCTCTGACTCCCAAGCCCGGGCTCTTTCCACTAAGCCACGCTGCTTCTATTTTTATTTCTATTTATTCCGATGGATTGACACCTGTCCCCATGTTTTGTTTTGCTGTCTGTCTCCCCCCCCAGACTGTGAGCCCGTGGTTGAGAGGAGAAGCAACGTGGCTCAGTGGAAAGAGCCCGGGCTTTGGCGTCAGAGGTCAGGGGTTCAAATCCCAGCTCCGCCAATTGTCAGCTGTGTGACTTTGGGCAAGTCACTTCACTTCTCTGTGCCTCAGTTACCTCAACTGTAAAATGGGGATTAAGACTGTGAGCCCCCCGTGGGACAACCTGATCGCCTTGTAACCTCCCCAGTGCTTAGAACAGTGCTTTGCACATAGTAAGCGTTTAATAAATGCCATCATCATCATCATTATTATTATTGTTAGGGACCGTCTCTATATGTTGCCAACTTGGACTTCCCAAGCGCTTAGTACAGTGCTCTGCACACAGTAAGCGCTCAATAAATACAACTGAATGAATGAATGAGGAGAATAATGAGCCTAGGGTCCCAGGCTTACCTGCCACACCCTGCCAAAGCTGTTTGCTTGGGAGTCAGAGGTCATGGGTTCGAATCCCGACTCCGCTACTCATCAGCTGTGTGACTTCCGGCAAGTCACTTAACGTCCCTGGGCCTCAGTTACCACATCTGTAAAATGTGGATGAAGACTGTGAGCCCGGGCTCAGTGCAAAGAGCCCGAGCTTTGGAGTCAGAGGTCAGGGGTTCAAATCCCGGCTCCACCAATTGTCAGCTGTGTGAATTTGGGCAAGTCACTCCACTTCTCTGGCCCTCAGGTACCTCAACTGTAAAATGGGGATTAAGACTGTGAGCCCCCTGTGGGACAACCTGATCACCTTGTATTCCCCCTCAGCGCTTAGAACAGTGCTTGGCACATAGTAAGCGCTTAATAAATGCCATTATTATTATTGGGAAAGTGGAAAAGAATCCTCAGTCCTCCCCCAGTTTTCCAACTTTGCTGGCTGGGTCTTCCTCGGCTTCCCATCCTGTAATCCTGGGAGTCCCTCAAGGTTCAGTTTTGGGTCCCTTTCTTGGTTGACCTACGTTGATTGATTTCCTCCCAATCCCTCCCTCTCTCTTTCTCTCTCCCCTCCCAATTCTTCCCCCACAGCATCTCCACAATCGGCCCTTCCTTCTCCATCCAAACTGGCTTTACGCTGGTGCGAACGCCGGACATGTCAGCCTCCTCGCCGACCTCCCCGCCACCGGTTTCTCACCTCTCCAGTTCATATGAAGCCCTACTGTTTGGACCATTGTTTCTAAAACATCAGACTGCACATCTCTCTCTCCACCCCTGTGAAATTCTCGCTGGCTGTCCCTTCCCATCCGCAGGAACTTCCGATCATCGGTTCTTTCTCCGCAGTTCATCCTCTGCCTCCCCCACTATATCCCAACAACCCCCTTTACTACTCTCAATTTAATCTGGTCACGGTGACTTATTCTCACCTCTTTCATTACCTGTTGTTGTTTTCCCACACACTCCCTTTTTCCTGCCCCTCCCCTACACCCAATTACATCAGTACTTCCCTCTCACCCTAAGCGCTTGGATACCGCCAATCTCCCTCGTAGTTCTTATAAACGTATCATTACACTGTTTTGCTTTTCCCCACCTGCATTTTATTTTAGTGTGTAAGTCCTCCAATCAATCAATCAATCAATCAATCGTATTTATTGAGCGCTTACTGTGTGCAGAGCACTGTACTAAGTGCTTGGGAAGTCCAAGTTGGCAACATATAGGGACAGTCCCTATCATCATCATCATCATCAATCGTATTTATTGAGCGCTTACTATGTGCAGAGCACTGTACTAAGCACTTGGGAAGTACAAATTGGCAATATATAGAGACAGTCCCTAACCAACAGTGGGTTCACAGTCTAAAAGGGGGAGACAGAGAACAAAACCAAACATCCTAACAAAATAAAATAAATAGAATAGGTATGTACAACCACTAGATTATAAACTCTCTGAGAGCAGGGCTCACGCCTACCACCTCTATCATACTTTTCCACGAGCTTAGTAGAGTGCTCCGCACAGAGTAACCACTCAATAAATATTCCTGATCGGTTGATTGAGATTCAGACTAGTGGTGTTTATTTTTAAGCATCTGAGGGGACCGTCATGGGCGGGTGGTTGCTAGGAAACGAGGGGATCGGGAAGAAGTAATCATTCATTCGTTCATTCAATCCGTCGTATTTATTGAGTCTTATTGGGTACCTTGCATTTCTCCCATGCGAATCTAACAGGGATCGAGGGAAGATCTCTAAATCCTGATCGTGAAGAAGGGCCTTCTCAGCCACAGCAACACGCATCGGAAAACCTTCCCCGTCGGGTCTCCATCTTTAGAGCCGGACAAATCCGCGGACGGTCCCGGTGACGACGGAAGGGATCATTGGCACGACGTTTTATGCCAGAGAGGGAGCTGGGAGAGCGAACCCTTTAGGACCCTCCCCAGGGCAGACTTCACATCTTTATTCCTCAGGCTGTAGATGAGGGGGTTGAGGGTGGGGGGCACCATGGTGTAGCACGTGGACAGCAGCAGATCCAGCGTCGAGGGGGAGTCCGACGGCGGTTGGAGGTAGACGGAAGACCCGGTAGAGATAAAAGCAATGATGACGGCGAGATGGGGCAGGCAGGTGGAGAAGGATTTGGCCCGGCCCTCGGCGGCCGGCATCCTCAGCACGGTCAAGAAGATGCGGACGTATGAGATGACGATGACCACGAAGAAGATGGCGGCAACCACCAACCCTATGGCCACGCTCACGTTCACGGCGATGTGTTCCTTGGAGCAGGAGACCTTCAGCAGAGCGGGGGTGTCACAGAAGAACTGGGGGATGACATCGTATCTGCAGAAGGACATGGGGAAGGTCGAAGCGGAAAGCAAGGCCCCAAGCAGCCCTCCGCTGAGCCAGGCGGCAGCGGCCATCTTCCCGCAGGCCCCTCGATCCATGATGAGCTCGTAGCGCAGGGGGAGGCAGATGGCCACGTAGCGGTCGTAGGACATCGCCGTGAGGACGAAATACTCGGAAACCGCAAACGATATCCACAGAAAGAGCTGAGCGATGCAGCCTAGGAAGGAGATGGAGTTATTGTTGGTCAAGGAGTTGTGGATGGACTTGGGGATGATGACGGAGATGTAGCAGAGGTCGATGAGGGCCAGGTTCCTGAGGAAGAAGTACATGGGGGTGTGGAGGCGCTGGTCGAGGGTGGTGACGGCGATGATGAGGAGGTTCTCCGTCAGGGCCGCCAGGTAGACCAGGAGGAACAGCGCGGTGTAGACCAGCTGCAGCTCCCGGACCTCCGAGAATCCCAGAAGCAGGAATTCCGTCACCTTGGTGACATTGAACATTTTCTGGGAATTGACACTGACTGCCTAAGGACATTTAGAAAAGAGAAGTAGCTTGAAACGGGGACGAGAACGATCCGGAGAGAAGTGCACAGAGGAGGAGAAAATCTATGGGTTGGAGGGAAATCTCAGATTTTGGGGGGTTTTCATGGTATCTGTTAAGTTCTTACCACGCACCAAGCACTGCGTTAAGCGCTGGGGTAGCTAGAAGCTAATCACGCTGTTCATCTCCCTCAGTTTACCTACCTCTGATCAGGCCAGCACAGAAACCCATTCCTGACTCTTAGGTGTCTATTCCACTTGCAAGTATCTGCAAGGATTGTAGTCACATAATTCCACATCATTTGAGAAGCAGCACAGCCTGGAGGAAAGAGCTCAGACCTGGGAATTGGAGGATCCGGCTTTTAATCCCCGCTCTGCCATTTACCTTGGGCCAGTCACTTCACTTCTCTGGGCCTCAGTTCCCACATTTGCAAAATATTAAGAATAATAATGGCATTTATTAAGCGCTTACTGTGTTCTAAGCACTGGGGAGGTTCCCAGGTGATCGGGTTGTCCCACAGTCTTCATCTCCATTTTACAGATGAGGTAACTGAGGCCCAGAGAAGTTGCCCAAAGTCACCCAGCTGACAATTGGCAGAGCCGGGATTTGAACCCATGCCCTCTGACTCCAAAGCCCGGGCTCTTTTCCACTGAGCCACACTGCTTCTCTAAGCAAAATGGTGATTCGGTACCTGTTTCCCCTCCTATTTGGCCTGTGGGGTCCATGAGGTGCCTAATTAACTTGTATCTACCCCAGCGCCTGGTACAGCGCTTACCACATAGTACATGCTTAAGAAATACCGTTATTATTATATTATGATGATGATGAACTAGTCAAATCTCTTCCTATCCCTTTATTCCTATTCAAGAGCTCCTTTACCTTTCACATCTATTCAGCTCACTTTCTATTCCCTAACATATTCTTTTCATTCTTTCCCTTCTAGACTGTGAGCCAGTTGTTGGTCTCTATCTGTTGCCGGCTTGTACTTCCCAAGCGTTTAGTACAGTGCCCTGCACGCAGTAAGCACTCAATAAATATGACTGACTGAATGAATAATTCATCCCTAGCTAGCTCGGCCTCACTCTCACTACTCCCACGTTTCTCCCCTTTTTCGGGCTGTTCCGCTATCTTAGAACTCCCACCCCTTCAAGTCATAATTATGGCACGCGCTAAGCGCTTACCGTGTGCGATTCGCTGTACTAAGCGCTGGGGCGGATACTGGCTCTCACACGGGGCTCACAGTCTCAATCTCCATTTTCCAGATGAGGTCACTGAGGCCCAGGGAAGCGACTTGCCCAAGGTCACTCAGCAGACGAGTAGCTGAGCCGGGATTAGAACCTGGTTTATCCGCTCCATAATGCTGCTACTCCTGACAGACCAATCAATCAATCAATCGTACTTATTGAACGCTTCCTGTGTGCAGAGACCACACTCCTCCCATGTTCCAATTCCCCACACAAAAGCCCTTCTCCTCCAGTGAGCTTTTCCCAATTAACTCTCAGGCCGACAAACCCATCCACCACCTCCACCAGCGCTTCGAACAGTGCTTTGCACATAGTAAGCGCTTAATAAATGCCATCATTATTATTATTATTATAATGGACCAACTGGTACTCCTCCTTGGCATGTTTATTGTTTTACTTCTATTGCGCAGCCAACTCTCTAGATTGCTCTGCTGTAAATACTTCTATCCTTTATTTTTATTAATTTCTGTCTGCCCCATTTGACTGTAAGCTTATGAGCAGGTAAAATATATAAAACTCTGCTCTATTATATTCTCCCAAGTGTTTAGAACAGTGCTCTGTACCCAAAAAGCCCTCAATAAATGCTATTGATTGATTGATTGATCGGTCTCAGCTCTTTGTGGGCAGGGAATGTGCCAATACCGGTCTTAGAGCGTGGCTCAGTGGAAAGAGCGCAGGCTTGGGAATCAGAGGTCGCGGGTTCTAATCCCGCCTCCGCCACTTAGCCGCTGTGTGACTTTGGGCAAGTCATTGAACTTCTCCGTGCCTCAGTTCCCTCATCTGGAAAATGGGGATTAAGACTGTGAGCCCCATGTGGGACAACCTGATTACCTTGTATCTCCCCCAGCGCTTAGAACAGTAAGCGCTTAACAAATACCAAAATTGTTACAGGGGAAGCAGCGTGGCTCAGTGGAAAGAGCGTGGGCTTGGGAGTCAGAGGTCATGAGTTCGAATCCCGGCTCTGCCACTTGTCAGCTGTGTGACCTTGGGCAAGCCACTTAACTTCTCTGTGCCTCAGCTACCTCATCTGTAAAATGAGGCTAAGATTGTGAGCCCAAGTGCGACAACCTGGAGAACAGAGAGATTAAGCGCCTTTCCCGTGGTCACACAGCAGGCCAGTGACAGGGATGGGGGGCTTCTGGGCCTCAGAACTTGGCTCTTTCCATTTGACAACATCTAGAGACGGTCCCTACCCAGCAGTAGGCTCACAGTCTAAAAGGGGGAGACAGAGAACAAAACATATTCACAAAATAAAATAAATAGAATAAATATGTACAAGTAAAATAAATAGAGTAATAGAGTTCCTCTCACTCACAAAGATTCCCCGCCCCCTCATCTGGCCCTGGTGGGGGTACTAGCTGGAATGGTTCATCTCTCCTCAGGGAAGGAACGTGAAAGAATAGGAGGAATTCTAACTTTGATCCTCTCACTCAAGGCTTGAAATTTCCCTTCCGTGGCCCTCACCTTTCCCCCGCTTCTCTCCGGAGTCGCCGGGCCCGTCCTCGGTTGGGGAGCACCGACCTCTGCCGAGGCTCGCTCCATCTTGTCATTCCTGGACACTGGTGGGGATGACGGGAAAGTCTGGGGGCTGTCAGGATCCTCCCTCTCCATCTCAACTCTCCGTCTGGCTACGCCGTCCCCTCAGATGACGGCCGGGTTTTTTCCTGGGGGGATTCCCTTGGGAGGACGGGCCCGGGGCTTCCGGAATCCCGGAAGGCCGGGATCTTGGGTTCTCTGCGGTCCCAGTCCCCGCAAACTAAATAACCGCCCAGTCCCACGTGGATCCCACTCTGGGACTCCTCCCTAGAAGAACCTCATCGTTCTCTTTCCGTGATTAACAATATCTTTCCATTTCAACCCAGGGGATTGGAGAGATATCGTGGTAGGAGACTAGTCACCCTAGCCCATTTGGCTAGTCATGGTTGAATCCAATATTCAGATCGGCTAGGCAGAAACAAAAGGAAAAGGACCCCAAGATCCCATTCCAGTTTTGACCCTGAATGGCTGGAGGTCGCAGGCACCTGTGACGTTTTTGCAAAGCGTAAGCTCCTTGTGTGCAAAGAATGCATCTTGGCCTTCCGTTGTACTTTAATTGGATCGATTGAATTAATAATAATAATAATAATAATAACTGGCATTTGTTAAGCGCTTACTATGTGCAAAGCACTGTTCTAAGCGCTGGGGAGGATACAGGGTGATCAGGTTGTCCCACGTGGGGCTCACAGTCTTAATCCCCATTTTACAGATGAGGTAACTGAGGCCCAGAGAAGTTAAGTGACTTGCCCAAGATCACACAGCAGACATGCGGTGGAGTCGGGATTCGAACCCATGACCTCTGACTCCAAAGCCTGGGCTCTTTCCACTGAGCCACGCTGCCTCTCTAATATTTAGATATTGAAGTATATTATACAATAAGTAACAAGAGTAGCAACAGTAAGAGTAGGAGGAGAAGTCATAATGGATTTTATTGTGTGACACCTGAGAGCATTAAGTGGATGGAGAAATTCAACCTCTTCTCCTGCTCCTGGCTTCTGGGGCAGATTTAAGGGTCAGAATTAAGTCTAAATAATAATAATAATAATTTTGGTATTTGTTAAGTGCTTACTATGTGCCAAGCACTGTTCTAAGCACTGGGGCAGATACAAGGTGATCAGGTTGTCCCACGTGGGGCTCACAGTCTTCATCCCCCCCGTCTTACCTCCTTCTCTTCCCCACAGCACCTGTACATATGTATATATGTTTGTACATATTTATTACTCTATT
The DNA here is from genome assembly GCF_015852505.1 of Tachyglossus aculeatus. Classification (NCBI taxonomy): domain Eukaryota; kingdom Metazoa; phylum Chordata; class Mammalia; order Monotremata; family Tachyglossidae; genus Tachyglossus; species Tachyglossus aculeatus. The sequence continues at coordinate 1,897,725 of NW_024044842.1, read as the reverse complement.
TATTTATTTATTTTACTTGTACATATCTATTCTATTTATTTTATTTTGTTAATATGTTTGGTTTTGTTCTCTGTCTCCCCCTTCTAGACTGTGAGCCCACTGTTGCGTAGGGACTGTCTCTATATGTTGCCAACTTGTACTTCCCAAGCGCTTAGTACAGTGCTCTGCACACAGTAAGCGCTCAATAAATACGACTGATTGATTGATTGATCCCCATTTTACAGATGAGGGAACTGAGGGCTCAGAGAAGTTAAGTGACTTGCCCAAGGTCACACAGCAGACATGTGGCGGGTCGAGACTCGAACCCATGACCTCTGACTCCCAAGCCCGAGCTCTTTCCAAGGAGCCATGCTGCTTCGCCAAAGTCTAAAACATCTTTCGGCAGCTACCTCTTCAACTTTCTTTAATGGTATTTGTTAAGCACTTACTATGTACTATGCACTATGTACTATGCACTTACTATGTTGCCAATTTGTTGCCAATTTGTACTTCCCAAGCGCTTAGTACAGTGCTCTGCACATAGTAAGCGCTCAATAAATACGATTGATAATGATGATGATGATGGACCAGGCACTGTATTAGCCACTGGGGTAGATACAAGCTAATCAGGTTGGACACAGTCTGTGTCCCACGTGGGGCCCACAGTCTTCATCCCCATTTTACAGATGAGGGAACTGAGGCTCAGAGATGGGAGGTGACTTGCCCAAGGTCACACAGCAGACAAGTGGCAGAGCCAGGAATAGAACCCAGATCTTTCAGATTCCCAGGTACTCTGCTGGTGATAATATAATAATAGTAATGATGGCATTTATTAAGCGCTTACTATGTGCAAAGCACTGTTCTAAGCACTGGGGAGGTTACAAGGTGATCAGGTTGTCCCACGTGAGGCTCACAGTCTTAATCCCCATTTTCCAGATGAGGCAACTGAGGCCCAGAGAAGTGAAGTGACTTGCCCAAAGTCACACAACGGACAATTGGCAGAGCCGCGATTTGAACCCATGACCTCTGACTCCAAAGCCCGGGCTCTTTCCACTGAGCCACGCTGCTTCTCATGGCGATGAATAAAGGGGGTGAATCCAAGTGCGGGGATCCGTCCCCAGGCACGGGAATTAGATTTAAATACCAGTCCAGGACACCTGGATGAAAACTTTTCTACCAAATGAGTCAAAGCCATTGATAATAGGCAGCCAGGGAAAGTCTCTGACGACAAATATCTCAGCTCTTCGCAGGCCGCCCAAGTCTGTAAAGAGTCAATCCACGTGAGTGCTCAATAAATACGATTGAATGAATGACTGAATGAATGAGAGAGATGACAGGGTCAGGGCGTGAAGTGAAATTTTCTGTCTCTGGAGAAAAGACTCCCAACAAGGACCCTCCCCATCGCCATCTTCACGTCCCGGTTCCTCAGGCTGTAGATGAGGGGGTTGAGGGCGGGAGGCACCACCGTGTAGAACACGGACACCAGCAGGTCCAGAGCTGAGGAGGAGGCCGAGGGTGGACGTAAGCTACCGAAGGAAGCCGAGGTGAGAAACAAGGTCGTGACGGTGAGGTGAGGCAGGCAGGTGGAGAAGGCTTTGGCCCGGCCCTCGGAGGCCGGCATCCTCAGCACGGCCCGGAAGATGCGCGCGTACGAGACCGCGATGGAGACTAAGCAGGAGAAGCCCAAAAGGGCCCCGGTGATGACGATCACATCGACGACGAGGTGCGTTTCGGAGCAGGAGAGTCGGACCACGGAGGAGATATCACAGAAGAACTGTGGGATCAGGACGGACCCACAGAAGGGTAGGGAGAACGTCCCAGAGGAGATCATCAGTGCAAACAGCCCCCCGCCGAACCAGGAGGCCGCCGCCATCTTCCCACAGGCCCCTCGGTCCATGATGAGCTCGTAGCTCAGGGGGAGGCAGATGGCCGCGTAGCGGTCGTAGGACATGGCCGTGAGGAGGAACACCTCTGAACCGCCAAACAGAATCACCAAGAAGAACTGGGAGGCACAGCCCAGGAAGGAGATGGATCTACGGTCCGTCAGGGAGTTGTGGATGGATTTGGGGACGGTGACGGAGATGTAGCAGAGGTCGATGACGGACAGGTTCCTGAGGAAGAAGTACATGGGGGTGTGGAGGCGCCGGTCGAGGACGGTGACGGCGACGATGAGGAGGTTCCCCGTCAGGGCCGCCAGGAAGACCAGGAGGAACAGCGCGGCGTGGACCAGCCGCAGCTCCCGGACCTCCGAGAATCCCTGCAGGAGGAATTCCCTCATCACCGTGAGGTTGACCATTTCCCAATGATTGCCGAGACCGCCTACAGAAACAATGAAGAGGAAGCTATTTCAGAACCTCAACAGACAATGACAGTCAAATCAATCCATCAATGGTATTTATGGAGCGCTTACTTTATGCATAGTAGTATACTAAGCGATTGGGAGAGTGTAACAGAGCACAGTTGGCAGGCATATTTGCCGCCTACAAGGAGCTTATGGACTAGAGGGGGAGACACACATTGAAATGAATTTCAAATATGTGCATACGTGCTGTGGGGATGAGAGTGGGGAGGATAAGGGGTGCAAATCCATGGGAAAGGGCAAGACAGAACCGAGAGGAAGTCGGGAAAATGACGACTGAGTCGGGGAAGGGCTCTTGGAGGAGATGTGATTTTCGGAAGTCTCTGAAAGTGGGGAGAGCGATGGGCTGTCAGAGTAGACAGCGAGGCCTAGTGGAAAGAGCGAGGGCCTGAGAGTCGGAAGGACCTGGGTTCCAGTCCTGGCTCTCCCACTTGCCTGCCGTGTGACCTTGGGCAAGTCACTTCACTTCTCTGTGCCTCAGTTCCTTCATCTGTAAAATGGGGATTAAGACTGTGACCCCCCCGCGGGACAACCTGATCACCTTGTAAGCCCATGAGCCCCATGTGGAGCAGGGACTGTGTCCAACCTGATAACAATGCATCTACCCCAGTGCTTAGAACAGTGCTGTCAAATACGATCATTATTATTATTACATGAAGAGGGAGGGAGTTCGAGGCCAGTGGAAAGGCCTGGGCATCAGTAGCGGGATAGATGAGACCAAATCCAGGGAGTAGGTTGGTTTTAGACGAGCCAAATGTTTGGACTGGGTGACCCTGAGAAGCTCCCTCTCTTAACGTTCGATCTTCAGGCAGAAGGAAACCAATGTCAATCAATCGATCCCATATCTTGAACACTTACTATGTGTAGAGCGCTGTGCTGAGCACAACCAAATAAATGATCTCTCCTGTTTCATGGCTAATCTGGGGTAGAAGAGCCTTTTCTCTCCAACGTGAGCTTAGCCCTCACCTAGTTGTCAGTGACGGCCCTCTCACAGGACTGCATCTAATGCAGCCACTGTCATTCTCTCCCTCAGAACTGAGCACGGTGCTCTTCCAATAGTAGGTGCTTAGTAAACACCACTGAGACGGCCGACGTTACCAGCTCTTACAAGGTTTCCCCACTCCTCAAGAGCATCCAGTGGTTGTCCGTCCACCTCTGTGTCATACAGAAACTCCTTATCATCATCTTTAAAGCTCTCAATCCCCTCACCCCTCCTATCTCACCTCGCTACTCTCCCACTACAAGCCAGCCCGCACACTTCGCTCCTCTACTGCCAACCTATTGGCCGTACCTCCATCTCGTCTCTCCCGCCGATGACCTCTCATCCACGTCCCGTCTCTTCCCTGGAATGTCCTCCCTCTTCGTAGCCGACGGACGTTCACTCTCCCCTCCTTCAAAGCCTTATTCAAATCACGTCTCCTCCAAGAGGCCTTCCCCGACTGATTCCTGATTTCCTCTTCTCACACTCCCTTTCGTGTCGCCCTTCACTTCAATCTGCCCCCTTCTTCACCACCCTCTCGATCCCAAGACCCTTATATATAGATCCATAATCTATGTATTTCTATTAAGGTTTGTCTCCCCTTCTAGACAGTAAGCTCCTTACGAGCAGGGAGTACGTCTGCCGATCTTATATTTTACTCTCCCCCGCACTTAGCACGGTGCTCTCCACATGGTAAGTGCTCGATAAATATGATCGATGGGCCACCGGATCGTTTGTCCCTGATCCATCCCCATCCAGCCCCGCCGCCCACCCAGTCGATCCAGGGGATGGAGAGCCATGGAGACGCCTCGGGGAGAGATCTGTTTTACGCACGGAGACGTGAGGAGATTCTAGTTCTCCGTCTCCTCCGGCTTCCCTGTAAGATCCCCCTACCCACCCGTGTTCTCAACAGCCCAGACTCACCAGTCAGCCGGGAGCGAGTGGGCTCTGGTCTCTGTCGTCCTTCAACCGTCCCCCGCCTCCTCAGCTCCCGAAGTCGGCCATGGGAGGATCTCCAGGAAGCATGCGAGGTCCCGGCTCTTCTGGCTTCCTGCTTGGAGCGCGTTGGGCCCACAGCGAAGCCGGGCCTTTCGGGAAAAGCTCCCTGTGGGACTCCCCACCGGGAACGGGTCACACGCTGGGCTGAGAGGACTCATTATGTCCTGTTCGGGCCCGGCTCCCCGGGGGCCCGGCGCCGCTGGGGACCTTGGGGACCTCGGGTGGGGCAGTTGCCCTGCCCCACATGACAATCCCACTGGGAACCCTGTGATCCATCTCACGGGCATATGTCTAACGGGGAGAACCCCCAGAGGAACTGCAGAAGTGACAGTGAGGTGTCCATCTTGGTTTTTTGTCAGTAACCCACCCGGCATCAGTCACTTCACGGCTGCGGGGCGACCATTCTAAAATGCTTTGGATGTACTACTCCTCCCTCCTCCAGAACTCACTTCAACCCACCCACTCCTGAACCCACTCACGACCCTCCCTGCCCTCTCTAAGACTACGCTCTTTGTGTCAACGTCTGTCGGTATTCCATTCTCACCCTCACTGTATGTCTTCAACTCCACATAGGATGCACTGCTACATTGAAAGCACATCTCCTCCAAGAGGCCTTCCCCGGCTGAGCCCTCAATTCTTTGTCTCCCCCTCTTTCTGCGTCCCCCTGATTTGCTCCCTTTTTCAACCACCCAGACACAGGACGCATATGTACATATCTGTAATACATTTATTGATATTAATGTCTGTCTCCATGTATAGACTGTAATTACCCTTTGGGAGGGAATGTGTCTGATATAGCATTCTATTATACTCTCCCAAGTGCTTAGTACAGTACTCAGGACACAGTAAGTGCTGAATAAATACAGGTCATTGATCGATCAATTCATTCAATCATATTTATTGAGCACTCACCGTGTGCAGAACACCACTAAGCGCTTAGCATGATCGATCCTGCCCGGAGGGCTGAGAGAAGAAAAATGACCAGGCACAAAAGGGCACCCTGAAAGGTGAGGGTAATAATAATAATAATCACATTTGTTAAGAGCTTACTGTACTAAATGCTGGGGTAGAAACAGGATGAAGGAGTTGGAAACCATCCCTGTCCCAGTTACCATCTAATTAGGAAGGAGCAGGATTTAATCCTCATTTTACAGTTGGAGAAACTGAAGCCCAGAGAAGTTGTGACTTGCCCAAGGTGTCCCAGTGGTCAGGTGGCAGAGCCGGCATTCGAACCTGGGTCCTCCGACTCCCGGGCTCGGGCTCTTTCCATTGGGAAACGTTGCTTCTCTATTTGGATGAGTCTTGCTCAGAGTCAATCCAAGGAGAGAGAAAGCAAAGGATCAAGGAATCATTAGGAACTTTCTATCCTGGGGGAAAGGACTCCACCTTAGGACCCTCCCCATGGCGGCCTTCACGTCCCGGTTCCTCAGGCTGTAGATGAGGGGGTTGAGGGTGGGGGGCAACACGGTGTAGAACACGGACACCAGCCGGTCCAGAGCTGAGGAGGAGTCTGAGGGGGGACGTAAGGTACCGAAGGCAGCCGAGGTGAAAAACACCGTCGTGACGGCGAGGTGGGGCAAGCAGGTGGAAAAGGCTTTGGCCCGGCCCTCGGTGACCGGCATCCTCAGCACGGCCCGGAAGATATGCACGTACGAGGAGACCATGTAGAAGAAGCAGGAGAAGCCCAAAAGGGCCCCGTTGACTAAGAGCACATCGACGACGAGGTGCGTTTCGGAGCAGGAGAGTCGGACCATGGAGGCGATATCGCAGAAGAACTGTGGGATCAGGATGGATCCGCAGAAGGGGAGGGAGAAGGTCCCGGAGGACAACATCAGTGCAAACAGCCCCCCGCCGAGCCAGGAGGCGGCCGCCATCTTCCCGCAGGCCCCTCGGTCCATGATGACCTCGTAGCGCAGGGGGAGGCAGATGGCCGCGTAGCGGTCGTAGGACATCGTCGTGAGGAGGAACATCTCTGAGGCGGCACACAGGACCACCGAGAAGAACTGGGTGGCACAGCCCAGGAAGGAGATGGACCTACGTTTGGTCAGGGAGTCGTGGATGGATCTGGGGACGGTGATGGAGATGTAGCAGAGGTCGAGGACGGACAGGTTCCTGAGGAAGAAGTACATGGGGGTGCGGAGGCGCTGGTCCAGGACGGTGACGGTGACGATGAGGAGATTCCCCGTCAGGGCCGCCAGGTAGACCAGGAGGAACAGCGCGGCCTGGACCTGCTGTAGCTCCGGGACCTCCGAGAATCCCAGCAGGAGGAATTCCCTCATCACCGTGAGGTTGACCATTTCCCAGAGGTTGCCGAGACCACCTACAGAAACAATGAAGAGGAAGCTATTTCAGAACCTCAACAGACAATGACAGTCAAATCAATCCATCAATTGTATTTATGGAGCACTTACTTTGTGCAGAGCATTATACTAAGCGATTTGGAGAGTGTCACATAGCAGAGTTGGCTGACATGTTTGCTGCCCACGAGGAGCTTATGGGATAGAGGGGGGGACATACATGGAAATAAATTTCAAATACGTACCTATGTGCAGTGGGGATGAGAGTGGGGAGAATAAGGAGGGAAAATCCAAGTGCAAGGGCGAGGCAGAAAGGAGAGCAAACAGGGAAGATGAGGACTTTGTCGGCAAAGGCCTCTTGGAGGAGATGTGATTTTCAGAAGTCTCTGAAAGTGGGGAGAGTGATGGGCTGTCAGAGGAGACAGCGAGGCCTAATGGAAAGAGGGAGGACCTGAGAGTCAGAAGCACCTGGGTTCCAGTCCTGGCCCTGCCACTTGCAAGTCACTTCACTTCTCTGTGCCTCAGTTCCTTCATCTGTAAAATGGGGATTAAGCCCATGAGCCCCTTGTGGAGCAAGAACTGCGTCCAACCTGATGACCTTGGATCTACCCCAGTGCTTAGAACAGTGCTGTCAGATACAATCATTATTATTATGAATAATTAATAAGAGAAGCAGAGAAGCAGCGTGGCTCAGTGGAAAGAGCACGGGCTTTGGAGTCAGTGGCCGTGGGTTCGAATCGCAGCTCCGCCAATTGTCAGCTGGGTGACTTTGGGCAAGTCACTTCACCTCTCTGCGCCTCAGTTACCTCATCTGTAAAATGGGGATTGACTGTGATCCCCCTGTGGGATAACCTGATCACCGTGTAACCTCCCCAGTGCTTAGAATGGTGCTTTGCACGTGGTAAGTGCTTACTACATGCCGTTATTTTATTATTTTTATTATTATTATATGAAGAGGGTGGGAGTTCCAGCCCAGTGAAAAAGCATGGGTATCAGTAGCGGGATAGATGAGACCAAAATCCAGTGAGTAGGTTGGTTTTAGACGAGCCAAATGTTTGGACTGGGTGCCCCTGAGAAGCTACCCCTCTTAACCTTCAGTCTTCAGACAGAAGGAAACCAATATCAATCAATCGATCGCATATCTTGAACAATAATAATAATCACATTTGTTAGGAGCTTACTATATGCCATGGACTGTACTAAATGCTGGGGTCGAAACAGGATAAAGGAGTTGGAAACAATCCCTGTCCCAGTTACCATCTAACTGTCCTACTATGTGTAGAGCGCTGTGCCGAGCACAATCAAACGATCTCTCCCCAGATGTGGTTTCCTGTTTCATGGCAGATCTGGGGTAGGAGAGCCTTTTTTCTCCCATGTGAGCTTAACCCCCATTTAGTTGTCAGTGACGGCCCTCTCAGAGGACCGTGTCTAATGTAGCCACCGTCGTTCTCTCCCTCAGAACTGAGCACGGTGCTGTTCTGATAGTAGGTGCTTAGTAAACACCACCGAGACGGCCGACATTACCAGCTCCGACCGTGTTTCCCCACTCCTCAAGAACCTCCAGCGGTTGTCCGTCCACCTCTGCGTCATATAGAAACTCCTCGCCATCATTTTTAAAGCTCTCAATCCCTTCGCCCCCTCCTATCTCACCTCGCTACTCTCCCACTACAAGCCAGCCCTCACACTTCGCTCCTCTCATGCCAACCTGTTCGCCGTACCTCCATCTCATCTCCCCGGCCAGTGACATCCCGTCCACGTCTCGTGTCTTGCCTGGAATTTCCTCGCTCTTGGTAGCTGTCAGAGGTTCACTCTCCTCACCTTCAAAGCCTTATTAAAACCACAGTTCCTCCAAGAGGCCTTCCCCGACTGATTCCTGATTTCCTCTTCTCACACTCCCTTCCGTGTTGCCCTTCACTTGAATTTGCCCCCTTTCTTCACCACTCTCTCGATCCCATGACCGTTATATATAGATCCATAATCTATATATTTCTATTAATGTTTGCCTCCCCTTCTAGACTGTAAACTCCTTATGAGCAGGGAATACGTCTGCCGATCTTATATTTTACCCTCCCCAGCACTTAGCACGGTTCTCTCCACACGGTAAGTGCTCGATAAATATGATTGTTGGGCCACCCAGATCGTTTGTCCCCGATCCATCCCCATCCATCCCCGCCGCCCACCCAGTCAATTCAGGGGATGGGGAGCCATGGAGACACCACGGGGAGAGATCTGTTTTATGCATGGAGGCGTGAGGAGATTCTAGCTCTCCGTCTCCTCCGGCTCCCCTGTAAGACCCCGTACCCACCTGTGCTCTCAACAGTCCAGACTCACTGGTCAGCCGGGAACGAGGGGGCTCTGGTCTCCGTCGTCCTTCAACCGTCCCCCACATCTCCCGGACATCAGCCGTGCGAGGAACTCCGGGAGGTATGTGGAGTTCCGGCTCTTCTGGCTTCCTGCTTGGAGTGCGTCGGGCCCTCGGTGAAGCCGGGCCTTTCAGGAAAAGCTCCCTGCGGGACTCCCCCCCAGGGACGGGTCACAGGTTGGGCTGAGGGGCCTCATTATGTCCTGTTCGGAGCAGGCGCCGCCGGGGACCTTGGGGACCTTGGGTAGGGTAGTTGCCCTGCCCCACGTAACAACCCCCCGGGGACCCTGTGATCCGTCACACGGGCGTGTGTCTCACGGGGAGAACCTCCAGAGGAACTGCGGAAATGACAACGAGATGTCCATCTTGGTTTTTCGGCAGTAACCCGCTGGCTTCACGCGCTTCACCCGCTTCACGGCTGTGGGGCGGCCCTTTCAAAATGCTTTGGATGTACTAGTCCTCCCTCCTCCAGACCTCACTTTAACCCTCCCGCTCCTGATCCCACTTGCTACCCTCCCTGCCCTCTCTAAGGGTACGCTCCTTATGTCAACGTCGGTCGGTATTCCATTCTCACCCTCACTGTGTGTCTTCAACTCCACATAGGATGCACTTCTACACTGAAGGCACAACTCCTCCAAGAGGCTTTCCCTGGCTGAGCCCTCAATTCCTTGTCTCCCCCCTCTTTCTGCATCCCCCTGATTTGCTCCCTTTTTCAACCGCCCAGCCACAGGACGCATATGTACATATCTGTAATACATTTATTGATATTAATGTCTGTCTCCATGTCTAGAGTGCAATAACCCTTTGGAAGGGAATGTGTCTGTTATAGCGTTCTATTATACTCTCCCAAGTGCTTAGTACAGTAATCAGGACACAGTGAGTGCTGATAAATACAGTTCATCCATCAATCAATTCATTGAAACATATTTATTGAGCACTCACTGTGTGCAGAACACCACTGAACGCTTAGTATAATCGATCCTGCCCGAAGGGCTGAGAGAAGAAAAATGACCAAGCACAAAAGGGCACCCTGAAAGGTGGGGGTAATGATAATAATAACAGTTGTTAAGAGCTTACCATGTAACATGGGCTGTACTAAGTGCTGGGGAAGAAACAAGATAAAGGAGTTGGAAACAATCCCTTTCCCAGTTACTGTCTAAGTAGGAAGGAGTAGGATTTAATCCCCATTTCACAGATGGAGAAACTGAAGCCCAGAGAAGTTAAGTGACTTGCCCAAGGTCTCCCAGTGGTCACGTGGCAGAGCCGGCATTCGAACCCGGGTCCTCCGACTCCCAGGCTCGGGCTCTTTCCACTGGGAAGTGCTGCTTCCCTAGTTGGATGAGTCTTGCTCAGAGTCAATCCAAGGAGACAGAAAGCGAAGGATCAAGGCATCATTAGGAACTTTCTATCCTGGGGGAAAGGACTCCAACTTAGGACCCTCCCCACGGCGGCCTTCACGTCGCGGTTCCTCAGGCTGTAGATGAGGGGGTTGAGGGCGGGAGGCACCACCGTGTAGAACACGGACACCAGCCGGTCCAGAGCTGAGGAGGAGTCCGAGGGTGGACATAAGGTACCGAAGACAGCCGAGGTGAGAAACAAGGTCGTGACGACGAGGTGAGGCAGGCAGGTGGAGAAGGCTTTGGCCCGGCCCTCAGTGGCCGGCATCCTCAGCACGGCCCGGAAGATGCGCACGTACGAGACCACGATGGAGACGAAGCAGGAGAAGCCCGAAAGGGCCCCGGTGACTACGGTCACTTCGACGACGAGGTGCGTTTTGGAGCAGGAGAGTTGGACCACGGAAGGGATATCACAGAAGAAGTGTCGGATCAGGAGGGACCCGCAGAAGGGGAGGGAGAACATCCGAGCGGATAATATCAGTGCAAACAGCCCCCCGCCGAGCCAGGAGGCGGCCGCCATCTTCCCACAGGCCCCTCGGTCCATGATGACCCCGTAGTTCAGGGGGAGGCAGATGGCGGCGTAGCGGTCGTAGGACATGGCCGTGAGGAGGAACATCTCTGAACCGGCAAACAGGACCACCGAGAAGAGCTGGGTGGCACAGCCCAGGAAGGAGATGGTTCTACAGTCGGTCAGGGAGTTGTGGATGGATTTGGGGACGGTGGCGGAGATGTAGCAGAGGTCGAGGACGGACAGGTTCCGGAGGAAGAAATACATGGGGGTGCGGAGGCGCCGGTCGAGGGCGGTGACGGCGACGATGAGGAGGTTCCCCGTCAGGGCCGCCAGGTAGACCAGGAGGAACAGCGCGGCGTGGACCAGCCGCAGCTCCCGGACCTCCGAGAATCCCTGCAGGAGGAATTCCCTCATCGCCGTGAGGTTGACCATTTCCCAGAGGTTGCCGAGACCACCTACAGAAACAATGAAGAGGAAGCGATTTCAGAACCTCAACAGACAATGACAGTCAAATCAATCCATCAATTGTATTTATGGAGCACGTACTTTCTGCAGAGCACTATACTAAGCGATTGGGAGTGTGTCACATAGCAGAGTTGGCTGACGTATTTGCTCCCCACGAGGAGCTTACGGGCTAGAGGGGGAGACGTACATTGAAATGAATTTCAAATATGTACATAAGTGCTGTGGGGATGAGGGTGGGGAGAATAAGGAGGGCAAATCCAAGGACAAGGGCGAGGCAGAACCGAGAGGAAGTAGAGAAAATGAGGACTTAGTCGGGGAAGGGCTCTTGGAGGAGATGCGATTTTAAGAAGTCTCTGAAAGTGGGGAGAGCGATGGGCTGTCAGAGTTGACAGCGAGGCCTAGGGGAAAGACCGAGGGCCTGAGAGTCGGAAGCACCTGGCTTCCAGTCCTGGCTCTGCCACTTCCCTGCCGTGTGATCTCGGGCAAGTCACTTCACTTCTCTGTGCCTCAGTTCCTTCATCTGTAAGATGGGGATTAAGGCCATGAGCCCCATGTGGAGCAGGGACTGTGTCCAACCTGATAACCTTGGATCTACCCCAGTGCTTAGAACAGTGCTGGCAAATAGGATCACTATTATTGTTATATGAAGAGGGAGGGAGTTCAAGGCCAGTGGAAAGGCCTGGGCATCAGTAGCGGGATAGATGAGACCAAAATCCAGTGAGCAGGTTTGTTTTAGACGAGCCAAATGTTTGGACTGGGTGACCCTGAGAAGCTCTCTCTCTTAACCTTCGATCTTCAGGCAGAATGAAACCAATATCAATCAATCATCATCATCATCACCATCAATCGTATTTATTGAGCGCTTACTGTGTGCAGAGCACTGTACTAAGCGCTTGGGAAGCACAAGTTGGCAACATATAGAGACAGTCCCTACTCAACAGTGGGCTCACGGTCTAAAAGGGGGAGACAGAGAACAAAACCAAACATACTAACAAAATAAAATAAATAGAATAGATATGTACAAGGAAAATAAATACATAAATAGAGTAACAAATATGTACAAACATATGTACATATATACAGGTGCTGTGGGGAAGGGAAGGAGGTAAGATGGGGGGGATGGAGAGGGGGACGAGGGGGAGAGGAAGGAAGGGGCTCAGTCTGGGAAGGCCTCCTGGGGGAGGTGAGCTCTCAGTAGGTCCTTGAAGGGAGGAAGAGAGCTAGCTTGGCGGATGGGCAGAGGGAGGGCATTCCAGGCCCGGGGGAGGACGTGGGCCGGGGGTCGATGGCGGGACAGGCGAGAACGAGGTACGGTGAGGAGATTAGCGGCAGAGGAGCGGAGGGTTTGGGCTGGGCTGGAGAAGGAGAGAAAGGAGGTGGGGTAGGAGGGGGCGAGGGGATGGATGGACAGCCTTGAAGCCCAGGGTGAGGAGTTTCTGCCTGATGCGCAGATTGATTGGTAGCCACTGGAGGTTTTTGAGGAGGGGAGCAACATGCCCAGAGCGTTTCTGGACAGAGACAATCCGGGCAGCAGCGTGAAGTATGGATTGAAGTGGGGAGAGACACGAGGATGGGAGATCAGAGAGAAGGCTGATGCAGTAGTCCAGATGGGATAGGATGAGAGCTTGAATGAGCAGGGTAGCGGTGTGGATGGAGAGGAAAGGGCGGATCTTGGCGATGTTGCGGAGCTGAGACCGGCAGGTTTTGGTCACGGCTTGGATGTGAAGGGTGAATGAGAGAGCGGAGTCGAGGATGACACCAAGGTTGCGGGCCTGTGAGACGGGAAGGATGGTAGTGCCGTCAACAGAGATGGGAAAGTCAGGGAGAGGGCAGGGTTTGGGAGGGAAGACAAGGAGTTCAGTCTTGGACATGTTGAGTTTTAGGTGGTGGGCAGACATCCGGATGGAGATGTCCTGAAGGCAGGAGGAGATGTGAGCCTGGAGAGAGGGGGAGAGAGCAGGGGCAGAGATGGAGATCTGGGTGTCATCAGGGTAGAGATGATAGTTGAAGCCGTGGGAGCGAATGAGGTCACCAAGGGAATGCGTGTAGATCGAGAACAGAAGTGCTACTCTCCCTCTACAAGCCAGCCCTCACACTATGCTCCTCTCATGCCTCTCATGCCAACCTGTTCGCCGTACCTCTATGTAATCCAATGACATCCCATCCACGTCTCGTGCCTTGCCTGGAATTTCCTCGCTCTTGGTAGCCGTCAGAGGTTCACTCTCCTCACCTTCAAAGCCTTATTAAAATCACAGCTCCTCCAAGAGGCCTTCCCCGACTGATTCCTGATTTTGTCTTCTCGCACTCCCTTCCGTGTCACCCTTCACTTGAATTTGCCCCCTTTCTTCACCACTCTCTCGATCTCATAACCATTATATACAGATCCATAATTTATACATTTCTATTAATGTTTGCCTCCCTTTCTAGACTGCAAACTCCTTATGAGCAGGGAATACGTCTGCCGATCTGATATTTTACTCTTCCCAGCACTTAGCACGGTGCTCTCCACAAGGTAAGTGCTCGATAAATATGACTGTTGGGCCACCCAGATCGTTTGTCCTGATCCATCCCCGTCCATCCCCGACACCCACCCAGTCGATCCAGGGGATGGGGAGCCTTGGAGATGCCACGGGGAGAGATCTGTTTTACGCATGGAGGCGTGAGGAGATTCTAGTTCTCCATCTCCTCTGGCTCCCCTGTAAGACCCCGTACCCACCTTTGCTCTCAACAGTCCAGACCCACCGGTCAGCCGGGAGTGAGCGGGCTCTGGTCTCTGTCGTCCTTCAACCGTCCCCCGCATCTCCCGGACGTCGGCCGCGGGAGGATCTCCGGGAGCTGTGCGGGGTCCCGGCTCTTCTGGCTTCCTGCTTGGAGTGCGTCGGGCCCTCGGCGAAGCCGGGCCTTTCAGGAAAAGCTCCTTGCGGGACTGTCCCCCAGGGATGGGTCACAGGTTGGGCTGAGGGGCCTCATTATGTCCTGTTCTGGCCCGGCGCCGCCGGGGACCATGGGGACCTTGGGTGGGACAGTTGCCCTCCTCCACGTGACAACCCCACTGGGGACTCTGTGATCCGTCTCACGGACGTGCGTCTCAAGGGGAAAACCTCCAGAGGAACTGCGGAAATGACAACGCGATGTCCATCTTGGTTTTTCGGCAGTAACCCGCTGGCTTCACGCGCTTCACCCGCTTCACGGTTGTGGGGCGGCCCTTTCAAAATGCTTTGGATGTACGAGTCCTCCCTCCTCCAGACCTCACTTTAACCCTCCCTCTCCTGATCCCACTCGCTACCCTCCCTGCCCTCTCTAAGACTATGTTCCTTGTGTCAATGTCTGTCGGTACTCCATTCTCACCTTCACTGTATGTCTTCAACTCCACATAGGATGCACTGCTACATTGAAGGCACATCTCCTCCAAGAGGCCTTCCCCGGCTGGGCCCTCAATTCCTTGTCTCCCCCCTCTTTCTGCATCCCCCTGATTTGCTCCCTTTTTCAACCGCCCAGCCACAGGACGCATATGTACATATCTGTAATACATTTATTGATATTAATGTCTGTCTCCATGTCTAGAGTGCAATAACCCTTTGGAAGGGAATGTGTCTGTTATAGCGTTCTATTATACTCTCCCAAGTGCTTAGTACAGTAATCAGGACACAGTGAGTGCTGATAAATACAGTTCATCCATCAATCAATTCATTGAAACATATTTATTGAGCACTCACTGTGTGCAGAACACCACTGAACGCTTAGTATAATCGATCCTGCCCGAAGGGCTGAGAGAAGAAAAATGACCAAGCACAAAAGGGCACCCTGAAAGGTGGGGGTAATGATAATAATAACAGTTGTTAAGAGCTTACCATGTAACATGGGCTGTACTAAGTGCTGGGGAAGAAACAAGATAAAGGAGTTGGAAACAATCCCTGTCCCAGTTACTGTCTAAGTAGGAAGGAGTAGGATTTAATCCCCATTTCACAGATGGAGAAACTGAAGCCCAGAGAAGTTAAGTGACTTGCCCAAGGTTTCACAGTGGTCACTTGGCAGAGCCGGGATTAGAACCCAGGTCCTCTAATGACCAGGTCCGGGATCTTTCCACTCGGAAACGCTGCTTCTCTGATGCCTTTGCACAGAGTCAATCCAAGGGGAGAGAAACCAAAGAATCAAGGCATCATTAGGAACTTTCTATCCTGGGGGAAAGGACTCCAACTTAGGACCCTCCCCACGGCGGCCTTCACGTCGCGGTTCCTCAGGCTGTAGATGAGGGGGTTGAGGGCGGGAGGCACCACCGTGTAGAACACGGACAACAGCCGGTCCAGAGCTGAGGAGGAGTCTGAGGGTGGATATAAGTTACCGAAGGCAGCCGAGGTGAAAAACAAAGTCGTGACGGCGAGGTGGGGCAGGCAGGTGGAGAAGGCTTTGGCCCGGCCCTCAGTGGCCGGCATCCTCAGCACGGCCCAGAAGATGCGCACGTACGAGACGACGACAGAGACGAAGCAGGAGAAGCCCAAAAGGGACCCGGTGATGGTGATCACATTGATGACGAGGTGCGTTTCGGAGCAGGAGAGTTGGACCACAGAGGGGATATCACAGAAGAAATGTCGGATCAGGAGGGACCCGCAGAAGGGGAGGGAGAACGTCCGAGGGGATAATATCAGTGCAAACAGCCCCCCCGCTGAGCCAGGAGGCGGCGGCCATCTTCCCACAGGCCCCTCGGTCCATGATGACCTCGTAGCTCAGGGGGAGACAGACGGCAACGTAGCGGTCGTAGGACATGGCCGTGAGGAGGAACATCTCTGAACCGGCAAACAGGACCACCAAGAAGACCTGGGTGGCACAGCCCAGGAAGGAGATGGTTCTACAGTCGGTCAGGGAGTTGTGGATGGATTTGGGGACGGTGGCGGAGATGTAGCAGAGGTCGAGGACGGACAGGTTCCGGAGGAAGAAGTACATGGGGGTGTGGAGGCGCCGGTCGAAGACGGTGACGGCGACGATGAGGAGATTCCCCGTCAGGGCCGCCAGGTAGACCAGGAGGAACAGCGCGGTGTAGACCAGCCGCAGCTCCCGGACCTCTGAGAATCCCAGCAGGAGGAATTCCCTCACCGCCGTGCGGTTGACCATTTCCCAAGGATGGCCGAGACCACCTACAGAAACAATGAGCAGGAAGCTATTTCAAAACCCCAACAGACAATGCCAGTCAAATCAATGCATCAGTTGTATTTATGGAGCACTTACTTTATGCAGAGCACTATACTAAGCGATTGGGAAAGTGTAACAGAGCGGAGTTGGCTGACGTTTGCTGCCCACGAGGAGCTTACGGGCTAGAGGGGGAGCCACACGTTGAAATAAATTTCAAATATTTCCAAAAGTGCTGTGGGGATGAGAGTGGGGAGAATAAGGAGGGCAAATCCAAGGGAAAGGGCAAGGCAGAACCGAGAGGATGTAGGGAAAATAAGGACTTAGTCAGGGAAGGGCTCTTGGAGGAGATGCGATTTTAAGAAGTCTCTGGAAGTGGGGAGAGCAATGGGCCGTCAGAGTTGACAATCAATCTATTAATCATATTTATTGAGCGCTTACTGTGTGCAGAGCACTGTACTAAGCGCTTGGAAAGTACGAGTTGGCAACATATAGAGACAGTCCCTACCCAACAGTGGGCTCACAGTCTAAAAGACAGCGAGACCTAGGGGAAAGACCGAGGGCCTGAGAGTCAGAAGCACCTGGCTTCCAGTCCTGGCTCTGCCGCTTGCCTGCTGTGTGACTTTGGGCAAGTCACTTCACTTCTCTGTGCCTCAGTTCCTTCATCTGTAAAATGGGGATTAAGGCCAGGAGCCCCATGTGGAGCAGGGACTGTGTCCAACCTGATAACCTTGGATCGACCCCAGTGCTTAGAACAGTGCTGTCAGATACAATCATTATTATTATGAATAATAATAAGAGAAGCAGAGAAGCAGCGTGGCTCTGTGGAAAGAGCCCGGGCTTTGGAGTCAGTGGTCGTGGGTTCAAATCCCGGCTCCGCCAATTGTCAGCTGCGTGACTTTGGGCAAGTCACTTCACTTCTCTGCACCTCAGTTACCTTATCTGTAAAATGGGGATTGACTGAGCCCCACGTGGGACAACCTGATCACTTTGTAACCTCCCCGGCACTTAGAACAGTGCTTTCCACATAGTAGGCGCTTAATACATGCCATTATTTTTTATTATTATTATATGAAGAGGGAGGGAGTTTGAGGCCAGTGGAACGGCATGGGCTTCAGTAGCGGGATAGACGAGACCAAAATACAGTGAGTACGTTCATTTTAGATGAGCCAAACGTTTGGACTGGGTGACCCTGAGAAGCTCCCTCTCTTAAACTTCAGTCTTCAGGCAGAAGGAAACCAATATCAATCAGTCGATCCCGTATCTTGAACACTTACTATGTGTAGAGCGCTGTGCTGAGCACAATCAAATAAATGATCCCTCACCAGATGTGGTCTCCTGCTTCAGGGCAAATCTGATGAGCTTAACCCTCACCTAGTTGTCAGTGACGGCCCTCTCAGAGGACCATGTCTAATGCAGCCACCGTCGTTCTCTTCCTCAGAACTGAGCACGGTGCTCTTCCGATAGTAGGTGCTTAGTGAACACCACTGAGACGGCCGACGTTACCAGCTCCGACCGTGTTTCCCCACTCCTCAAGAACTCCAGTGGTTGTCCGTCCACCTCTGCGTCAAACAGAAACTCCTCCTCATCATCTTTAAAGCTCTCAATCCCCTCGCCTCCTCCTATCTCACCACTCTACTCTCCCACTACAAGCCAGCCCGCACACTTCGCTCCCCTTAGGCCTACCTATTCGCCGCACCTCCATCTCATCTCTCCCACCAACGACCGCTCATCCACGTCCCGTCTCTTCCCTGGAATGTCCTCCCTCTTCATAGCTGATGGACGTTCACTCTCCCCACCTTCAAAGCCTTATTCAAATCACATCTCCTCCAAGAAGCCTTCCCCGACTGATTCCTGATTTCCTCTTCTCACACTCCCTTCCGTGTCGCCCTTCACTTCAATCTGCCCCCTTTCTTCACCGCTGTCTCGATCTCACAAAACTTATATACAGATCCATAATCTATGTATTTCTATTAATGTTCATCTCCCCTTCTAGACTGTAAGCTCCTTAAGAGCAGGGAATGCGTCGGCCAATCTTATATTTTACTCCCCTCAGCACTTAGCACGGTGCTCTGCACACAGTAAGTGCTCGATAAAAATGATCGATTGGTCACCCAGATTGTTGGTCACCGATCCATCCCCGTCCATCCCTGCCACCCACCCAGTAGATCCAGGGGTTGGAGAACTATGGAGATGCCTTGGGGGGAGATCTGTTTTATGCATGGAGGCTTGAGGAGATTCTAGTCCTCTGTCTCCTCCAGCTCCCCTGTAAGACCCCCTACTCACCCGTGTTCTCACCGGCCCAGACTCACCGGTCAGCCGGGAGCGAGCGGGCTCTGGTCTCTGTCGTCCTTCAACCGTCCCCCATCTTCTCAGCTCCCGAACGTCGGCCGCGGGAGGATCTCCGGGAGGTGTGCGGGGTCCCGGCTCTTCTGGCCTCCTGCTTGGAGCAGGTCGGGCCCTCGGCGAAGCCGGGCCTTTCTGGAAAAGCTCCCTGAGGGACTCCCCCCACCAGGGACGGGTCACAGGTTGGGCCCGGCTCCCCGGGGCCCCGGCGCCGCTGGGGTACTTGGGACTCGGGTGGTTTAGTTGCCCTGCCCCACGTGACAACCCCACTGGGGACCCTGTGATCCGTCACACTGGCGTGCGTCTCACGGGGAGAACCCCCGGAGGAACTGCGGAGGTGACAGTGAGATGTCCATCTTGCTTTTTTCTCACTAACCCACTGGATTCATCCGCTTCACGGCTTTGGGGCGACCATTCTAAAATGCTTTGGATATCCCAGTCCTCCCTCCTCCAGACCTCACTTCAACCCACGCACTCCTGATCCCACTCGTGACCCTCCCTGCCCGCTCTAAGATCACGCTCCTTGTGTCAACGTAAGTCGGTGTTCAGTTCTCACCCTCACTCTATGTCTTCAGCTCCGCATAGGATGCACTGCTGCACTGAAGGCACATCTCTTCCAAGAGGCCTTCCTTGGTCAAGCTCTCAATTCCTTTTCTCCCCCCTCTTTCTGCATCACTCTGATTTGCTTCCTTTTTCAACCGCCCAGTCCCAGAACACATATGTACATATCTGGAATGTATTTATTGATATTAACGTCTGTCTCCCCGTCTAGACTGTAATAACCCTTTGGGAGGGAATGTGTCTGATATAGCATTCTATTATACTCTCCCAAGTGCTTAGTACAGGACTCAGTACACAGTAAGTGCTGAATAAATGCAGTTCATCGATCGATCAATTCATTCAATCATATTTATTAATCACTCACCTTGTGTGCAACACCACTAAGCGCTTAGCACGATCGATCCTGCCCAGAGGGCTGAGAGAAGAAAAATGACCAGGCACAAAAGGGGACCCTGAAAGGTGAGGGTAATAATAATAATAATCACATTTGTTAAGAGCTTACTGTACTAAATGCTGGGGTAGAAACAGAATAAAGGAGTTGGAAACAATCCCTGTCCCAGTTACCATCTAATTAGAAAGGAGTAGGATTTAATCCCCATTTTACAGTTGGAGAAACTGAAGCCCAGAGAAGTTAAGTGACTTGCCTAAGGCCTCCCAGTGGTCACGTAGCAGAGCCGGCATTCGAACCCGGGTCCTTCGACTCCCAGGCTCGGGCTCTTTCCACTGGGAAACGCTGCTTTTCTAGTTGGATGAGTCTTGCTCAGAGTCAATCCGAGGAGAGAGAAAGCAAAGGATCAAGGAATCATTAGGAACTTTCTATCCTGGGGGAAAGGACTCCACCTTAGGACCCTCCCCATGGCGGCCTTCACGTCACGGTTCCTCAGGCTGTAGATGAGGGGGTTTAGGGTGGGAGGCACCACCGTGTAGAACACAGACACCAGCCGGTCCAGAGCTGAGGAGGAGTCTGAGGGTGGATGTAAGGTACCGAAGGAAGCCGAGGTGAAAAACATGGTCGTGACGATGAGGTGGGGCAAGCAGGTGGAGAAGGCTTTGGCCCGGCCCTCAGTGACCGGCATCCTCAGCACGGCCCGGAAGATGCGTGTGTACGAGACCACGATGGAGAGGAAGAAGAAGAAGGCCAGAAAGGTCCCGGTGATGACGATCACATCGACGACGAGGTGCGTTTCGGAGCAGGAGAGTCGGACCACGGAGGAGATATCGCAGAAGAACTGTGGGATCAGGACGGACCCGCAGAAGGGGAGGGAGAACGTCCCAGAGGAGATCATCAGTGCAAACAGCCCCCCGCCGAACCAGGAGGCGGCCGCCATCTTCCCACAGGCCCTTCGGTCCATGATGACCTCGTAGCTCAGGGGGAGGCAGATGGCCACGTAGCGGTCGTAGGACATGGCCGTGAGGAGGAACAGCTCTGAACCACCAAACAGAATCACCGAGAAGAGCTGGGAGGCACAGCCCAGGAAGGAGATGGATCTACGGTCGGTCAGGGAGTCGTGGATGGATTTGGGGACGGTGACGGAGATGTAGCAGAGGTCGAGGACGGACACGTTCCTGAGGAAGAAGTACATGGGGGTGTGGAGGCGCCGGTCGAGGACGGTGACGGCGACGATGAGGAGGTTCCCCGCCAGGGCCGCCAGGTAGACCAGGAGGAACAGCGCGGCGTGGACCAGCCGCAGCTCCCGGACCTCCGAGAATCCCAGCAGGAGGAATTCCCTCATCACCGTGAGGTTGACCATTTCCCAATGATTGCCGTGACCACCTACAAAAACACTGAAGAGGAAGCCGTTTCAGAACCTCAACGGACAATGACAGTCAAATCAATCCATCAGTTGCATTTATTGAGCACTTAGTGCAGAGCACTATACTAAGCGATTGGGAGAGTGTAACATAGCAGAGTTGGCTGCCCACGAAGAGTTTACGGGCTAGAGGGGCAGACATACATGGAAATAAATTTCAAATATGTACATACGTGCAGTGGGGATGAGAGTGGGGAGAATAAGCAGGGCAAATCCAAGTGAAAGGGCGAGGCAGAAAGGAGAGGAAATCGGGAAAATGAGGGCTTCGTCGGGGAAGGCCTCTTGGAGGAGATGTGATTTTCAGAAGTCTCTGAAAGTGGGGAGAGCGATGGGTTGTTAGAGTAGACGGCGAGGCCTAGTGGAAAGAGCGAGGGCTTGAGAGTCAGAAGGACCTGGCTTCCAATCCAGGCTCTGCCACTTGCCTGCCGTGTGAACCTGGGCAAGTCACTTCATTTATTCATTCATTCAACGGTATTTATTGAGTGCTTACTGTGTACAGAGCACTGTCCTAGGCGCTTGGACAGTACAATTCGGCAACAGAGAGAGACAATCCCTACCCAGCAACGGGCTCACAGTCTAGAAGGGGGAGACAGACCACAAAACAAAACAGGAAGACGGGCGTCAATACTATCAAAATAAACAGGATTATAGGTATATGCACATCATTAATAAAATAAATGGAATAATAAATATGTACAAATAGACCCAAGGGCTGCGGGGAGGGGAAGGGGGTAGAGCAGAGGGAGGGCGTAGGGTGATGGGGAGGGGAGAAGGAGCAGAGGAAAATGGGGATCAGTCTGGGAAGGCCTCCTGGAGGAAGTGAGCTCTCAGTAGGGTTTTGAAAAGGGAAAGAAAGCTAGTTTGGCAGATGGGAGGAGGGAGGGCATTCCAGGCCAGAGGTAGGATGTGGGCCTGGAGTTGACGGCGGGATGGGTGAGAAGGAGGCCCAGTGAGGAGGTTAGCGGCACCAGAGGAGCGGAGGGTGCAGGCTGGGCTGGAGAAGGACAGAAGGGAGGTGAGAAAGGAGGGGGAAAGGGGATGGACAGCCCTGAAGCCAACAGTGAGGAGTCTTGCCTTCATGCGGTGGTCGACAGGCAACCACTGGAGATTTTGGAGGAGGGGAGTGACATGCCCAGAGCATTTCTGTACAAGGATAATCTGGGCAGCAGAGTGAAGTAAAGACTTAAGCGGGGAGAGACAGGAGGATGAGAGATCAGAGAGGAGGCCGATGCAGTCATCCAGTCGGGATAGGATGAGAGATTGAACCAGCGAGGTGGCGGTTAGGATGGAGAGGAAAGGGCGGATCTTGGCGATACTGTGGAGGTGAGACGGAAGGTTTCGGTGACGGATCGGATGTGCGGGGTGAACGGGAGAGCGGAGTCAAGGAGGACACCAAGGTAACGGGCTTCTCAGATGGGAAGGATGGTAGTGCCGTCCACAGTGACGGGAAAGGGAGAGGACAGGGTTTGGGTCACTTTACTTCTCTGGACTTCAGTTCTTTCATCTGTGAATGGGGGATTAAGCTCATGAGCCCCACGTGGAGTAGGGACGGCGTCCAACCTGATAACCTTGGATCTACCCCAATGCTTAGAACAGTGCTGCCAAACACAATCGTTATTATTATTAATATATAAAGAGGGAGGGAATTCCAGGCCAGTGGAAAGGCAGGGGTTCGGGGTCAGTAGCGGGATAGATGAGACCAAAATACAGTGAGTAGGTTGGTTTTAGACAAACCAGATGTGTGGACTGGGTGACCGTGAGAAGCTGCCCCCTTATCCTTCAACCTTCAGGCAGAAGGAAACCAAAATCAATCACTCGATCAAATATCTTAACCACTTACTATGTGCAGAGCGCTGTGCTGAGCACAACCAAATAAATGATCCCTCACCTGATGTGGTCTCCTGTTTCATGGATAATCTGGGGTAGGAGAGCCTCTTCTCTCCCACCTGAGCTTAGCCCTCACCTAGTTGTCAGTGACGGCCCTCTCAGAGGACCGTGTCTAATGTAGCCACCGTCGTCCTCTCCCTCAGAACTGAGCGCGGTGCTCTTCCGATAGTAGGTGCTTAGTAAACACCACCGAGACGGCCGACGTTACCAGCTCCGACCGTGTTTCCCCACTCCTCAAGAACATCCAGTGGTTGTCCGTCCACCTCTGGGTCATATAGAAACTCTTCATCATCATCTTTAAAGCTCTCGATCCCCTGGCCCCCTCCTATCTCACCTCGCTACTCTCCCACTACAAGCCAGCCCTCACACTTTGCTCCTCTCATGCCAACCTATTCGCCGTATCTCCATCTCGTCTCTCCCGCCGCCGACCTCTCATCCACGTCCCGTCTCTACCCTGGAATGTCCTCCCTCTTCGTAGCCGACCGAGGTTCACTCTCCCCACCTTCAAAGCCTTATTAAAATCCCATCTCCTCCAAGAGGCCTTCCCCGACCGATTCCTGATTTCCTCTTCTCACACTTCCTTCCGTATTGCCCTTCGCTTGAATCTGCCGCCTTTCTTCACCGCTCTCTCGATCCCACGGCACTTATGTATATATCCATAGTCTATGTATTTCTATTAACGTTTGTCTCCCCCCTAGACTGTGAGCTCCTTATGTGCAGGAAATATGTCTGCCAATTTTATATTATACTCTCCCCAGCACTTAGAATGGTACTCTCCACACGGTAAGTGCTCGATAAATATGACTGATTGGCCACCCAGATTGTTGGTCACCAGTCTAACCCCGTCCATTCCCACCCAGTAGATCCAGCGGATGGAGAACCATGGAGACGCCGGGGGGAGAGATCTGTTTTACGTACGGAAGCATGAGGAGATTCTAACTTTCCGTCCCCACCGTCTCCCCTGTAAGACCCCCTACCCATCAGTGTTGTCTCCGGCCCAGACTCACCCGTCATCCGGGAGCAAGCGGGCTCTGGTCTCTGTCGTCCTTCAACCGTCCCCCGTCCCCTCAGCTCCCGGATGGCGGCCGTGGGAGGATCTTGGCTCTTCTGGCTTCCAGCTAGGAGAGCGTCGGGCGCTGGGTGAAGCCCGGCCTTTCCGGAAAAGCTCCCTGCGGGACTCCCCCCCTCCAGGGATGGGTCACAGGTTGGGCTGAGGGCCTCATTATGTCCTGTTCAGGCCTGGCTCCCCGGGGGTCCGACGCCTCCGGGGCCCTTGGGGACCTTGGGTGGGGTACTGGCCCCGCCGCATGTGACAACCCCACTGGGGACCCTGTGATCCGTCACACTGGCGTGTGTCTCACGGGGAGAACCCCCGGAGGAACTGCGGAGGTGACAGTGAGATGTCCGTCTTGCTTTTTTCTCAATAACCCACCGGATTCATCCGCATCACGGCTTTGGGGCGACCATTCTAAAATGCTTTGGTTATCCCAGTCCTCCCTCCTCCAGACCTCACTTCAACCTACGCACTCCTGATCCCACTCGTGACCCTCCCTGCCCTCTCTAAGACCATGCTCCTTGTGTCAACGTCGGTCATTATTCAATTCTCACCTTCACTCTATGTCTTCAGCTCCACATAGGATGCACTGCTACCCTGAAGGCACATCTCTTCCAAGAGGCCTTCCCCGGCTAAGCCCTCAATTCCTTGTCTCCCCCTCTTTCTGCGACCCCCTGATTTTCTCCCTTTTTCACCCACCCTGTCCCAGAACACATATGTACATATGTATAATTTATTTATTGGTATTAATGTCTGTCTCCCCGTCTAGACTGTAATAACCCTTTGGGAGGGAATGTGTCTGTTATAGTGTTCTCTTTTACTCTCCCAAGTGCAGTACTCAGGACACAGTAAGTGCTGAATAAATACAGTTCATCGATCGGTCAATTCATTCCCTCCTATTTATTGAGCGCTCACCGTGTGCAGAACACCACTAAGCGCTTAGCACGCTCGATCCTGCCCAGAGAGCCGAGAGAAGAAAAATGACCAAGCGCAAAAGGGCACCCTGAAAGACGGGGGTAATGATAATAATCGCATTTGTTAAGAGCTTACTATGTGCCATGGGCCGTACTACGTGCTGGCATAGAAACAGGATACAGGAGTTGGAAATAATCCCTGTCCCAGTTACATTCTAAGTAGGAAGGAGTAGGATTTAATCCGCATTTTACAGTTGGAGAAAGTGAAGCCCAGGGAGGTTAAGTGACTTGCCCAAGGTCTCCCAGTGGTCACGTGGCAGAGCCGGCATTCTCCAGGCCCGGGCTCTTTCCACTAGGAAATGCTGCTTCTCTCGATGGGTGAGTCTTGCTCAGAGTCAATCCAAGGAGAGAGAAAGCAGAGGATCAAGGCATCATTAGGAACTTTCTATCCTGGGGGAAAGGACTCCAACTTAGGACCCTCCCCATGGCGGCCTTCACGTCACGGTTCCTCAGGCTGTAGATGAGGGGGTTGAGGGCGGGAGGCACCACGGCGTAGAACACGGACACCAGCAGGTCCAGACCTGAGGAAGAGTCTGAGGGCGGATGAAAGGTACCGAAGGCAGCCGAGGTGAAAAACAAGGTGGTGACGGTGAGGTGGGGCAAGCAGGTGGAGAAGGCTTTGGCCCGGCCCTCGGTGACCGGCATCCTCAGCACGGCCCGGAAGATGCGCGTGTACGAGACCACGATGGAGAGGAAGCAGAAGAAGGCCAGAAAGGTCCCGGTGATGATGATCACATCGATGACGAGGTGCGTTTCGGAGCAGGAGAGTCGGACCATGGAGGAGATATCGCAGAAGAACTGCGGGATCAGGACGGACCCGCAGAAGGGGAGGGAGAACGTCCCAGAGGAGATCATCAGTGCACACAGCCCCCCGCCGGACCAGGAGGCCGCCGCCATCTTCCCACAGGCCATTCGGTCCATGATGACCTCGTAGCTCAGGGGGAGGCAGATGGCCGCGTAGCGGTCGTAGGCCATGGCCGTGAGGAGGAACACCTCTGAGGCGGCAAACAGGACCACCGAGAAGTGCTGGGCGGCGCAGCCCAGGAAGGAGATGGATCTACGGTCGGTCAGGGAGTTGCGGATGGATTTGGGGACGGTGACGGAGATGTAGCAGAGGTCGAGGACGGACAGGTTCCGGAGGAAGAAGTACATGGGGGTGCGGAGGCGCGGGTCGAGGGCGGTGACGGCGATGATGAGGAGGTTCCCCATCAGGGCCGCCAGGTAGACCAGGAGGAACAGCGCGGAGTAGACCAGCTGCAGCTCCCGCACCTCCGAGAATCCCAGAAGCAGGAATTCCGTCACCTTGGTGACGTTGACCATTCCTGGGGGATTGCCGAGATCACCTACGGAGAACGGGAGGTGGAGTCTCAGCCCCACGGCGTTTATGACCATAGCTGTAGTTCATTCAGTTGATTTTATTTCCGTGTGGTTTATTCATCCATACGAATGTCTGTCCCCCCCGTGAGACTGAGCGCTTACTATATGCAGAGCACTGTTTTGAGCGCTTGGGAGAGAGCGATACAGCGGAGTTGGTTTCCCTTCCCCACAGCACCTGTGTATATGTATATATGGTTGTACATATTTATTACTCTATTTATTTATTTATTTATTTATTTTACTTGTACATTTCTATCCTACTTATTTTATTTTGTTGGTATGTTTGGTTCTGTTCTCTGTCTCCCCCTTTTAGACTGTGAGCCCACTGTTGGGTAGGGACTGTCTCTATGTGATGCCAATTTGTACTTCCCAAGCGCTTAGTACAGTGCTCTGCACATAGTAAGCGCTCAATAAATACGATTGATTGATTGATTGATTGGTAGACGCATTCCCTGCCCGGTCTAGAGCAATCAGTCTGCCCTTCAACGGCGTTTACTGAGTGCTTACTGTGCGAGAAGCATTCGTTCAGTCGTATTTATTGAGTGCTTACCGTGTGCAGAGCACTGTACTAAGCGCTTGGGAAATATAAGTCGGCAACATATAGAGACAGTCCCGACACGACGACGGGCTCACAGTCTAGAAGCGGGGAGGCAGACAACAAAACAAGTGGGGTCAATACCGTCAAAATAGATAAATTCATTCAGTTGTATTTATTGAGCGCTTACTGTGCGCAGACCACTGGACTAAGCGCTTGGGAAGCATTGGGAAATGGAAAGAGCCCGGGCTTTGGAGTCAGAGGCACTGTGCTAAGCACTTGGGGGAGTTCAATACAACAGATTTGACGGCTACAATTCCTGCCCACAGCGAGCTTACAGTCTAGAGGGGGAGACAAGCATTAATAATCAATCAATCAATCGTATTTATTGAGCGCTTACTGTGTGCAGAGCACTGTGCTAAGCGCTTGGGAAGTACAAGTTGGCAACATAATATAAATATAATATAAAGAAATAGATTACAGATAGGGGCATAATCGCTGCGGGACTGAGGATGGAGTGGCTACGAAATGCCCAAAGAACTCAGAACCAACTGCCCATCAGTCATGCTACTTACTATGCACAGACCTCTGTACTAAGCGCTTGGGAGAGTACCACGCATATAGCTATAATTCTATTTATTCTGATGGTTTTGACACCTGTCTATGTGTTTTGTTTTGTCTGTCTCCCCCTTCTAGACTGTGAGCCCGCTGTTGGGTAGGAACCGTCTCTATATGTTGCCAACTTGTACTTCCCAAGCGCTTAGTACAGTGCTCTGCACACAGCAAGCGCTCAATAAATACGATTGAATGAATGATAAACAGTGCTCAGTGCTCAGGACAGTGCCCGGCACATAGGAAGCGCTTAACAAATACCGTTGTTATTATTATAAAATATATTGGAGGAGCAGAATGGCTTAGTGGATAGAGCACGTGCTTTAAAACTGTCTCTGTTACTCGTCTGCTGTGTGGCCTTGGGCAAGTCACTTTACTTCTCCGTGCCTCAGTTCCCTCATTGGTAAAACAAATGCCATTAACAAATGCCATTATTATTATTATTATTAATAATAAAATGGGGATGAAGACTGTGAGCCCCATGTGGGACGGGGACTCTGTCCAACCTCATTTTCTTGTATTCACCCCAGCGCTTAGTACAGCGCCTGGCACAGAGTAAGCACTCAACAAGTACAACAATTATTACGATTAAAGGAGGAAGAAGGAAAATGACTGCCTAAGAGGGGGGTTTAAAGAAATAGGGTGTGGGCTATAGGATGTTCAGAGTAAATAAGTCTAAACTGTCTCTATATGTTGCCAACTTGTACTTCCCAAGCGCTTAGTACAGTGCTCTGCACACAGTAAGTGCTCAATAAATACGATTGATGATGATGATGATGATGAAGTGCATGATTGGCAGAAAGTGTGAGGTGGTCATTTTGGGATCAAAACCAGGGGACAGCGTGAGCCCGCTGTTGGGTAGGGACCGTCTCCATATGTTGCCAACTTGTACTTCCCAAGCGCTTAGTACAGTGCTCTGCGCTCAATAAATACCATTGAATGAATGAATGAACCCTGGAGATCTTCCTGGAGGAGATGGGATTTTAGACAGGAGGTGGGAGACAGGAGAAGGAGACGCAGTGAGTCGGTGGGCCGGAAAGGGTCTAAAGGTGCGATCTGGGGCTACGGGGACAGGAGAGTGGATCAGAGAGGGAGTACAAGCGCTCAAGCGCTTAGTACAGTGCTCTGCACACAGTAAGCGCTCAATAAATACGATTGATGAGTACGTACCTGATGGTGGGCCCCTAGGGCAGCGTGCGGTCGTCCTACACGCCGCTTTGCAACCATCGC
The DNA here is from genome assembly GCF_015852505.1 of Tachyglossus aculeatus. Classification (NCBI taxonomy): domain Eukaryota; kingdom Metazoa; phylum Chordata; class Mammalia; order Monotremata; family Tachyglossidae; genus Tachyglossus; species Tachyglossus aculeatus. The sequence continues at coordinate 1,868,866 of NW_024044842.1, read as the reverse complement.
CCCGAGAACGTGTCACTGGAACCGATCATCTCCTGCCATTTGCTCTCAAGTCGGTAGGTCATTCATTCATTCATCCAATCCTATTTATTGAGCGCTTACTATGTGCGGAGCACTGGACTGAGCGCTTGGGAAGTCCAACTTGGCAACAGATAGAAATGGTCCCTACCCAACGGCGGGCTCACGGTCTAGAAGGGGGAGACAGAGAACCAAACCGAACGCGCTAACAAAATAAAATAAGTGGAATAAAAATGTACCAGGAAAATCAATCAATAAATAGAGTACCGTCCCGGGACCTTGGAATACGGGCATCAATCAATCAATCAATCGTATTTATTGAGTGCTTACTGTGTGCAGAGCACTGTACTAAGCGCTCGGGAAGTACAAGTTGCCCGGACTGCGGAAATCAGTAGCGGGATCGGAGGCGGAGCGAGGCTGAAGCCGGAATTGGACACTCGGGACTGAAGACCGCTTTCTGTCACGTCCGTACCTGACACAGTCCTTTTAGACCGTGAGCCCACTGTTGGGTAGGGACGGTCTCTATATGTCGCCAATTTGTACTTCCCAAGCGCTTAGTGCAGTGCTCTGCACATAGTAAGCGCTCAATAAATACGATTGATGATAAATACGATTGGTGACACGGGACAGGCAAACTCTCAACCAGGCCGCGCCACATAAACAGCCACCCCAATCCCGTCTCTAAATTTCCTTCCGTCCGGGATATTTCCCCCACGTCTCTCACGCTTCAGTTTTGGCCACTTTCTGCTGCTCGCCTCTGCGGCTTCAGCTCCCGTCTCTAAATCTCGCATTCCCTTCTAAGCCACTCTTACTCGCTCCTTCATTCATCCGGTGAGCCCGCTGTTGGGTAGGGACCGTCTCTATATGTTCCCAACTTGGACTTCCCAAGCGCTTAGTACAGTGCTCGGCACACAGTAAGCGCTCAATAAATACGATAGAATGAATGAATCCTCCCTCCCATCTCCGCAGCACAGACAGAGATTCCCAAATCTCCATCTCCATCCCCGATCCCTCTCCTTCTCTTCAGGTTGTTCTCCTTCGGGGCATCTTTATTTGGATTCCTCACTCCCGCCTCAAACTTAACATGTCTTGAACGGAGCTTCCCTCCCAAACTCTGTCTTCCCTCAGACTTTTCAATCCCTGTCAATCAATCAATCAATCGTATTTATTGAGCGCTTACTATGTGCAGAGCACTGTACTAAGCGCTTGGGAAGTACAAATTGGCAACACATAGAGACAGTCCCTACCCAACAGTGGGCTCACAGTCTAAAAGGGGGAGACAGAGAACAGAACCAAACATACCAACAAAATAAAATAAATAGGAAAGAAATGTACAAGTAAAATAAATAAATAAATAAATAAATAAATAGAGTAATAAATATGTACAACCATATATACATATATACAGGTGCTATGGGGAAGGGAAGGAGGTAAGATGGGGGGATGGAGAGGGGGACGAGGGGGAGAGGAGGGAAGGGGCTCAGTCTGGGAAGGCCTCCTGTCGCCTTCAGGACATCTGTACTTGGCTATTCATTCATTCAGTCGCATTTATTGAGCGCTTACCGTGTGCAGGGCACTGTACTAAGCAGTGAGGACCTCAAACTTAAGGTGTCTAAGACAGAGCTACTCGTCTTCCCGCCCAATCCCTGTTCTCCATCAGACTTTTCAATCACTGTAGACAGCACGAGCATCTTCCCTGTCTCGCAAGCCGGTAACCTCGGCATTATCCTCCACTTATTTCTCATCGGTCTGTCCCCAAATCCCGTCGGTTCTACCTTCCCGAAATCCCTAGGATCCCCCCCATTCCTCTCCATCCAAACTGCCACCACGTGAATCCAAACACTTATCCCATCCCACCTTTATTACAGCAACAGCCTCCTCACTGACCTCCCTGCCTCCAGTCTCCCTCCTCTCTGGTCCCTGAGTCCCTCTGATGCCCAGATTATTTTACTAAAAATACTCCCTCCACGTCTCCCCGCTCCTCAAAACTCTCCGATAACTGCCCCTCGCCCTCGATATCCAAAGGAAATGCCTCGCGATCGGCTTTAAGGCACTCAATCGGCTTTCCCCTTCGTGGCTTGGTGGAAAGAGCCCGGGCTTTGGAGTCAGAGGTCCTGGGTTCAAATCCCGGCTCTGCCAACGGTCAGCTGGGTGACTTCACTTCTTCGGGCCTCAGTTACCTCATCTGTCAAATGGGGATGAGGACTGCGAGCCCCCCGGGGGGCAACCTGATCAGCTTGTAACCTCCCCAGCGCTTAGGACAGTGCTTTGTACATAGTAAGCGCTTAATAAATGTCATCATCATCATTATCGTTATTACCTCCAATTTCCCACACACTTCACTCCTCGCAGCCGACCCCTAGCCCACCTCCTCCCTCCGGCCTGGACCTCCCTTCCGCTTCACATCCCGCAGACCTCCATCTCTCCCCATCTTCCAATCCCTACCCAAATCACCCTTCTTCCAGGAAGTCTTCCCAGACTACCCACTCATCCACGTCATCTCCCACCCCTGAAGCACTTATGTACATTACTCTCACCCTCCGCCCTCCCTTCTCCGTAATTCATCCAAGGTCTAGCCCCCCGCACTAGATTGAAAGACTCGACTGTGAGCCCCCTGTGGGGTAGGGACCGTCTCTATACATTGCCACCTTGTACTTCCCAAGCGCTTAGTCCAGTGCTCTGCACACAGGAAGCGCTCAATAAATACGATCGATCGATTGATTGATTGAAAGGACCTTGAAAGCAGAGGAGGCCCAGAGGACGCCGCGCCTGTCCACGGACAATGAGAAGAAGCCTAGCCTAGTGGTTAGAGCCCCTACCCAGAAGGCAGAAGGGGACCTGGCTCCTAATTCCGGTTCCGCCACTCGTCTGCTGTGCGGCCTTAGGCAAGCCACCTCACTTCTCTGTGCCTCGGTTTCCCCATCTGAAAAACGGGGGTAAAGCCTGTGAGCCCCATGGAGGACAGGGACTGCATCCAATCTGTACACGATGCTAGTGCTTAATAAATCCCTGTCCATTCCCGCCACCCGTCCAGGGGATCTGGAGGATGGAGAGCAATTGAGACGCCGGCGGAGAGAGATGTGTGAGGAGACGTCGGGAGACGGGAGGTTTATCTCTTTCTCTGTCATCACCGGCCCCCCTGCGAATGTTTTCCCATCCCTTTCTCACCGGTCAGTCCGGGGCGAGCGGGCGCTGGTCTCTGCTGTCCCCTCAGCTTCCAAACGTCGGCCACGGGAGTGTCCCGGCTCCTCTTCCCTCCCGCTCGGAGCGTGACGGGCTCATGGCGAGGCCGGGCTTTTCCGGAGAAGCTCCCTGCCGCTCCGTGCGGGATTCCTCCCGGGGGACGGGCCGCACGCCGGGCCGAGGGACCTCATTACGGCCTGCTCGGGCATCGCTCGGTCCCGCAGACGGGGGTAGCGGCCCTGTCCCAGGAGACCGCCCCGCGGGGACCGCGTGGCCCACCGGCCGGATTTCTCTCATGGGGAGGAATTCCAGTCAAATCAATCAATCAATCGTATTTATTGAGCGCTTACTATGTGCAGAGCACTGTACTAAGCGCTTGGGAAGTACAAATTGGCATCACATAGAGACAGTCCCTACCCAAAAGTGGGCTCACAGTCTAAAAGTCAAAGCGTGAAGACCGCGAAGCCTCCAACGTGACTGCGGACACGGTTCGCCATTCCCATTTTGCGGCTGAGGTCTCTGAGGCCCGGAAGCGTTAAGTGAGTCCTTTAGCAGGCTGAGCCAGAGCTAGGATCCAGGATCCGGACTCCGTACCCCGTTAGGTTTTCCCCAGGCTGTGCTGGAGGGTGAAGGCGACCATCAATCAATCAATCAATCGTATTTATTGAGCAAGAGCACTGTACTGAGCGCTTAGGCGCTTATCCGTCTTAGGCGGACAAACCACGCTTCTCCATTCTTGGTCCGACGCTTCTAACATTCCCTTTCTAGCTCCACCGGCCTTCCCGCAACTGTCCCGGACAACGAGCCCTCCGCTGTTTGCTACCCCTCTTCCCAGAATAATAATGATGACAACAATGATAATGGCGCTTGTTAAGCGCTTATTATTTGCCAGGCACTGTGCTAAGCGCGGGGGGGATCCAAGCAAATCAGGTTGGACGCAGTCTCTGTCCCACGTGGGGGCTCACAGTCTCAATCTCCATTTTACAGATGAGGTCACTGAGGCACAGAGAAGTTAAGTGACTTGCCCGAGGTCACACAGCAGACAAGTGGCTTATCCCCTGTAGACAACTCCACCTCTCCTCCTTCACTAGCCTGTCTCCCTCTCCCTCACAGCTTCTCAGCCCTCCAAACCAATCGATTGAATTTACTGAGGGCTTATTTCTGGTTTTTTTTATGGTATTTATTAAGTACCTACTATGTGCCGGGCACTGTACTAAGCGCTGGGGTGGAGACCGGATAACCCTGTGGACCCAGTTCGTGTCTCACCGTCTTAATCCCCGTTTTATCCATTCAATCGTATTTACGGAGCGCTGACTGTGTGCAGAGCACTGTACTAAGGGAACCGAGGCAAAGAGAAGTGACTCCCCTCAGGTCACACAGCCGGGAAGTGGCAGAACTGCGATTCGAACCCAGATCCTTTGAACCCCTAGAGCTGGGATTCGAACCCAGATCCTTGTAACCCCTAGACCCAGGCTCTGCCCACTAATCCGTGCCGCTTCTGCTTACCGCGTGCAGAGCACTGAACTAAACGCTCGGGAAAGTACAATAGTTGGTAGTTCCTAAGTTGGAAAGGTGGTAGATATTTGCCCTGCCCACATGGAGCTTACAGTCGTCAAGGGGAGACGGGCATTAATATAGATTAGAGATAGGGGAAATAGGAGAGTATTGGGGAAGACTGTATTCATGCATTCATTCATTCACTCATTCATTCAGTCGTATTTATTGAGCGCTTACGGTGTGCAGAGCGCTGTACTAAGCGCTTGGGAAGTCCAAGTGGGCAACATCTAGAGACGGTCCCTACCCAACGGTGGGCTCACAGTCTAGAAGGGGGAGACAGGGAACAAAACCAAACATGTTAACAAAATAAAATAAATAGAATAAATATGTACAAATAAAATAAATAATAGAGTAGACTGTAGAGGAGTAATGGTAGAATAATAGAGTAATAAGGGAAATATCCTCTCACATACTCCTATTCCAGGTCCCAGAAGGCTGAAGGAGTGTGTCCTGCTGGATATAAGCAGCAGCGTGGCTCAGTGGAAAGAGCATGGGCTTTGGAGTCAGAGGTCATGGGTTCGAATCCCGGCTCTGCCCCATCATCATCAATCGTATTTATTGAGCGCTTACGGTGTGCAGAGCACTGTACTAAGCGCTTAATAAAGCATGTCTGCTGTGTGACCTTGGGCAAGTCGCTTAACTTCTCTGAGCCTCAGTTACCTCATCTGTAAAATGGGGATGAAGACTGTGAGCCCCATGTGGGACAACCTGATCACTTTGTATCCCCCCAAGCACTTAGAACAGTGCTTTGCACATAGGAAGCGCTTAACAAATGCCAACATTATTATTTATTATTATTATAAAAGCCCTGGCTTTGGGGTCAAAGGACCTGGGTTCTAATCCTGGCTCTGCCACTTACCTGCTTCGTGATCTTGGGCAAGTCACTTCACCGCTCTGTGCCTCAGTTCCTTCATCTGCAAAACGGGGATTCGATCCCGGTTCTCACAGCTGCTTAGACTCAGGGAAGCAGCGTGGCTCAGCGGAAAGAGGCCGGGCTTGGGAGTCAGAGGTCGTGGGTTCGAATCCCCGGCTCCGCCACTTTGTCAGCGGTGTGACTTTGGGCAAGTCACGCCACTTCTCTGGGCCTCGCGACCCCATCTGTAAAATGGGGATGAAGACTGGGAGCCCCACGGGGGCCAACCTGATCACCTTATATCCTCCCCAGCGCTTAGAACAGTGCTTTGCATGTAATAAGTGCTTAACAAATGCCATTATTTTTTTTTAAGTCTGTAATCCCTGTGTGGGACCAAAGGATCTTGTGCTTTTAATAATATTCCAGCGCTTTGCACATAATAAGTGCTTAACAAATGCCATTATTATTTTTTTAGTCTGTGAGCCCTACGTGGGACCAAATGATCTTGTGCTTTTAATAATATTCCAGCGCTTTGCACATAAGTGCTTAATAATAATGATGGTATCTGTTAAGCGCTTACTATGTGCAAAGCACTGTTCTAAGCGTTGACAAATGCCATTATTATTTTTTAAGCCTGTGAGCCCTATGTGGGACCAAATGATCTTGTGCTTTTAATAATATTCTAGCGCTTTGCACATAATAAGTGCTTAACAAATGCCATTATTTTTTTTTAAGACTGTGAGCCCTACGTGGGACCAAATGATCTTGCGCTTTTAATAATATTCTAGTGCTTTGCACATAATAAGTGCTTAACAAATGCCATTATTATTTTTTAAGTCTGTGAGCCCTACGTGGGACCAAATGATCTTGTGCTTTTAATAATATTCCAGTGCTTTGCACATAATAAGCACTTAACAAATGCCATTATATTTTTTTTGTCTGTAAGCCCTACGTGGGAACAAATGATCTTGTGCTTTTAATAATATTCTAGCGCTTTGCACATAATAAGTGCTTAACAAATGCCATTATTTTTTTTTAAGACTGTGAGCCCTATGTGGGACCAAATGATCTTGTGCTTTTAATAATATTCCAGCGCTTTGCACATAATAAGTGCTTAACAAATGCCATTATTTTTTTTTAAGACTGTGAGCCCTACGTGGGACCAAATGATCTTGTGCTTTTAATAATATTCCAGCGCTTTGCACATAATAAGTGCTTAACAAATGCCATTATTTTTTTTTAAGTCTGTGAGCCCTACGTGGGACCAAATGATCTTGCGCTTTTAATAATATTCCAGCGCTTTGCACATAAGTGCTTAACAAATGCCATTATTTTTTTTTAAGACTGTGAGCCCTATGTGGGACCAAATGATCTTGTGCTTTTAATAATATTCCAGCGCTTTGCACATAATAAGTGCTTAACAAATGCCATTATTTTTTTTTAAGCCTGTGAGCCCTACATGGGACCAAATGACCTTGTGCTTTTACTAATATTCCAGCGCTTTGCACGTAATAAGTGCTTAACAAATGCCATTATTTTTTTTTAAGTCTGTGATCCCAGTGTGGGACCAAATTATCTTGTGCTTTTAATAATATTCCAGTGCTTTGCACATAATAAGTGCTTAACAAATGCCATTATTTTTTTTTAAGACTGTGAGCCCTACGTGGGACCAAATGATCTTGTGCTTTTAATAATATTCCAGCGCTTTGCACATAATAAGTGCTTAACAAATGCCATTAGTATTTTTTAAGTCTGTGAGCCCTACGTGGGACCAAATGATCTTGTGCTTTTAATAATATTCCAGCGCTTTGCACATAATAAGTGCTTAACAAATGCCATTATTTTTTTTTTAAGTCTGTGAGCCCTACGTGGGACCAAATGATCTTGCGCTTTTAATAATATTCCAGCGCTTTGCACATAAGTGCTTAACAAATGCCATTATTATTTTTTAAGTCTGTGAGCCCTACGTGGGACCAAATGATCTTGTGCTTTTAATAATATTCCAGCACTTTGCACATAATAAGTGCTTAACAAATGCCATTATTTTTTTTTTAGTCTGTGAGCCCTATGTGGGACCAAATGATCTTGTGCTTTTAATAATATGCCAGCACTTTGCACATAATAAGTGCTTAACAAATGCCATTATTATTTTTTAAGTCTGTGAGCCCTACGTGGGACCAAATGATCTTGTGCTTTTAATAATATTCCAGCACTTTGCACATAATAAGTGCTTAACAAATGCCATTATTATTTTTTAAGTCTGTGAGCCCTATGTGGGACCAAATGACCTTGTGCTTTTAATAATATTCCAGCGCTTTGCACATAATAAGTGCTTAACAAATGCCATTTTTTTTAAGACTGTGAGCCCTACGTGGGACCAAATGACCTTGTGCTTTTAATAATATTCCAGTGCTTAGTACACATGGTGAGCGCTTAACAAATACCATTATTATTATTTTTATTACGGAAGCTCGTTGTGGGCAGGGAACGTGTCTGTGAAATTGTTGTTTCGTACTCTCCCAACCGCTCGGTGCAGCGCTCTGCACCCAGTGAGCACTCAATAAGTATGATCGATTGATTGATGCTCTCTCCCTCTTATATCCCCTCTCTCTCCTACTCTGACGCTCATCCATTCCCGAGCTTCCCGCTCCCACCTCCCCCCCTTCCGCCACTCATGCCACCTCTCCAGCTCCCGCCAAGGCCCAACGGTCACCCCTCATTCCGAGGAAAGAGGCCATCCTGGTTTCTACGAGCCCCCCGCTCCGGGAAAGAGGCCGTCTTGGCTTCTCTGGGCAGAGTCTGGGTCTGGCTAACACACGAGAGCATTCCCAGAGAGGTGGAGCGCTTCCAAACTTTCCCTTCCCCGGGCTTCACTTCCCAATCACGTCAATCAGTCAAATAATCCAGCCATCACTGGTATTTAATGAGCGTAACTCACCTACTCTCTCTCAGTCAGTCGGTCAGTAGTGGTTATCGAGTGCTGACTGTGGGCAGGGCACCGGACGAAGCCATTAGGAGGGTCCCGTGTGACACATTCCCTGCTCACAACGAGCTTCCAGTCTAAAGAGTCAGTCGGTCCACCGCCTAGCTGTGTGACCTTGTGCGAGTCACTTCTCTGGGCCTCAGTTTCCTCATCTGTGAATGCCAGTCAAGGCAGAAGGAGAAACTTTCCGCCCCGGGCGAAAGGACTCCCACCTAGGACCCTCCCCAGGGCGGCCTTCACGTCCCGGTTCCTCAGGCTGTAGATGAGGGGGTTCAGGCTGGGGGGCACCACGACGTAGAAGACGGACAGCACCATGTCCAGGGCAGGCCAGGAGCCCGACTGGGGTTTTAAATTAGCGCAGGCAGCCGTGGTGAAGAACACCGTCGTGACGGCGAGGTGGGGCAGACAGGTGGAGAAGGCCTTGGCCCGGCCCTCGGAGGCCGGCATCCTCAGCACGGCCCGGAAGATGCGCGCGTAGGAGACGAGGATGCAAACCAGGCAGGAGATCCCGAAACAGGCGCTGATGGCTAGGGTCACGTGGAAGGCGGTGTGAATTTTCGAGCAGGAGAACTGGATTACGGAGGAGAAGTCACAGAAGAACTGGGGGACCTCCTCGGAACCGCAGAAGGGCTCGGAGAAGGTCCCGGCCGAGGGCATCACCGCTACGAGCCCCCCGCCGAACCAGGAAGCCGCCACCAGCTTCCCGCAGGCCCCTCGGTCCATGATGACCTCGTAGCGCAGGGGGAGGCAGATGGAGACGAAGCGGTCGTAGGCCATGGCCGTGAGGAGGAACACCTCCGAGGCGGCGAACAGGACCACCGAGAACACCTGGGTGGCACAGCCCAGGAAGGAGATGGATCTACGGTTCGTCAGGGAGTTGTGGACGGATTTGGGGACGGTGACGGAGATGAGGCAGAGGTCGATGAGGGACAGGTTCCGGAGGAAGAAGTACATGGGGGTGTGGAGGCGCCGGTCGAGGGCGGTGACGGCGACGATGAGGAGGTTCCCCGTCAGGGCCGCCAGGTAGACCAGGAGGAACAGCGCGGCGTGGACCAGCTGCAGCTCCCGCACCTCCGAGAATCCCAGCAGCAGGAATTCCGTCACCTCGGTGACGTTGAGCATTTCCCGGAGATTTCCGAGACCGTCTACAGGGACAGTCTTTTAGACTGTGAGCCCACTGTTGGGTAGGGACTGCCCCTATATGTTGCCAATTTGTACTTCCCAAGCGCTTAGTACAGTGCTCTGCACACAGTAAGCGCTCAATAAATACAATTGATGATGATGATGATGATGATGACAAGGAAGAGTTTAGAACCTGGCTGGGGTGACAGGGAAAAAAATGATAACAGATACGCGGGTGAAGGAAAAGTTCTTCGCACACAGTAAGCGCTCAATAAAGACGACTGAATTCAAGCAATCAGCGGTATTTATTGAACATTTACTGTGTGCGGAGCATTGTATTACTACTACTTATAATAATGATGACATTTGTTAAGCGCTTACTATGTGCAAAGCACTGTTCTAAGCGCTGGGGGGGACTACAAGGTGATCAGGTTGTCCCCCGTGGGGCTCACAGCCTTCATCCCCATTTGACAGATGAGGTGACTGAGGCTCAGAGAAGTGAAGTGACTCACCCAAGGTCACCCAGCAGGTGTGGCGGAGCCGGGATTAGAACCCACGACCTCCGGCTCCCAAGGCCGGAAAGTGGAAAGAGCCCGGGTTTGGGAGCCAGAGGTCACGGGTTCTAATCCCGGCTCTTTCCACTGAGCCACGCGGCTTCTTTAAGCGCCTAGGGGAGTTCAAGACAACATTCCCTCCCCACACGGAATAGCAGCCCGGCCTAGTGGCAACAGGATTTGGGAGTCAGAGGATCCGGGCGCTATTCCCAGCTTCGCTACTTTTCTGCTGTGTGACCTCAGGCAGGTCACTTTACTTCTCTGTGCCTCAGTTACCTCACCTGTAAAATAGAATTTAAGACTGTGAGCCCTAGGAGGGACAGGGACTGTATCTGACCCGATTATCTTGCATCTATACCGGCGCTTAATACAGTGCCTGGCACATAGTAAGTATTTACCAAAGACCATTTTAAAAATCGCCACACACCCAGTGAGGTCTAGAGCCTTAGTACAGTGCTTTGCGCACGGTAAGGGCTCAATAAATACGATCGAATGAATGAAAGAACCAAGTACAGTGCTCTGCACATAGTAAGCGCTCAATAAATACGATTGATGATGATGATGTTCCTCTCGCAGGCTCCTCGGAACCCAGAGTTCATTCATTCATTCATTCAATCGTATTTATTGAGCGCTTACTGTGTGCAGAGCACTGTACTAAGCGCTTGGGAAGTCCAAGTTGGCAACATCTAGAGATGGTCCCTACCCAACAACGGGCTCACAGTCTAGAAGGGGGAGACGGACAAAACAAAACACGTAGACAGGTGGCAAAACCATCAGAATAAATAGAATTATAGCTGTATGCACATCATCGATAAAATAGAGTAGTAAATATGTACGAGCAAAATAGAGTAATGAATCTGTACGAATATATACAAGCGCTGAATTAGCGACAGGGGCAGAGGATGGCTGAGATCTGAAAATAAAAATAAACCCTACACGAAGGAATCAGACCAGGAGGGAACGGACCAGCTGAAAATGGGGATAAACAGTCACCTCCGGGTTCTCGTCTTAATTTCCTGTGTTGGGATATTTTTTGGATTAGAGAAGCAGTGTGGCCTAGTGGGTAGAACACAGACCTGGGAATCAAAACAACCTGAGTTCTAATCCCGGCTCCGCCGCTTGTCCGCTGTGTGATCTCGGGCAACTCACTTCACGTCTCTGGGCCTCAGTTCCTTCATCTGTCAAATGGGGATGGAGACCGTGAGCCCCCCGTGGGACACGGGACTGCGTCCATCCTGATTTTGTCGAATCCATCCCAGCCCTTAGTACGGTGCCTGCCACACGGTAAGCACTTAACAAATACCACAATTATTATGATTATTATTAAAGTCCAAGGGGCCCCCAACCAGTATGGGGTCTGAACTGACAGGATTGCCCTCAGCCCACCTTCTGCTTCCATCACCCAAGCAGAATCAGAAATGTGTCAGTAATAATAATAATAAATCTTATTTATTATAATAAGATGATAAATAGTATATTATAAATAAATATAATAAAAATCTTATTTTTAGATTGCGAGCCCCTGTTTGGTACGGGGACTTACCCAATCTTTTCCGTCAGAGCTTTTTGCACATGGCAGTGGCTCAATTAACGCCTCCAGGAAGCCGAAATAACCAGCTCTGTCAGGGGATATGGAGGCTGCTCTCCTGGAAATATCTCTCAGCGATCCGACATCCCCGCCACCCGGGAGATCATCATCATCAATCATATTTATTGAGCGCTTACTGTGCGCAGAGCACTGTACTAAGCGCTTGGGAAGTACAAATTGGCAACATATAGAGACGGTCCCCACCCAACAGTGGGCTCACGGCGGATGGAGAGAGATGGAGACGCCGGGAGGAGAGAAATGCGTTACGCGTGGAGATGTGGGGAGACGGGGGAATTTTCTCTCGTTCTCCATCCCCGCCGGCCCGCCCGTGAACCTTTTCCCATCCGTGTTCCCCCAGGCCCGGACTCACTGGGCAATCCGGGTCTCTGATGTTCTACAACAATCCCCGTCCCCTCAGCTCCCGGACGTCGAGGATCCCGGCTCCTCTTCCCTCCCGCTCCGAAGGCGACGGGCTCTCGGCGAGGCCGGGCCTTCCTGGAAAAACTCCCTGCCGCTCCGTGTGGGATTCCCCCCCGGGGGACGGGCCGCACTTTGGGCTGAGGGGCCTATTACGTCCCGTTCATGGCTGGCTTCCCCAGGGGCCATCCCGTGGGGAACATACGTCCCTTCACACTGACGTGCGGCGCACACGGAGAAACTCCAGTCGGCCTCCCCATTTTCCGTCTCCCAACCTTCTTCCTAGTCGGATCTGGGGTTCCCTTTCGGTCTCCGCCATTGGCTTCCTCTCCCTCCTCCTCCTCCACATTTTAGACTGTGAGCCCACTGTTGGGTAGGGACTGTCTCTATATGTTGCCAATTTGTACTTCCCAAGCGCTTAGTACAGTGCTCTGCACATAGTAAGCGCTCAATAAATACGATTGATGATGATGATGAAGATGATCAATCGTATTTATTGAGCGCTTACTGTGTGCAGAGCACTGTACACATCCCACCCTTGGGTCATGTCCAGGCTCCGGCTTGGAAAGTCCAATTCGGCAATGGATTGGGACAATCCCTACCCCACAACGGGCTCACAGTCCGGAAGTGGGGGGGGAGACGGACCACGTACAGAACAGGGAGACAGGCGTCGATAGCACCAGAATAAATGGGATTATAGGTACATAGACATCATTTATAAAATAAATAGAATGATAAATCATCAATCGTATTTATTGAGCACTTACTATGTGCAGAGCACTGTACTAAGCGCTTGGGAAGTACAAATTGGCAACGTATAGAGACAGTCCCTACCCAACAGTGGGCTCGAAGTCTAAAAGGGGGAGGCAGAGGACAAAACCAAACATACTAACCAAATAAAATAAATAGAATAGATACGTACAAGTAAAATAAATAGAGTAATAAATATGTACAAACATATATACACATATACAGGTGCTGTGGGGAAGGGAAGGAGGTAAGACGGGGGGGATGGAGAGGGAGACGAGGGGGAGAGGAAGGAAGGGGCTCAGTCTGGGAAGGCCTCCTGGAGGAGGTGAGCTCCCAGTAGGGCTTTGAAGGGAGGAAGAGAGCTAGCTAGGATGTGAGGAGGGAGGGCAAGTGTTTAGTACAGTGCTCTGCACACAGTAAGCGCTCAATACATACGATTGAATGAATTCCGGGCCAGGCGATGGTCGTGGGCCGGGGGTCGGCGGCGGGACGGGCGCGAAGGAGGCCCGGTGAGGAGGTGAGCGGCGGCGGAGGAGCGGAGGGCGCGGGCTGGGCCGTGATTTCTTTTAATCCGGTCTACCCATAAGCATCTTGCGAGCGGGGACCGTGTCTACCAACCGGCATAAGGTCACGAATTCCAATCCCGGCTCCGCCACGCATCTGCTGGGTGGCCTTGGGCAAGTCGCTCGACTTCCCTGGGCCTCGTCTACCTCCTCGGCAAAATGGGGTTTGAGGATGCGAGCCCCACGTGGGACAGGGACCGCGTCCAGCCCGATTGGCTTGTCTCCATCCCAGCGCTTAGTACAGTGCCTGGAATACAGTGAGCACTTAACAAATGCCGCAGTTATCATCACTGCTCTCCCATGCCCTTGGTATTGCGCTCTGCACAGAGTAAGCACTTAATATTGTCTCTAGATGTTGCCAACTTGGACTTCCCAAGGGCTTAGTACAGTGCTCTGCACACAGTGAGCGCTCAATAAATACGATTGATTGATTGATTGATTCCCAAGTGCTTAGTACAGTGCTCTGCACGTAGAAAGTGCTCAATACGATTGATTGATTGATTGATTCCCAAGCGCTTAGTACAGTGCTCTGCACACAGTAAGCTCTCAATAAAGACGATTGATTGATTGATTGATATACCATTGACTAATTGATTAATTAGGAGACTGAGGTTCTACCTCCAGCCCGTCCACTGAACCAAGCCTTGAGTTCCCTATCTGGAAATTGGGGACAAAATTCCGGCTTTTCCTCCCTCCTGGACGGTGAGGCCCGCGGGGACGAGGGAGTTGTGTGTGATTGGATTTTCCTAGATCTACCCTAGACCTTAACAGGGTGAGTATTTGTTGAGTACTTACTGCGTGCAGAGCACTGTATTAAGCGGTTAGGAGAGCGTACTTTCCAAGCACTTAGTACAGTGCTCTGCACACAGTAAGCGCTCAATAAATACGACTGATTGATTGATTGATTGATTCCCAAGCGCTTAGTGCAGTGCTCTGCACACAGTAAGCGCTCAATAAATACGAATGATTGATTGATATACCATTGACTAATTGATTAATTAGGAGGCTGAGGCTCTAACTCCAGCCCGTCCACTGAACCAAGCCTTGATTTCCCTATCTGGAAATTGGGAACAAAATTCCGGCTTTTCCTCTCTCCTAGATAGTGAGGTCCGCGGGGATGAGGGAGTTGTGTGTGATCGGATTATCCTAGATCTACCCTAGACCTTAACAGGGTGAGTATTTGTTGAGTACTTACTGCGTGCAGAACACTGTATTAATATATACTATTGACTAATTGATTAATTAGGAAACTGAGGCTCTAACTCCAGCCCGTCCACTGAACCAAGCCTTGATTTCCCTATCTGGAAATTGGGGACAAAATTCCGGCTTTTCCTCCCTCTTAGATAGTGAGGCCCGTAGGGATGAGGGAGTTGTGTGTGATCGGATTATCCTAGATCTACCCTAGACCTTAACAGGGTGAGTATTTGTTGAGTACTTACTGCGTGCGGAGCACTGTATTAAGCCGTTGGGAGAGCGTACTTTCCAAGCGCTTAGTACAATGCTCTGCACACAGTAAGCGCTCAATAAATACGATTGATTGATTGATTGATTCCCAAGCGCTTAGTACAGTGCTCTGCACACAGTAAGCGCTCAATAAATAGAATTGATTGATTGATTGATTCCCAAGCGCTTAGTACAGTGCTCTGCACACAGTAAGCGCTCAATAAATGCGATTGATTGATTGATTGATATGCCATTGACTAATTGATTAATTAGGAAACTGAGGCTCTAACTCCAGCCCGTCCACTGAACCAAGCCTTGAGTTCCCTATCTGGAAATTGGGGACAAAATTCCGGCTTTTCCTCCCTCTTAGATAGTGAGGCCCGTAGGGATGAGGGAGTTGTGTGTGATCGGATTATCCTAGATCTACCCTAGACCTTAACAGGGTGAGTATTTGTTGAGTACTTACTGCGTGCAGAACACTGTATTAATATATACTATTGACTAATTGATTAATTAGGAAACTGAGGCTCTAACTCCAGCCCGTCCACTGAACCAAGCCTTGATTTCCCTATCTGGAAATTGGGGACAAAATTCCGGCTTTTCCTCCCTCCTAGATAGTGAGGCCCGCGGGGATGAGGGAGTTGTGTGTGATCGGATTATCCTAAATCTATTCTAGACCTTAACGGGGTGAGTATTTGTTGAGTACTTACTGTGTGCAGAGCACTGTATTAATATATACCATTGACTAATTGATTAATTAGGAAACTGAGGCTCTAACTCCAGCCCGTCCACTGAACCAAGCCTTGATTTCCCTATCTGGAAATTGGGGACAAAATTCCAGCTTTTCCTCTCTCCTAGATAGTGAGGTCCGCGGGGATAAGGGAGTTGTGTGTGATCGGATTATCCTAGATCTATTCTAGACCTTAACGGGGTGAGTATTTGTTGAGTACTTACTGCGTGCAGAGCACTGTATTAATATATACCATTGACTAATTGATTAATTAGGAAACTGAGGCTCTAACTCCAGCCCGTCCACTGAACCAAGCCTTGATTTCCCTATCTGGAAATTGGGGACAAAATTCCGGCTTTTCCTCCCTCTTAGATAGTGAGGCCCGTAGGGATGAGGGAGTTGTGTGTGATCGGATTATCCTAAATCTATTCTAGACCTTAACGGGGTGAGTATTTGTTGAGTACTTACTGTATGCGGAGCACTGTATTAAGCGGTTGGGAGAGCGTACTTCCCAAGCGCTCAGTACAGTGCTCTGCACACAGTAAGCGCTCAATAAATACGATTGATTGATTGATTGATTGAACAGAATTAGCAGATACGTTCCCTGACCATAAGGAGCTGACAGGCTAGAGATATAGGGAAGCAGCTTGGCTCAGCGGAAAGAGCCCGGGCTTCAGAGTCAGAGGTCATGAGTTCTAATCCTGCCTCCGCCACGTGCAGGCTGTGTGACTTTGGACAAGTCACTTCACTTCTCTCGGCCTCAGTTCCCTCATCTGGAAAATGGGGGTGAAGACTGGGAACCCCACGGGGGACAACCTGATTACCTTGCATCCCCCCCGCTGCGCTTAGAACCGTGCTTTGCGCATAGTATGCGCTTAACTATTGTTTTTTTTTATGTTCTATATATTCTACAATATATTATATTGTTTTTTTACGTATTTATCACTATCAGGGCTTCAGATGGAGCATCCTTAATAACGACTGGGCTCAACAGAGCGTCCCCCAGGCAATACTCGCATTTCACGTTCGCTGATGCCCTCCACGAAAAATTCCCCGGCGATGACCAGATCCTTGAAATCCTTGCTTTCGATGAGGCAGATATAATACGCTCCAAGCCTTAAAAGAATGAGGCACAGAGAAGTTAAGTGACTTCCCCAAAGGCGCACAGCCGACAAGCGGCGGAGCCGGGTTTGGGACCCATGACCTCTGATTCCCAAGCCCGGGCTCTTTCCACTGAACCACGCCGCATCTCTGATCTTCACCCCACCCACTCAACATTTAAGTACACATCTACTTGCAATTTATTTTCCTCTGTTTTATTATTATTATTTATTTATTATTTATCATTTTGTTAGTACGTTTGGTTTTGTTCTCTGTCTCCCCCTTCTAGACTGTGAGCCCACCGTTGGGTAGGGACCGTCTCTGTATGCTGCCAACTTGGACTTCCCAAGCGCTTAGTACAGTGCTCTGCACGCAGTAAGCGCTCAGTAAATATGATTGGATGATTAACAAATACCATTATTATTATTATTACATGGGGATAAATATAAAGATAGAGATGGAGATAGGTATCTCTGCTATATCCTATACTAAGAAGCAGCATGGCCCCGAGAAGGAGCGTGGCTCAGTGGAAAAGAGCAGGGGCTTTGGAGTTGGAGGTCATGGGTTCGAATCACGGCTCCGCCAATTGTCAGCTGGGTGACTTTGGGCAAGTCACTTCACTTCTCTGGGCCTCAGTTCCATCATCTGTAAAATGGGGATTAAGACTATGAACCTGCTGTGGGGCAACCTGATCACCTTGTAACCTCCCCAGCGCTTAGAACAGTGCTTTGCACATAGTAAGCGCTTAATAAATGCCGTCATTATTATTATTATTATTACTATATCCTATACTAAGCAGCAGCATGGCCTAGAGAAGCAGCGTGGCTCAGTGGAAAAGAGCCCGGGCTTTGGAGTCAGAGGTCATGGGTTCAAATTCTGGGTCCGCCAGTTGTCAGCTGGGTGACTTTGGGCGAGTCACTTCACTTCTCTGGGCCTCAGTGACCTCATCTGTAAAATGGGGATTAAGACTGTGAACCTGCTGTGGGGCAACCTGATCACCTTGTAACCTCCCCAGTGCTTAGAACAGTGCTTTGCACATAGTAAAAGCTTAATAAATGCCATCATTGTTATTATTATTATTATTATTACTATATCCTATACTAAGAATCAGCATGGCCTAGAGAAGCAGCGTGGCTCAGTGGAAAAGAGCCCGGGCTTTGGAGTCAGAGGTCATGGGTTCGAATCCTGCCTCCGCCAATTGTCAGCTGGGTGACTTTGGGGGAGTCACTTCACTTCTCTGGGCCTCAGTTCCCTCATCCGTAAAATGGGGATTAAGACTGTGAACCCGCTGTGGGGCAACCTGATCACCCTGTAACCTCCCCAGCGCTTAGAACAGTGCTTTGCACATAGTAAGCGCTTAATAAATGCCGTCATTGTTATTATTATTATTACTATAGCCTATACTAAGCAGCAGCATGGCCTAGAGAAGCAGCGTGCTTTGGAGTCAGAGGTCATGGGTTCGAATCCCGACTCTGCCAATTGTCAGCTGGGTGACTTTGGGCAAGTCACTTCACTTCTCTGGGCCTCAGTTCCATCATCTGTAAAATGGGGATGAAGACTGGGAGCCCCCGGTGGGACAACCCGATCACCTTGGAACCTCCCCAGCGCTTAGAACAGTGCTTGGCACATAGTAAGCGCTTAATAAATACCAACATTATTATTATTATTATGAAGTGTGAGGCGGGGGAACGGGTGGGTGGGATGGGGAGACCTGCCGAGACGTTTTTAAGCCGGTGGTCGAGAGTTGTTGGGGAGAATCCAACACAACAGAGTTGGCGGACACGTTCCCCGCCCACAGCAAGCCTACGGTCTAGAGGGGGAGACGGACATTAATAGAAATACATAGTTAATAGTCTGTAATTTAAATATATAATAATATAATAATATTTTATTTTATTTTATTTTATTTTGTTAGTATGTTTGCTTTTGTTCTCTGTCTCCCCCCTTTAGACTGTGAGCCCACTGTTGGGTAGGGACTGTCTCTATGTGATGCCAATTTGTACTTCCCAAGCGCTTAGTACAGTGCTCTGCACATAGTAAGCGCTCAATAAATACGATTGATGATGATGATGATGATAATAATAATGATAATGGCATTTATTAAGGGCTTACTATGTGCAAAGCACTGTTCTAAGCGCTGGGGAGCTTACAAGGTGATCAGGTTGTCCCACGGGGGGCTCACAGTCTTCATTCCCATTTTACAGATGAGATAAGTGAGGCACAGAGAGGCTAAGTGACTTGCCCCCAGTCTCACAGCTGACAATATATATGTATATAATATATTGGACTTCCCAAGCGCTTAGTACAGTGCTCTGCACACAGTAAGCGCTCAATAAATACGATTATTTTATTTTGTTAATATGTTTTGTTGTCTGTCTCCCCCTTCTAGACTGTGAGCCTGCCGTTGGGTAGGGACCGTCTCTCTATGTTGCCGACTTGGACTTCCCAAGCGCTTAGTACAGTGCTCTGCACACAGTAAGCGCTCAATAAATACGATTGAATGAATGATTGATTGATTGATTGATAATTATATGCATAATATCATACACATAATATATTATACATATAGAGAAGTAGCGTGGCTCAGTGTAAAGAGCCCGGGCTTTGGAGTCAGAGGTCGTGGGTTCGAATCCCGACCCCGCCACGTCTGCTGTGTTACCTTGGGCAAGTCACTTCACTTCTCTGGGCCTCAGTTACCTCATCTGTAAAATGAGGATGAAGACTGTGAGCCCCCCGTGGGACAACCTGATCACCTTGTAACCTCCCCAGCGCTTAGAACAGTGCTTTGCACATAGTAAGCGCTTAATAAATGCCGTTATTATTATTATTATTATTATTATTATTATAAGTGAGGCACAGAGAAGCTAAGTGCCTTGCCCAAAGTCTCACAGCTGACAATATATATGTATATAATATATAATTATATGCATAATATTATACACATAATATACTACACATATAGAGAAGTAGCGTGGCTCAGTGTAAAGAGCACGGGCTTTGGAGTCAGAGGTCGTGGGCTCGAATCCCGACCCCGCCACATGTCTGCTGTGTTACCTTGGGCAAGTCACTTCACTTCTCTGGGCCTCGGTTACCTCATCTGTAAAATGAGGATGAAGACTGTGAGCCCCCCATGGGACAACCTCATCACCTTGTATCCCCCCAGCGCTTAGAACAGTGCTTGGCACAGAGTAAGCACTTAATAAATGCCATTATTATTATTATTATTATAAGTGAGGCACAGAGAAGCTAAGTGACTTGCCCAAAGTCTCACAGCTGACAATACATATGTATATAATATATAATTATATGAGTAATATTATACACATAAAATATTATACATATAGAGAAGTAGCGTGGCTCAGTGTAAAGAGCACGGGCTTTGGAGTCAGAGGTCGTGGGCTCGAATCCCGACCCCGCCACATGTCTGCTGTGTTACCTTGGGCAAGTCACTTCACTTCTCTGGGCCTCGGTTACCTCATCTGTAAAATGAGGATGAAGACTGTGAGCCCCCCATGGGACAACCTCATCACCTTGTATCCCCCCAGCGCTTAGAACAGTGCTTGGCACAGAGTAAGCACTTAATAAATGCCATTATTATTATTATTATTATAAGTGAGGCACAGAGAAGCTAAGTGACTTGCCCAAAGTCTCACAGCTGACAATACATATGTATATAATATATAATTATATGAGTAATATTATACACATAAAATATTATACATATAGAGAAGTAGCGTGGCTCAGTGTAAAGAGCCCGGGCTTTGGAGTCAGAGATCGTGGGTTCAAATCCCGACTCCTCCACATGTCTCCTGTGTTACCTTGGGCAAGTCACTTCACTTCTCTGAGCCTCAGTTACCTCACCTGTAAAATGGGGGTGATTACTGTGAGCCCCCCGTGGGACAACCTCATCACCTTGTATCCCCCCAGCGCTTAGAACAGTGCTTGGCACAGAGTAAGCACTTAATAAATGCCATTATTATTATTATTATTATAAGTGAGGCACAGAGAAGCTAAGTGACTTGCCCAAAGTCTCACAGCTGACAATACATATGTATATAATATATAATTATATGCGTAATATTATACACATAAAATATTATACATATAGAGAAGTAGCGTGGCTCAGTGTAAAGAGCCCGGGCTTTGGAGTCAGAGGTCGTGGGTTCAAATCCCGACTCCTCCACATGTCTCCTGTGTTACCTTGGGCAAGTCACTTCACTTCTCTGAGCCTCAGTTACCTCACCTGTAAAATGGGGGTGATTACTGTGAGCCCCGCGTGGGACAACCTGATCACCTTGTATCCACCCCGGCGCTTAGAACAGTGCTTTGCACATAGTAAGCACTTAACAAATGCCATTATTATTATTATTATTTATTTATTTTGCTTGTACATATCTATTCTATTTATTTTATTCTGTTAGTACATTTGGTTTTGTTCTCCGCCTCCCCCTTTTAGACTGTAAGCCCGCTGTTGGGTAGGGACCGTCTCTATAAGTTGCCAACTTGGACTTCCCAAGCGCTTAGTACAGTGCTCTGCACAGAGGAAGTGCTCAATAAATACGATTGATTGATTGATTGATAGTATAGACTGTAAGCCCACTGTTGGGTAGGGACTGTCTCTAGATGTTGCCAACTTGGACTTCCCAAGTGCTCAGTACAGTGCTCTGCACACGGTAAGCGCTCAATAAATACGATTGATTGATTGATTGATTATTATTACTGTCATAAATGGCTCTAACGATCACATCGCCCCGCTCCGGTCTCCCCTCGGCCTCTCCCAGAGTCCTCCGCTCCGGGGACCGGGAACTAGAGGAAGTCAACAGCCATCCGAGAAACCGAGGCAATCCCAGGGCGGAATTCCATAATCCCACCTCCTAATTGCCCTCCGAGGCCCAAATCGGAAGCGGCGGACCCATTCCCCGTAGGGGCATTCCCAAGCCTCGCCTCTCTACTTCGCTTCCGCCGACAAACAAACCCGTCGTTTACTTAAGCAGGAGTGAGGAGGCCTCTCCCTGCCAGCTTGGCCTTCCCAAGCGCTTAGTACAGTGCTCTGCGCCCAGTAAGCGCTCGATAAATACGACTGATTGATGGATTGATTGACAGGCGGGCTCTGCGGTCGATCCCGGAGGAAGCCGAGGCCCTACCCCAAATAGCCGCCCCTGAGGAAGGCACGTAAGTAACTGTTTTTTGTGTTGCTTTTTAATGGTCTTTCATTCGTACATTCAATCGTATTTATTGGGCGCTTACTGGGTGCAGAGCACTGTACTAAGCGCTTGGGTAGCCCAAGTTGGCAACTGTACATATTTATTCTACCTATTTTATTCTGTCTGTCTTCCCCTTCTAGACTGTGAGCCCGCTGTCGGGTAGGGACCATCTCTAGATGTTGCCAAATTGTTCTTCCCAAGCGCTTAGTCCAGTGCTCTGCACACAGTAAGCGCTCAGTAAGTACGATTGATTGATTGACCGTCTCTAGATGTTGCCGAATTGTACTTCCCAAGCGCTTAGTCCAGTGCTCTGCACACAGTAAGTGCTCAGTAAGTACGATTGATTGATTGACCGTCTCTAGATGTTGCCGAATTGTACTTCCCAAGCGCTTAGTCCAGTGCTCTGCACACAGTAAGCGCTCAGTAAATACGATGGATTGATTGACCGTCTCTAGATGTTGCCAAATTGTACTTCCCAAGCGCTCTGCACACAGTAAGCGCTCAGTAAATATGATTGATTGACTGACCGTCTCTAGATGTTGCCGAATTGTACTTCCCAAGCGCTTAGTCCAGTGCTCTGCACACAGTAAGCGCTCAGTAAATACGATCGATTGATTGACTGTCTCTAGATGTTGCCGAATTGTACTTCCCAAGTGCTTAGTCCAGTGCTCTGCACACAGTAAGCGCTCAGTAAATACGATGGATTGATTGACCGTCTCTAGATGTTGCCAAATTGTACTTCCCAAGCGCTCTGCACACAGTAAGCGCTCAGTAAATATGATTGATTGACTGACCGTCTCTAGATGTTGCCGAATTGTACTTCCCAAGCGCTTAGTCCAGTGCTCTGCACACAGTAAGCGCTCAGTAAATACAACTGATTGATTGACCGTCTCCAGATGTTGCCAAATTGTACTTCCCAAGCGCTTAGTCCAGTGCTCTGCACACAGTAAGCGCTCAGTAAATACAATTGATTGATTGACCGTCTCTAGATGTTGCCGAATTGTACTTCCCAAGCGCTTAGTCCAGTGCTCTGCACACAGTAAGCGCTCAGTAAATATGATTGATTGACTGACCGTCTCTAGATGTTGCCGAATTGTACTTCCCAAGCGCTTAGTCCAGTGCTGTGCACACAGTAAGCGCTCAGTAAATACGATTGATTGACTGACCATCTCTAGATGTTGCCAAATTGTACTTCCCAAGCGCTTAGTCCAGTGCTCTGCACACAGTAAGCACTCAGTAAATACGATGGATTGATTGACCATCTCTAGATGTTGCCAAATTGTACTTCCCAAGCGCTTAGACCAGTGCTCTGCACACAGTAAGCGCTCAGTAAATACGATGGATTGATTGACCGTCTCTAGATGTTGCCAAATTGGACTCCCCAAGCGCTTAGTCCAGTGCTCTGCACACAGTAAGCGCTCAGTAAATACGATGGACTGACTGACCGTCTCTAGATGTTGCCGAACTGTACTTCCCAAGCGCTTAGTCCAGTGCTCTGCACACAGTAAGCGCTCAGTAAATACGATGGATTGATTGACCGTCTCTAGATGTTGCCGAATTGTACTTCCCAAGTGCTTAGTCCAGTGCTCTGCACACAGTAAGCGCTCAGTAAATACGATTGATTGATTGACCGTCTCCAGATGTTGCCAAATTGTACTTCCCAAGCGCTTAGTCCAGTGCTCTGCACACAGTAAGCGCTCAGTAAATACAATTGATTGATTGACCGTCTCTAGATGTTGCCGAATTGTACTTCCCAAGCGCTTAGTCCAGTGCTCTGCACACAGTAAGCGCTCAGTAAATATGATTGATTGACTGACCGTCTCTAGATGTTGCCGAATTGTACTTCCCAAGCGCTTAGTCCAGTGCTCTGCACACAGTAAGCGCTCAATAAATACGATGGATTGATTGACCGTCTCCAGATGTTGCCAAATTGTACTTCCCAAACGCTCTGCACACAGTAAGCGCTCAATAAATACGACTGAATGAATGAATGAATTTAGAGACAGTTATTTGTTAAGTGCTCTCTACGTGCCCGGCTAAGCGCGGGGGTAGATGCAAGATGATAATAATAATAATAATAATAATAATGGCATTTATTAAGCGCTTACTATGTGCCAAGCACTGTTCTAAGCGCTGGGGAGGTTACAAGGTGATCAGGTTGTCCCCCGGGGGGGCTCCCAGTCTTCATCCCCATTTGACAGATGAGGGAACTGAGGCCCAGAGAAGTGAAGTGACTTGCCCAAAGTCACCCAGCTGACAATTGGCAGAGCCGGGATTTGAACCCATGACCTCTGACTCCAAAGCCCGGGCTCTTTTCCACTGAGCCACGCTGCTTCTCACAATAATCAGGCGGGGCTCAGTCCCTTTCCCACGTGGAATTCACGGAGGGTGGACAGTCACCGAATTCCCATTTTGGAGAAGAAGATGAAAAAACAGGTGCCCGGAGAAGTAAAATGACTTATCCAAGGTCACAGAGCAGATAAGACGCAGAACTGGAATTAGAACCCAGCCCTCCGAACCCCAGGCCGGGGTTTTCCCACTATAATGATAGTGGGAATGATAATTCCTCCCTCTTCCTAGCTCACAGGGATGCCGTGAGGTCCAAGATGGGATGAACGACGGGAAAAGGCTTTGGAAAAGCCATAATACCCATAATAATTGCAATAAACCCTTATACTCTATCGTATTTATTCATTCAATCGAGCACTTACTGTGCGCAGAGCACTGTACTAAGCGCTTGGGACGTACAAGTCGGCAACAGATAGAGACGGTCCCTAGTGACTGCCATGCAGCAAAATGACATTTATCAATCAATCAATCAATCAATTGTATTTACTGAGCGCTTCCTGTGTGCACAGCACTGTACTAAGCGCTCGGGAAGTCCAAGTTGGCAACATATAGAGACGCTCCCGACCCAACAGCGGGCTCACGGTCTAGAAGGGGGGGACAGAGAACAAAACCAAACATATTAACAAAATAAAAGAAATAGAATAGATATGTACAAGTAAAATAAATAAATTACTAGGGGCTGAGTGCCGAAATAGATGCAAGGTAAAAATGCCACCTTGTACTTCCCAAGCGCTTAGTACAGTGCTCTGCACACAGTAAGCACTCAATAAATATGATTGAATGAATGATTGAGTGAATGAACAAGGCATGGGGGTGGTCTAATCGATTTGGGGGGGGTGGTGTGATAATTGTAAAGCGCTTACTATGTGCCAGGCACTGTACTAAGCGCTGGGGTAGGTTTAAGCTACTCAGTTTGGACCCAGTCCCTGTCCCATGTGGGGCTCCCAGTCTTCATCCTCATTTTATGCGCTAATAAATGTAAGTAAGCCCAGTAAGTTTATTGAGCACGGTAAGCGCTCAATAAATACGATTGAATTTTATTTATTTATTTTATTCGTACATATTTATTCTATTCATTTTGTTTTGTTAATATGTTTGGTTTTGTTGTCTGTCTCCCCCTTCTAGACTGTGAGCCCACTGTTAGGTAGGGACCGTCTCTATACGTTGCCAACTTGGACTTCCCAAGCGCTTAGTACAGTGCTCTGCACACAGTAAGCGCTCAATAATTTATCACTCTATTTATTTATTTATTTATTTTACTTGTACATATCTATTCTATTTATTTTATTTTGTTAATATGTTTGGTTTTGTTCTCCGTCTTCCCCTTCTAGACTGTGAGCCCGCTGTTGGGTAGGGACCGTCTCTATACGTTGCCAACTTGGACTTCCCAAGCGCTTAGTACAGTGCTCTGCACACAGTAAGCGCTCAATAATTTATCACTCTATTTGTTTTACTTGTACATATCTATTCTATTTATTTTATTTTGTTAATATGCTTGGTTTTGTTGTCTGTCTCCCTCTTCTAGACTGTGAGCCCACCATTGGGTAGGGACCGTCTCTAGACGTTGCCAACCTGGACTTCCCAAGCGCTTAGTACAGTGCTCTGCACACAGGAAGCGCTCAATAATTTATCACTCTATTTATTTGTTTTACTTGTACATATCTATTCTAATTATTTTATTTTGTTAATATGTTTGGTTTTGTTGTCTGTCTCCCCCTTCTAGACCGTGAGCCCGCTGTCGGGTAGGGACCGTCTCTAGATGTTGCCAACCTGGACTTCCCAAGCGCTTAGTACAGTGCTCTGCACACAGGAAGCACTCAATAATTTATCCCTCTATTTATTTGTTTTACTTGTACATATCTATTCTAATTATTTTATTTTGTTAATATGTTTGGTTTTGTTGTCTGTCTCCCCCTTCTAGACCGTGAGCCCGCTGTCGGGTAGGGACCGTCTCTAGATGTTGCCAACCTGTACTTCCCAAGCGCTTAGTACAGTGCTCTGCACACAGGAAGCGCTCAATAATTTATCCCTCTATTTATTTGTTTTACTTGTACATATCTATTCTATTTATTTTATTTTGTTAATATGTTTGGTTTTGTTCTCTGTCTCCCTCTTCTAGACTGTGAGCCCACCGTTGGGTAGGGACCGTCTCTAGACGTTGCCAACCTGGACTTCCCAAGCGCTTAGTACAGTGCTCTGCACACAGTAAGTGCTCAATAATTTATCACTCTATTTATTTTACCTGTACATATCTATTCTATTTATTTTATTTTGTTAGTATGTTTGGTTTTGTTCTCTGTCTCCACCTTTTAGACTGTGAGCCCGCTGTTGGGTAGGGACTGTCTCTATATGTTGCCAACTTGGACTTCCCAAGCGCTTAGTACAGTGCTCTGCACATAGTAAGCGCTCAATAAATACGATTGATGATGATGATGATGATGATGATGTTCTCTGTCTCCCCATTTTAGACTGTGAGCCCGCTGTTGGGTAGGGACTGTCTCTATATGTTGCCAACTTGGACTCCCCAAGCGCTTAGTACAGTGCTCTGCACACAGTAAGCAGCGTGGCTCAGTGGAAAGAGCCCGGGCTTTGGAGTCAGAGGTCATGGGTTCAAATCCTGCCTCCCCCACTTGTCAGTTGTGTGACTTTGGGCAAGTCACTTCACTTCTCTGTGCCTCAGTTCCCTCATCTGGAAAATGGGGATTAAAACCGTGAGCCCCCCGTGGGTCAACCTGATCACCTTGTCACCTCCCCAGCGCTTAGAACAGTGCTTTGCACATAGTAAGCGCTTAATAAATGCCATTATAAGTAGTAGTAGTAGTAGTAAGTGCTCAATAAATACAATTGATTGATTGATAAGAGAGAAGAGAGAAGCAGTGTGGCTCAGTGGGAAGAGCCCGGGATTTGGAGTCAGAGGTCATGGGTTCAAATCCCGGCTCTGCCAATTGTCAGCTGTGTGACTTTGGGCAAGTCGCTTCACTTCTCTGGGTCTCAGTTCCCTCATCTGTAAAATGGGGATGAAGACTGTGAGCCCCCCGTGGGACAACCTGATCACCCTGTAACCTCCCCAGCGCTTAGAACAGTGCTTGGCACATAGTAAGCGCTTAATAAATGCCTTTATTAGTAGTAGTAGTAGTAGTAGTAGTAGTAATAGTAGTAGCAAACTACTTCTATTGTTTCCTCAGTTTCTCTTAAGCACTTAATAAAAACCATTATTATTATTAGTAGTAGTAGTAGTAGTAAACTACTTCCTTTGTTTCCTCCGTTTCTCTTAAGCACTTAATACCATTATTATTAGTAGTAGCAGTAATAGTAGTAGTAAACTACTTCTACTGTATCCTCAGTTTCTCTTAAGCACTTAATAAATACCATTAGTAGTACTAGTAGTAGTAAACTACTTCTATTGTTTCCTCAGTTTCTCTTAAGCACTTAATACCATTATTATTATTAGTAGTAGTAGTAAGAGTAATAGTAAACTACTTCTACTGTTTCCTCAGTTTCTCTTAAGCACTTAATACCATTATTATTATTATTAGTAGTAGTAGTAATAGTAAACTACTTCTACTGTTTCCTCAGTTTCTTTTAAGCACTTAGTAAATACCATTAGTAGTAGTAGTAGTAAACTACTTCTATTGTTTCCTCAGTTTCTCTTAAGCACTTAATACCATTAGTAGTAGTAAGAGTAGTAGTAAACTACTTCTACTGTTTCCTCAGTTTCTCTTAAGCACTTAATAAATACCATTAGTAGTTGTAGTAGTAATAGTAAACTACTTCTATTGTTTCCTCAGTTTCTCTTCAGCACTTAATACCATTATTAGTAGTAGTAGTAGTAGTAATAGTAGAAAACTACTTCTACTGTTTCCTCAGTTTCTCTTAAGCACTTAACAAATACCACTATTACTAGTAGTAGTAATAGTAGTAGTAGTAATAGTAGTGGCAAACTACTTCTACTGTTTCCTCAGTTTCTCTTAAGCACTTAATAAATACCATTAGTAGTAGTAGTAAACTACTTCTATTGTTTCCTCAGTTTCTCTTAAGCACTTAATACCATTAGTAGTAGTAAGAGTAGCAGTAAACTACTTCTACCGTTTCCTCAGTTTCTCTTAAGCACTTAATAAATACCATTATTACTATTAGTAGTAGTAGTAGTAGTAATAGAAGTAGTAAACTACTTCTACTGTTTCCTCAGCTTCTCTTAAGCACTTAATAAATACCATTAGCAGTAGTAGTAGTAGTAGTGGTAGTAAACTACTTCTATTGTTTCCTCAGCTTCTCTTAAGCACTTAATACCATTAGTAGAAGAGTAGCAGTAAACTACTTCTACCGTTTCCTCAGTTTCTCTTAAGCACTTAATAAATACCATTATTACTATTAGTAGTAGTAGTAATAGAAGTAGTAAACTACTTCTACTGTTTCTTCAGCTTCTCTTAGGCACTTAATAAATACCATTAGCAGTAGTAGTAGTAGTAAACTACTTCTATTGCTTCCTCAGCTTCTCTTAAGCACTTAGTACCGTTAGTAGAAGAGTAGCAGTAAACTACTTCTACCGTTTCCTCAGCTTCTCTTAAGCACTTAATAAATACCATTAGCACTAGTAGTAGTAGTAGTGGTAGTAAACTACTTCTATTGTTTCCTCAGCTTCTCTTAAGCACTTAATACCGTTAGTAGAAGAGTAGCAGTAAACTACTTCTACCGTTTCCTCAGTTTCTCTTAAGCACTTAATAAATACCATTATTACTATTAGTAGTAGTAGTAGTAGTAATAGAAGTAGTAAACTACTTCTACTGTTTCTTCAGCTTCTCTTAAGCACTTAATAAATACCATTAGCAGTAGTAGTAGTAGTAAACTACTTCTATTGCTTCCTCAGCTTCTCTTAAGCACTTAGTACCGTTAGTAGAAGAGTAGCAGTAAACTACTTCTACCGTTTCCTCAGTTTCTCTTAAGCACTTAATAAATACCATTATTACTATTAGTAGTAGTAGTAGTAGTAATAGAAGTAGTAAACTACTTCTACTGTTTCCTCAGCTTCTCTTAAGCACTTAATAAATACCATTAGCACTAGTAGTAGTAGTAAACTACTTCTATGGTTTCCTCAGCTTCTCTTAAGCACTTAATACCGTTAGTAGAAGAGTAGCAGTAAACTACTTCTACCGTTTCCTCAGTTTCTCTTAAGCACTTAACAAATACCATCAGTAGTAGTAGTAGTAAACTACTTTTATTGTTTCCTCAGTTTCTCCGGTTTCCCCGCATCGTCGAGGGGCGGTTTGCAGAGGCAGGGACGAGGGGGAAGCCCGAAGAAGCGGCCGGCGGCCGGGCCCTCCTCCCGTCACCCGTCCCTTCGGCCTCCGCCGCCGACCGTCCCTCCGTCCCCCGATGAACCGCAGCGCCGTGTCGGAGTTCGTCCTCCTGGGCCTGCGGGCCCGGCCGGCGACGCGGCCCCTCCTGTTCGCCGCCCTCCTGGGCGTCTACCTGGTAGCCGTGCTGGGCAACGGCCTGATCGTGGCGGCGGTGGGCGTCAGCGCGGCCCTGCACACGCCCACGTACGTCCTGCTGCTGGCCCTGGCCGTGGCGGACGTGGCGCGCGCCTCCGCCGTGGTCCCCAAGACGCTGGCCGCCACGCTGGGGCCGCGGACGACCATCTCCTACGGCGGCTGCGTGGCCCAGCTCTTCTTCTTCACCTGGTCCCTGGGGGCCGAGATGGTCCTCTTCACCGCCATGGCCTTCGACCGCTACGTGGCCATCCGCTTCCCCCTCCGCTACGCCGCCATCATGAGCCGGCGGACGTGCTCCTTCCTCCTGGCCGCCGTCTTCCTCGTCGCCGTCGCCAACGCCTGGGTGCACACGGGCCTCGTCCTCCGGCTGAGCTTCTGCGGGCCGGACGCCGTGGACCACTTCTTCTGCGAGATCCCCGCCGTGCTGGCCCTCTCCTGCAGCCCCGTCCGGGCCAACGAGGTGATGGTGTTCGTGGCCGACGTCGCCCTGGCCATGGGGGACTTCCTCCTGACCTGCCTCTCCTACGGCTTCGTCGCGGCCGCCGTCCTGCGCATCCGCTCGGCCGAGGGCAAGAGGAAGGCCTTCTCCACCTGCTCTTCCCACCTCTGCGTGGTGGCCCTCTACTACTCCCCGGTCATCTACACCTACATCCGGCCCGCCTCCTCCTACTCCTTCGACAGGGACAAGGTGGTGGCCGCCCTGTACACGCTGGTCACCCCCACCCTGAACCCCATCGTCTACAGCCTCCGCAACAGGGAGATCCAGGCCGGCATCCGGAAGGTCTTCTCCGCCCTGAAGCTCCCACGGCAACGATGACACGCGCCGTCCGTCTATGGAGAGAATATTATGTGAATGACACGCGTCATTCTTATCCTGAATAAGAGAATAATATTTGAATGACACGCGTCACTCTCATCCTGAATAAGAGAATAATATTTGAATGACACGCGTCATTCTCATCCTGAATAAGAGAATAATATTTGGAGGAGAAGGGAATTATTTTGAACGACAGAACGAGTGCCGTCTTCTCCTCCCTGAAGCTCCCATGGCCACGATGACACGCATCGTCCTTCTATTGAGAGAATAATATCTGAAGGAGGAGAAGGGAATTATTTTGAACAGAACGAACGCCGTCTTCTCCTCCCTGAAGCTCCCACGGCAACGATGACACACGTCATCCTTCTATTGAGAGAATTATATTTGAATGACACGCGTCATTCTTATCCTGAATAAGAGAATAATATTTGAATGACACTCGCCATTCTTATCCTGAATAAGAGAATAATATTTGAAGGAGGAGAAGGGAATTATTTTGAACATAACGAGCACCGTCTTCTCCTCCCTGAAGCTCCCACGGCAACGATGACACGCGTCGTCCTTCTATTGAGAGAATAATATTTGAATGACACGCGCCATTCTTATCCTGATTAAGAGAATAATATTTGAATGACGCGCCATTCTTATCCTGAATAAGAGAATAATATTTGAATGACACGTGTCATTCTTATCCTGAATAAGAGAATAATATATGAATGACACGCGCCATTCTTATCCTGAATAAGAGAATAATATTTGAAGGAGGAGAAGGGAATTATTTGGAACGATAGAACGAGCGCCGTCTTCTCCTCCCTGAAGCTCCCACTGCAACGATGACACGCGCCATCCTTCTATTGAGAGAATATTATTTGAATGACACGCGTCATTCTTATCCTGAATAAGAGAATAATATTTGAATGACACGTGTCATTCTTATCCTGAATAAGAGAATAATATATGAATGACACGCGTCATTCTTATCCTGAATAAGAGAATAATATTTGGAGGAGAAGGGAATTATTTTGAACGACAGAACGAGTGCCGTCTTCTCCTCCCTGAAGCTCCCACGGCAACGATGACACGCGTCGTCCTTCTATTGAGAGAATAATATTGAAATGACACGCGCCATTCTTATCCTGAATAAGAGAATAATATTTGAATGACACGCGCCATTCTTATGCTGAATAAGAGAATAATATTTGAAGGAGGAGAAGGGAATTATTTGGAACGACAGAACGAGCGCCGTCTTCTCCTCCCTGAAGCTCCCACGGCCACGATGACACACGTCATCCTTCTATTGAGAGAATAATATTTGAATGACACGCATCATTCTTATCCTGAATAAGAGAATAATATTTGAAGGAGGAGAAGGGAATTACTTGGAACGATAGAACGAGCGCCGTCTTCTCCTTCCTGAAGCTCCCATGGCCACGATGACACGCGTCGTCCTTCTATTGAGAGAATGATATTTGAATGACACGCGCCATTCTTATCCTGAATAAGAGAATAATATTTGAATGACACGCGTCATTCTTATCCTAAGAGAATAATATTTGAATGAGGAGAAGGGAATTACTTGGAACGATAGAACGAGCGCCGTCTTCTCCTCCCTGAAGCTCCCACGGCAACGATGACACGCGTCATCCTTCTATTGAGAGAATAATATTTGAATGACACGCGCCATTCTTATCCTGAATAAGAGAGTAATATTTGAAGGAGGAGAAGGGAATTACCTGGAACGATAGAACGAGCGCCGTCGTCTTCTCCCTGAAGCTCCCACGGCAATGATGACACGCGTCATCCTTCTATTGAGAGAATAATATTTGAATGACACGCGCCATTCTTATCCTGAATAAGAGAATAATATTTGAAGGAGGAGAAGGGAATTACTTGGAACGATAGAACGAGCGCCATCTTCTCCTCCCTGAAGCTCCCACGGCCACGATGACACGCGTCATCCTTCTATTGAGAGAATATTATTTGAATGACACGCGTCATTCTTATCCTGAATAAGAGAATAATATTTGAATGACACACGCCATTCTTATCCTGAATAAGAGAATAATATTTGAAGGAGGAGAAGGGAATTATTTGGAACGACAGAACAAGCGCCATCTTCTCCTCCCTGAAGCTCCCACGGCAACGATGACACGCGTCATCCTTCTATTGAGAGAATAATATTTGAATGACACGCGCCATTCTTATCCTGAATAAGAGAATAATATTTGAATGACACGCGCCATTCTTATCCTGAATAAGAGAATAATATTTGAATGACACGCGCCATTCTTATCCTGAATAAGAGAATAATATTTGAAGGAGGAGAAGGGAATTATTTTGAACAGAACGAGCGCCGTCTTCTCCTCCCTGAAGCTCCCACGGCAACGATGACACGCCTCGTCCTTCTATTGAGAGAATAATATTGGAATGACATGCGCCATTCTTATCCTGAATAAGAGAATAATATTTGAATGACACGCGCCATTCTTATCCTGAATAAGAGAATAATATTTGAATGACACGCGCCATTCTTATCCTGAATAAGAGAATAATATTTGAAGGAGGAGAAGGGAATTATTTGGAACGACAGAACGAGCGCCATCTTCTCCTCCCTGAAGCTCCCACGGCAACGATGACACGCGTCATCCTTCTATTGAGAGAATAATATTTGAATGACACGCGCCATTCTTATCCTGAATAAGAGAATAATATTTGAAGGAGGAGAAGGGAATTACTTGGAACGATAGAACGAGCGCCGTCTTCTCCTCCCTGAAGCTCCCATGGCCACGATGACACGCGTCGTCCTTCTATTGAGAGAATGATATTTGAATGACACGCGCCATTCTTATCCTGAATAAGAGAATAATATTTGAATGACACGCGCCATTCTTATCCTGAATAAGAGAATAATATTTGAAGGAGGAGAAGGGAATTATTTTGAACGATAGAACGAGCGCCGTCTTCTCCTCCCTGAAGCTCCCACGGCAACGATGACATGCGTCATCCTTCTATTGAGAGAATAATATTTGAATGACACGCGTCATTCTTATCCTGAATAAGAAAATAATATTTGAATGACACGCGTCACTCTCATCCTGAATAAGAGAATAATATTTGAAGGAGGAGAAGGGAATTATTTTGAACAGAACGAGCGCCGTCGTCTCCTCCCTGAAGCTCCCACAGCCACGATGACACGCGTCGTCCTTCTATTGAGAGAATAATATTTGAATGACACGCGCCATTCTTATCCTGAATAAGAGAATAATATTTGAATGACACGCGCCATTCTTATCCTGAATAAGAGAATAATATTTGAATGACACGCGCCATTCTTATCCTGAATAAGAGAATAATATTTGAAGGAGGAGAAGGGAATTATTTGGAACGGTAGAACGAGCGCCGTCTTCTCCTCCCTGAAGCTCCCACGGCCACGATGACACGTGTCATCCTTCTATTGAGAGAATAATATTTGAATGACACGCGCCATTCTTATCCTGAATAAGAGAATAATATTTGAAGGAGGAGAAGGGAATTACTTGGAACGATAGAACGAGCGCCGTCTTCTCCACCCTGAAGCTCCCACGGCCACGATGACACGCGTCGTCCTTCTATTGAGAGAATAATATTTGAATGACACGCGTCATTCTTATCCTGAATAAGAGAATAATATTTGAAGGAGGAGAAGGGAATTACTTGGAACGATAGAACGAGCGCCGTCTTCTCCTTCCTGAAGCTCCCACGGCCACGATGACACGCGTCATCCTTCTATTGAGAGAATAATATTTGAATGACACGCGCCATTCTTATCCTGAATGAGAGAATAATATTTGAAGGAGGAGAAGGGAATTGTTTTGAACAACAGAACGAGCGCCAGGAGAGAAGTTGATCTGGTTGAAGAAGAAGGAGAGAACACGTCCCGGGATGGAGGGAAAAGTTGAGCCCGTTGGACGCCGTCTCCGCCCCGTTAATCCCCATTTCCCAGCTGAGGGAACCGAGGCCCAGAGAAGCGCCCCAAGCCGCACGGCTGACGGGCAGGATTAGAACCCGCATCCCTCTGAATCCCAGGCCCGGGCTCGAGCCACGGAGCCACGCTGCTTCTCTCGCCAACGAGGAGCTCTCTCTCCTCTCCCCCTTCTAGACTGTGAGCCCACTGTTGGGTAGGGACTGTCTCTATGTGCTGCCAATTTGTACTTCCCAAGCGCTTAGTACAGTGCTCTGCACATAGTAAGCGCTCAATAAATACGATTGATTGATTGATTGAGTGCTTACTATGAGCGGAGCACTGGACTAAACGTTTGGGAGAGTACGGCATAATCGATCAATCAATCAATCGTATTTATTGAGCGCTTACTGTGAGCGGAGCACTGGACTAAACATTTGGGAGAGTATGGCATAATCGATCAATCATATTTATTGAGCACTTACTGTGCGCGGAGCACTGGACTAAACGTTTGGGAGAGTACGGCATAATCAATCAATCAATCAATTGTATTTATTGAGCGCTTACTGTGCGCGGAGCTGTGGACTAAACGTTTGGGAGAGTACGGCATAATTGATCAATCAATCAATCGTATTTATTGAGCGCTTACTGTGCGCGGAGCGCTGGACTAAACGTTTGGGAGAGTACGGCATAATCAATCAATCAATTGTATTTATTGAGCGCTTACTGTGCGCGGAGCACTGGACTAAACGTTTGGGAGAGTACGCATAATCAATCAATCATCAATCGTATTTATTGAGCACTTACTGTACGCAGAGCACTGGACTAAGCGTTTGGGAGAGTACAGCATAATCGATCAATCAATCAATCGTATTTATTGAGCGCTTACTGTGCGCGGAGAACTGGACTAAACATTTGGGAGAGTACGGCATAATCAATCAATCGTATTTATTGAGCGCTTACTGTGCGCGGAGCACTGGACTAAACGTTTGGGAGAGTACGGCATAATCAATCAATCAATCAATCGTATTTATTGAGCGCTTACTGTGTGCGGAGCACTGGACTAAACATTTGGGAGAGTATGGCATAATCAATCAATCGTATTTATTGAGTGCTTACTGTGCGCGGAGCTGTGGACTAAACGTTTGGGAGAGTATGGCATAATCGATCAATCAATCAATCGTATTTATTGAGCGCTTACTGTGTGCGGAGCACTGGACTAAACATTTGGGAGAGTACGGCATAATCGATCAATCAATGAGTCGTATTTATTGAGCGCTTACTGTGCGCGGAGCACTGGACTAAACGTTTGGGAGAGTACGGCATAATCAATCAATCAATCAATCCTATTTATTGAGCGCTTACTGTGTGCAGAGCGCTGTACTAAGCGCATAAGAGAGTTGGTAGTCACTTTTCTTTTTTTACGGGATTTGTTACGCACTTACTATGTACTGGGCACTGTAATAATGATAATAATAATAATAATGGCATTTATTAAGCGCTTACTAAGTGTGAAGCACCGTGCGATCAGGTTGTCCCACGTGGGGCTCCCGGTCTTCATCCCCATTTTACAGATGAGATCACTGAGGCTCAGAGAAGGGAAGCGACTTGCCCAAGGTCACACGGCAGACACGTGGCGGAGCCGGAATTAGAACCCACGACCTGTGACTCCTAAACCCGGCCTCTTTCCACCGAGCCACGCCAAGCACCGGAGTAGGCACGGGCTAATCAAATCCCATTTTACCGATGAGGAGACTGAGGCCCAGAGATGTGACCCCATTTTACCGGTGAGGAGACTGAGGCCCAGAGATGGGACTTGCCCAAGGTCACACAGCAGACACGTGGCGGAGCCGGGATTAGAACTCGCAACCTGTGACTCCTAAACCCGGCCTCTTTCCACCGAGCCACGCCAAGCACCGGGGAAAACACGGGCTAATCAAATCCCATTTTACCGGTGAGGAGACTGAGGCCCGGAGATGGGACTTGCCCAAGGTCACACAGCAGACAAGAGGAGGTGGCGGGATTAGAACCCACAACCTGTGACTCCTAAACCCAGCCTCTTTCCACTGAGCCACGCCAAGCACCGGGGTAGACACGGCCTAATCAAATCCCGTTTTACCGATAAGGAGACTGAGGCACAGAGATGGGACCCCATTTTACCGATGAGGAGACTGAGGCACGGAGATAGGACTTGCCCAAGGTCATACAGCAGACAAGAGGAGGTGGAGGGATTAGAACCCACAACCTGTGACTCCTAAACCCGGCCTCTTTCCACCGAGCCACGCCAAGCACTGGGGTAGACACAGGCGAATCAAATCCCATTTTACCGATGAGGAGACTGAGGCCCGGAGATGTGACTTGCCCAAGGTCACAAACAGACAAGAGGAGGTGGCGGGATTAGAACCCACAACCTGTGACTCCTAAACCCTGCCTCTTTCCACCAAGCCACGCCAAGCACCGGGGTAGACACGGCCGAATCAAATCCCATTTTACCGCTGAGGAGACTGAGGCCCGGAGATGTGACTTGCCCAAGGCCACACAGCAGGCAAGAGGAGGTGGCGGGATTAGAACCCACAACCTGTGACTCCTATACCCGGCCTCTTTCCACCGAGCCACGCCAAGCACCGGAGTAGGCACGGGCTAATCAGGTCCCATTTTACCGATGAGGAGACTGAGGCACAGAGATGGGACCCCATTTTACCGATGAGGAGACTGAGGCACGGAGATAGGACTTGCCCAAGGTCATACAGCAGACAAGAGGAGGTGGAGGGATTAGAACCCACAACCTGTGACTCCTAAACCCGGCCTCTTTCCACCGAGCCACGCCAAGCACCGGGGTAGACACGGCCGAATCAAATCCCATTTTACCAATGAGGAGACTGAGGCCCGGAGATGGGAATTGCCCAAGGTCACACAGCAGACACGTGGTGGAGCCGGGATTAGAACCCACAACCTGTGACTCCTAAACCCGGCCTCTTTCCACCGAGCCACGCCAAGCACCGGGGTAGACACGGGCTAATCAAATCCCATTTTACCGATGAGGAGACTGAGGCACAGAAATGTGACCCCATTTTACTGAGGAGGAGGCTGAAGACCGGAGATGTGACTTGCCCAAGGTCACACAACAGGCAAGAGGAGGTGGCGGGATTAGAACCCACAACCTGTGACTCCTAAGCCCGGCCTCTTTCCACCGAGCCACGCCGAGCACCGGGGTAGATACGGGCTAATCGGGTCCCATTTTACCGATGAGGAGACTGAGGCACAGAGATGTGACCCCATTTTACCGATGAGGAGACTGAGGCCCGGAGATGAGACTTGCCCAACATCCCACAGCAGACACGTGGAGGAGCCGGGATTAGAACCCACAACCTGTGACTCCTAAACCCGGCCTCTTTCCACCGAGCCACGCCAAGCACCGGGGTAGACACGGCCGAATCAAATCCCATTTTACCGATGAGGAGACTGAGGCCCGGAGATGGGACTTGCCCAAGGTCACACAACAGACAATAGGAGGTGGCGGGATTAGAGCCCACAACCTGTGACTCCTAAACCCGGCCTCTTTTCACCGAGCCACGCCAAGCACCGGGGTAGACACAGGCTAATCAGGTCTCATTTTACCGATTAGGAGACTGAGGCACAGAGATGTGACCCCATTTTACCGATGGGGAAACTGAGGCCCGGAGATGTGACCTGCCCAAGGTCACACAACAGACAAGAGGAGGTGGCGGGATTAGAACCCGCAACCTGTGACTCCTAAACCCGGCCTCTTTCCACCGAGCCACGCCAAGCACCGGGGTAGACACGGGCTAATCAAATCCCATTTTACCGGTGAGGAGACTGAGGCCCAGAGATGGGACTTGCCCAAGGTCACACAGCAGACAAGAGGAGGTGGCGGGATTAGAACCCGCAACCTGTGACTCCTAAACCCGGCCTCTTTCCACCGAGCCACGCCAAGCACCGGGGTAGACACGGGCTAATCAGGTCCCATTTTACCGATGAGGAGACTGAGGCACAGAGATGTGACCCCATTTTACCGCTGAGGAGACTGAGGCCCGGAGATGTGACTTGCCCAAGGTCACACAACAGGCAAGAGGAGGTGGCGGGATTAGAACCCACAACCTGTGACTCCTAAACCCGGCCTCTTTCCGCCGAGCCACGCCAAGCACCAGGGTAGACACAGGCTAATCAGGTCCCATTTTACCGGTGAGGAGACTGAGGCACAGAGATGTGACCCCATTTTACCGATGAGGAGACTGAGGCACGGAGATGGGACTTGCCCAAGGTCACACAGCAGACACGTGGTGGAGCCGGGATTAGACCCCACAACCTGTGACTCCTAAACCCGGCCTCTTTCCACCGAGCCACGCCAGGCACCGGGGTAGACACAGCCTAATCAAATCCCATTTTACCGATGAGGAGACTGAGGCCCGGAGATGTGACTTGCCCAAGGTCACACAGCAGACAAGAGGAGGTGGCGGGATTAGAACCCGCAACCTGTGACTCCTAAACCCGGCCTCTTTCCACCGAGCCACGCCAAGCACCGGGGTAGACACGGGCTAATCAGGTCCCATTTTACCGATGAGGAGACTGAGGCACAGAGATGTGACCCCATTTTACCGCTGAGGAGACTGAGGCCCGGAGATGTGACTTGCCCAAGGTCACACAACAGGCAAGAGGAGGTGTCGGGATTAGAACCCACAACCTGTGACTCCTAAACCCTGCCTCTTTCCACCGAGCCACGCCAAGCGCCAGGGTAGACACGGCCTAATCAAACCCCATTTTACCGATGAGGACACTGAGGCACGGAGATGTGACTTGCCCAAGGTCACAAACAGACAAGAGGAGGTGGCGGGATTAGAACCCACAACCTGTGACTCCTAAACCCGGCCTCTTTCCACCGAGCCACGCCAAGCACCGGGGTAGACACGGCCGAATCAAATCCCATTTTACCGCTGAGGAGACTGAGGCCCGGAGATGTGACTTGCCCAAGGCCACACAGCAGGCAAGAGGAGGTGGCGGGATTAGAACCCACAGCCTGTGACTCCTATACCCGGCCTCTTTCCACCGAGCCACGCCAAGCACCGGGGTAGGCACGGGCTAATCAGGTCCCATTTTACCGATGAGGAGACTGAGGCACAGAGATGTGACCCCATTTTGCCGATGAGGAGACTGAGGCCCGGAGATGGGACTTGCCCAAGGTCACACAGCAGACACGTGGCGGAGCCAGGATTAGAACCCACAACCTGTGACTCCTAAACCCGGCCTCTTTCCACCGAGCCACGCCAAGCACCGGGGTAGACATGGGCTAATCAAATCCCATTTTACCGCTGAGGAGACTGAGGCCCGGAGATGGGACTTGCCCAAGGTCACACAACAGGCAAGAGGAGGTAGCGGGATTAGAACCCACAACCTGTGACTCCTAAACCCGGCCTCTTTTCACCGAGCCACGCCAAGCACCGGGGTAGACACAGGCTAATCAGGTCTCATTTTACCGATTAGGAGACTGAGGCACAGAGATGTGACCCCATTTTACCGATGGGGAAACTGAGGCCCGGAGATGTGACCTGCCCAAGGTCACACAACAGACAAGAGGAGGTGGCGGGATTAGAACCCGCAACCTGTGACTCCTAAACCCGGCCTCTTTCCACCGAGCCACGCCAAGCACCGGGGTAGACACAGGCAAATCAAATCCCATTTTACCGGTGAGGAGACTGAGGCCCAAAGATGGGACTTGCCCAAGGTCACACAGCAGACAAGAGGAGGTGGCGGGATTAGAACTCGCAACCTGTGACTCCTAAACCCGGCCTCTTTCCACCGAGCCACGCCAAGCGCCGGGGTAGACACGGGCGAATCAAACCCCATTTTACCGATGAGGACACTGAGGCCCGGAGATGTGACTTGCCCAAGGTCACACAGCAGACTATTTTATTTGTACATATTTACTAATTTATTATGTTAACGATGTGCGTTAGCGATAATTCTATTTATTCTAATGGTATTGACACCTATTTATTTCCTTTTCGTCATCCGTCTCCCCCTTCCAGACCGCGAAACCGTTGCCGGGCGAGGACCGGGTCTTCGTGTTGCCGACCTGTACTTCCCAAGCGCTCAGTACAGCGCCCTGCCCGCAGTAAGCGCTCAATAAATAGGAATGAATGAATGAACAGACAAGAGGAGGTGGCGGGATTCGAATCCGGGTCCCACCCGCTAGGCCCCGCTGCCTCTCACGCTCCACCTCCCAGTGCGGGGTCCGACTTGGGGGAGACCCCCAATCGGAGAAAGTCAAATCCCTCCCGGGAACGCCGACGGGGCCCGGCCGTCGGAGGAATTGGGAAGGGCAGGCGGGAAGCAGGCCGGAGACGGAATCGGGAGCAAATCCAGCCTCCTTCCGCATCCGCCATTCACCGAGGAGCGGGCCCCCGTGTGCCTCGATTTCCCTCTCGGGAGCTCGGCCCAATTTTTCCGGCGGCTGCCGTCTCCTTTTCCCATTTCCCTCTCAGGAGCTCGGCCGAACTTTTCCGGCGGCTGCCGTGTCCTTTTTCCGTTCCCCCGTTCTCCGTCGAGCTGGTAGGCCCCGGAGACCTCGTTAGGAAGTCCGCCCCCGGGGAGGACGAGGCTGCCAACTGCCTGATCGCCTCCCGGGCGTCTAATTAATAACTTTTGGAAGAATTGCACTTTTAACGAGGCCCCGGGAGACTCCCCGGGATGGGCCGATTTCCACCGAGCGACGGAGATGCTCCCGGGATGGAGGAGGGATTCCCGGGCCGGGGATGGGTTCGTCCGGGGAAATCAGGCGGCTTCGCCATCATTGGCTTCGTCATCGTGTGTTTCGCGGCTCGGTGGAAAAGAGGGTCACGGGTTCAAATTCCGGATCCGCCAGCTGGGTGACTTTGGGCCAGTCGCTTCGCTTCTCTGGGCCTCAGTGACCTCATCTGGAAAATGGGGATGAAGACTGTGAGTCCCACGTGGGACAACCCGATCACCTTGTAACTTCCCCAGTGCTTAGAACGGTGCTTTGCACATAGTAAGCGCTTAATAAATGCCATTATTAGTATTATTATTATTAGAGAAGCAGCGTGGCTCAGTGGAAAGGGCCCAGGCTTTGGAGTCAGAGGTCATGGGTTCAAATTCCGGCTCCGCCACTTGTCAGCTGGGTGACTTTGGGCCAGCCGCTTCACTTCTCTGGGCCTCAATTCCCTCATCTGGAAAATGGGGATGAAGACTGGGAGCTCCCCGTGGGACAACCTGATCACCTCGGAACCTCCCCAGCGCTTAGAACAGTGCTTGGCACATAGTAAGCGCTTAATAAATGCCATCATTATTATTATTATTATTAGAGAAGCAGCGTGGCTCAGTGGAAAGAGCCCGGGCTTTGGAGTCAGAGGTCATGGGTTCAAATCCCGGCTCCGCCAACTGTCAGCTGGGTGACTTTGGGCCAGTCGCTTCGCTTCTCTGGGCCTCAGTTCCCTCATCTGGAAAATGGGGATGAAGACCGGGAGCCCCCCGTGGGGCAACCTGATCACCTTGTAACTTCCCCAGTGCTTAGAACAGTGCTTTGCACATAGTAAGCGCTTAATAAATGCCATTATTATTAATAATAAATACGACTGAATGAAATATAATTGAATGAAATATGACAATGAATTTGTGCATGTGCAGAGATATAAAAGCATATATATGCATATGCACAAACATACACCGACACGTATACGGGCATGCATGTATGTGCCTCTATATGCATGCACACTCACAAATGCACTTCACTTCTCTGGCCTCAGTTTCCTCATCTGTCAAATGGGGATGAAGACTGTGAGCCCCCTGTGAGACAACCTGATCACCTTGTAACCGCCCCAGCGCTTAGAACAGTGCTTGGCACATAGTAACCGCTTAATAAATGCCATCATTATTATTATTATTAATAAATACGACTGAATGAACTACAATTGAATGAAATATGACTGAATGAATTTGTGCATATGCAGAGGTATATAAGCATATATATGCATATGTACAAACATACACCGACATATATACGGGCATGCATGTATGTGCCTCTGTATGCATGCACACTCACAAATGCACTTCACTTCTCCGGGCCTCAGTTTCCTCATCTGTCAAATGGGGATGAAGACTGTGAGCCCCCTGTGAGACAACCTGATCACCTTGTAACCACCCCAGCGCTTAGAACAGTGCTTGGCACATAGTAAGCGCTTAATAAATGCCATCATTGTTATTATTATTAATAAATACAATTGAATGAAATATGACTGAATGAATTTGTGCCTATGCAGAGGTATATAAGCATATATATGCATATGTACAAACATACACCGACACGTAAATGGGCATGCATGTATGTGCCTCTGTATGCATGCACACTCACAAATGCACTTCACATCTCCGGGCCTCAGTTTCCTCATCTGTCAAATGGGGATGAAGACTGTGAGCCCCCTGTAAGACAACCTCATCACCTTGTAACCTCCCCAGCGCTTAGAACAGTGCTTGGCACATAGTAAGCGCTTAATAAATGCCATTTTTATTAATAATAAATACGATTGACAGAAATATAATTGAATGAAATATGACTGAATGAATTTGTGCATATGCAGAGATATATAAGCACACATATGCATATGTACAAACATACACCAACACGTATACGGGCATGCATGGATGTGCCTCTGTATGCATGCACACTCACAAATGCACTTCACTTCTCCGGGCCTCAGTTTCCTCATCTGTCAAATGGGGATGAAGACTGGGAGCCCCCCGTGGGACAACCTGATCACCTTGTAACCTCCCCAGCGCTTAGAACAGTGCTTGGCACATAGTAAGCGCTTAATAAATGCCATCATTGTTATTATTATTAATAAATACAATTGAATGAAATATGACTGAATGAATTTGTGCATATGCAGAGGTATATAAGCGTATTTATGCATATGTACAAACATACACCGACACGTATACGGGCATGCATGGATGTGCCTCTGTGTGCATGCACACTCACAAATGCACTTCACT
This sequence comes from Tachyglossus aculeatus, assembly GCF_015852505.1. Taxonomy (NCBI): domain Eukaryota; kingdom Metazoa; phylum Chordata; class Mammalia; order Monotremata; family Tachyglossidae; genus Tachyglossus; species Tachyglossus aculeatus. The sequence continues at coordinate 1,825,181 of NW_024044842.1, read as the reverse complement.
TCTCCGGGCCTCAGTTTCCTCATCTGTCAAATGGGGATGAAGACTGTGAGCCCCCCGTGGGACAACCTGATCACCTTGTAACCTCCCCAGTGCTTAGAACATAGTAAGCGCTTAATAAATGCCATCATTATTATTCTTAATAATAAATATGATTGAATGAAATATAATTAAATGAAATATGACTGAATGAATCAGTGCATATGCAGAGCTATATAAGCATATATACATGCATATGTATAAACATACACTGACACATATATGGGCATGCATGTATGTGCCTCTGTATGCATGCACACTCACAAATGCACTTCACTTCTCCGGGCCTCAGTTTCCTCATCTGTCAAATGGGGATGAAGGCTGTGAGCCCCCCGTGAGACAACCTCATCACCTTGTAACCTCCCCAGTGCTTAGAACAGTGCTTGGCACATAGTAAGCGCTTAACATATACCATCATTATTATTATGATGATTATTACCTATACTCTCACACATACATATGCATACATACATGTATACACGTGCACTAGGGCGGCCACTCACAAAACTTCTATACAGGACACGTTTGCTTCCCAGGTGGTTTTTCCCCATCCAATTAATCAGTCGGCGATGTTTATCCAGATCCGACTGAGCTGAGCATTGAGTTTTGGACTGTGCTAAGCATTCAGCGCTAAGTACTCACCTCTGAGAAGAGTTCGTTCATTCATTCAATCGTATTTATTGAGCGCTTACTGCGTGCAGAGCACTGGACTAAGCGCTTGGGAAGTCCAAGTTGGCAACATCTAGAGACGGGCCCTGCCCAACGGCGGGCTCACAGTCTAGAAGGGGGAGGCAGACAACACAACCAAACATATTAACAAAATAAAATAAATAGAATAAATATGTACAAGTAAAATAAATAATAAATACGTACATTCATTCATTCAATCGTATTTATTGAGCGCTTACTGTGTGCAGATCACTGGACTAAGCGCTTGGGAAGTCCAAGTTGGCAACATCTAGAGACGGTCCCTGCCCAACAGCGGGCTCATACTCTAGAAGGGGGAGGCAGACAACACAACCAAACATATTAACAAAATAAAATAAACAGAATAAATATGTACAAGTAAAATAAATAATAAATACGTACATTCATTCATTCAATCGTATTTATTGAGTGCTTACTGTGTGCAGAGCACTGGACTAAGCGCTTGGGAAGGACAAGTTGGCAACATCTAGACGGTCCCTACCCCACAGCAGGTTCACAGTCTAGAAGGGGGAGACAGACGACAAAACAAAACATATTGACAAAATAAAATAAATAGAATAAATATGTACAAGTAAAATAAGTAATAAATACATACATTCATTCATTCAATCGTATTTATTGAGCGCTTACTGTGTGAAGAGCACTGTACTAAACGCTTGGGAAGTACAAGTTGGCAACATCTAGAGACGGTCCCTACCCACCAGCGGGCTCACAGTCTAGAAGGGGGAGACAGACGACAAAACAAAACATATTAACAAAATAAAATAAAAAGAATAAATATGTACAAGTAAAATACAGTAGAAAATATGTACAAACAAATATACATAGTGACCTGAATATAAATAGCACACCCCTCTAAATGTTTATCACAACCAACAATTTGGTAGCCCAGTTTTCTGGATATGCATATGCTAGGTGTCTAAGCATGGGGACTTTCCTTTTTTCAGAGCAGTAGTTGCCCCAAAATCAATCAATTAATCAATGGTATTTATAATAATAAGAATAAGAATGGCATGTATTAAGCGGTTACCATGTGCCGAGCACTGTTATAAGCGCTTGGGAGGCTACGAGGTGATCAACAAAACAACAAAACATATTAACAAAATAAAATAAATAGAATAAATATGTACAAGTAAAACAGAGTAATAAATATGTACAAACATATATACATAGTGACTTGAATATAAATAGCACACCCCTCTAAATGTTTATCACAATCAAAAATTTGGTAACCCAATTTGGTAACCATATGCTAGGTATCTAAGCATGGAGACTTTCCTTTTTTCAGAGCAGTAGTTGCCCCAAATCAATCAATTAATCAATGGTATCTATAATAATAAGAATAAGAATGGCATGTATTAAGTGGTTACCATGTGCCGAGCGCTGTTATAAGCACTTGGGAGGTTACAAGGTGATCAACAAAACAACAAAACAAACCATATTACCAAAATAAAATAAATAGAATAAATATGTACAAGTAAAACAAATAAATTGAGCAATAAATATGTACAAACATATATACATAATACATAGTGACTTGAATATAAATAGCACACCCCTCTAAATGTTTATCACTATCAAAAATTTGGTAACCCAATTTGGTAACCATATGCTAGGTATCTAAGGATTGGGACTTTCCTTTTATTAGAGCAGTAGTTGCCCCAGATCAATCAATTAATCAATTATATTTATAATAATAAGAATAAGAATGGCATGTATTAAGCAGTTACCATGTGCCGAGCGCTGTTATAAGCGCTTGGGAGGTTACGAGCTGATCAACAAAACAACAGAACATATTACCAAAATAAAATAAATAGAATAAATATGTACAAGTAAAACAAATAAATTGAGCAATAAATATGTACAAACATATATACATAGTGACTTGAATATAAATAGCACACCCCTCTAAATGTTTATCACAATCAAAAATTTGGTAACCCAGTTTTCTGGATATGCATATGCTAGGTATCTAAGCATGGGGACTTTCCTTTTTTTCAGAGCAGTAGTGGCCCCAAATCAATCAATTAATCAATGACATTTATAATAATAAGAATAAGAATGGCATGTATTAAGCGGTTACCATGTGCCGAGCGCTGTTATAAGCACTTGGGAGGTTACGAGGTGATCAACAAAACAACAAAACATATTAACAAAATAAAATAAATAGAATAAATATGTACAAGTAAAACAGAGTAATAAATATGTACAAACATATATACATAGTGACTTGAATATAAATAGCACACCCACCCCTCTAAATGTTTATCACAATCAAAAATTTGGTAACCCAATTTGGTAACCATATGCTAGGTATCTAAGGATGGGGACTTTCCCTTTATTAGAGCAGTAGTTGCCCCAGATCAATCAATTAATCAATGGTATTTATAATAATAAGAATAAGAATGGCACGTATTAAGCGGTTACCATGTGCCGAGCGCTGTTATAAGCACTTGGGAGGCTACGAGGTGATCAACAAAACAACAAAACATATTAACAAAATAAAATAAATAGAATAAATATGTACAAGTAAAACAGAGTAATAAATATGTACAAACATATATACATAGTGACTTGAATATAAATAGCACACCCCTCTAAATGTTTATCACAATCAAAAATTTGGTAACCCAATTTGGTAACCATATGCTAGGTATCTAAGCATGGGGACTTTCCTTTTTTCAGAGCAGTAGTGGCCCCAAATCAATTAATCAGTGATATTTATAATAATAAGAATAAGAATGGCATGTATTAAGCGGTTACTATGGGCCGCGCGCTGTTATAAGCGCTTGGGAGGCTACGAGGTGATCAACAAAACAACAAAACATATTAACAAAATAAAATAAATAGAATAAATATGTACAAGTAAAACAGAGAAATAAATATGTACAAACATATATACATAGTGACTTGAATATAAATAGCACAGCCCTCTAAATGTTTATCACAATCAAAAATTTGGTAACCCAGTTTTCTGGATATGCATATGCTAGGTATCTAAGGATGGGGACTTTCCTTTTATTAGAGCAGTAGTTGCCCCAGATCAATCAATTAATCAATGATATTTATAATAATAAGAATAAGAATGGCATGTACTAAGCGGTTACCATGTGCCGAGCACTGTTATAAGTGCTTGGGAGGTTACGAGGTGATCAACAAAACAACAAAACATATTAACAAAATAAAATAAATAGAATAAATATGTACAAGTAAAACAAATAAATTGAGCAATAAATATGTACAAACATATATACATAGTGACTTGAATATAAATAGCACACCCCTCTAAATGTTTATCACAATCAAAAATTTGGTAACCCAGTTTTCTGGATATGCATATGCTAGGTATCTAAGGATGGGGACTTTCCTTTTTTCAGAGCAGTAATTGCCCCAAATCAATCAATTAATCAATGATATTTATAATAATAAGAATAAGAATGGCATGCATTAAGCGGTTACTATGGGCTGTTATAAGCGCTTGGGAGGTTACGTGGAAATCAAGTTGTCCCACGTGGGGCTCACAGTCTCAATACCCATTTTACAGATGAGGGAACTGAGGCCCAGAGGAGCCAAGTATTGAGTTCCGTACTGTGCTAAGCATTCAGCGCTAAGTACTCACCTCTGAGAAGAGATCAAGAGAAGCAAGAGACACCCTCCCTTGCCCTCAAGGAGCTTACAGTTGACTGCGGGGGAGAGATCGGAAGTATTTAAAAAGAAGAGAGGCAGAGGGAAAAATGAGGATTTAACAGGAAAGGTGTCAGGATGAAATGGTTGAATAAAAAATGGAAAGTGTAGGGCTGTATAAGGATAAATATAACAATTAATAAACGTATACACGCTTAGTACAGTGCTCTGCACACAGTAAGCGCTCAATAAATATGATTGATTGATTGATATGTATCAATCGATAGTATTTATTGAGTTCGTTCTCTGGAGGCTTGGGTGAGTATTAGTGCCCCCATCTAGACTGTCCCCTATGTGGGACAGGGGATGTGTCCAAACTGCTTAACTTGTATAATAATCAATCAATCAATCAATCGTATGTATTGAGCGCTTCCTGTGTGCAGAGCACTGTACTAAGCGCTTGGGAAGTACACATTGGCAACAGCTAGAGACAGTCCCTACCCAACAGTGGGCTCACAGTCTAAAACTAATAATGATAATAATAATAATGGCATTTGTTAAGCGCTTACTATGTGCCAAGCACTGTTCTAAGCGCTGGGGAGGCTACCAGGTGATGAGGTTGTCCCCCGTGGGGCTCATAGTCTTCATCCGGGAGGGGGCGCTGTGCAGCGGCCGGGGGCTGCCGGGAGGGGGCGCTGTGTAGCCGCCCGGGGGCTGCCGGGAGGGGGCGCTGTGAGGGGGCCGGGGGCTGCCGGGAGGGGGCGCTGTGTAGCCGCCCGGGGCTGCCGGGAGGGGGCGCTCTGAGGAGTCCGGGGGCTGCCGGGAGGGGGCGCTGTGAGGGGGCCGGGGGCTGCCGGGAGGGGGCGCTGTGTAGCCGCCCGGGGCTGCCGGGAGGGGGCGCTCTGAGGGGTCCGGGAGTGCCTGCCGGGAGAGGGCGCTGTGAGGGGGCGCTGTGCAGCGGCCGGGGGCTGCCGGGAGGGGGCGCTCCGACGGGGCAGGGGGCTGCCGAGAGGGGGCGCTCTGAGGGGGCCGGGGGCTGCCGTGAGGGGGCGCTGTGAGGGGGCCAGGGGCTGCCGGGAGGGGGCGCTCTGACGGGGCCGGGGGCTGCCGGGAGGGGGCGCTCTGACGGGGCCGGGGGCTGCCGGGAGGGGGCGCTGTGAGGGGGCCGGGGGCTGCCGAGAGGGGGAGCTCTGAGGGGGGCGGGGGCTGCCGGGAGGGGGCGCTCTGGCGGGGCCGGGGGCTGCCGGGAGGGGGCGCTGTGAGGGGGCCGGGGGCTGCCGGGAGGGGGCGCGGAGGGGGCGCTGTGTAGCCGCCCGGGGCTGCCGGGAGGGGGCGCTCTGAGGGGTCCGGGAGTGCCTGCCGGGAGAGGGCACTGCCGGGAGGGGGCGCTGTGAGAGGGCAGGGGACTGCCGGGAGGGGGCCGGGGGCTGCCGAGAGGGGGCTGCCGGGAGGGGGCGCTGTTAGGGGACCGGGGGCTGCCGAGAGGGTGCCTGCCGGGAGAGGGCGCTGTGATGGGGCGCTGTGCAGCGACCGGGGACTGCCGGGAGGGGGCGCTGTAATGGGGCAGAGGGCTGCCGAGAGGGGGCGCTCTGAGGGGGCCGGGAGTGCCTGCCAGGAGAGGGCGCTGTGAGGGGGCGCTGTGCAGCGACCGGGGGCTGCCGGGAGGGGGCGCTGTGCAGCGGCCGGGGGCTGCCGGGAGGGGGCCGGGGGTGCCTGCCGGGAGAGGGCGCTGTGAGGGGACGCTGTGCAGCGGCCGGGGGCTGCCGGGAGGGGGCGCTATGACGGGGTCAGGGGGCGCTATGACGGGGCAGGAGGCTGCCGAGAGGGGGAGCTCCAAGGGGGTCGGGGGCTACCGGGAGGGGGCGCTCTAAGGGGGTCGGGGGCTGCAGGGAGGGGGCGCTCTAAGGGGGCCGGGGGCTGCCGGGAGGGGGCGCTCTGAGGGGGCCGGGGGCTGCCGGGAGGGAGCCGGGGGCTGCCGGGAGGGGGCGCTGTGCAGTGGCCGGGGGCTGCCAGGAGAGGGCGCTGTGGTGGTAGTGGGGGGGGGGTGTCATTCATTCATTCATTCATTCACTCACTCACATTTAAGCAGCGTGGCTCAGTGGAAAGAGCCCGGGTTTTGGAGTCCGAGGTCCTGGGTTCAAATCCCGGCTCCGCCACTCGTCAGCTTGGGTGACTTTGGGTAAGTCACTTCCCTTCTCTGGGCCTCAGTTCCCTCATCTGTCAAATGGGGATGAAGACGGGGAGCCCCCCGTGGGGCAACCCGATCACCTTGTAACCTCCCCAGCGCTTAGAACAGTGCTTCGCACATAGTAAGCGCTTAATAAAATGCCAGCATTATTATATTTAGGGAGCGCTGACTGTGTGCACAGCCCTGTGCTAAGCCCTTGGGAGAGGACAGCGCAACAAGAAAAAGCCACCCCCCGCCCACAAATCCCTCTACTGTCCTCTCAATCAATCAATCGTCAATCAATCGTATTTATTGAGCGCTTACTGTGTGCAGAGCACTGTACTAAGCGCTTGGGAAGTACAAGTTGGCAACATATAAAGACAGTCCCTACCCAACAGTGGGCTCACAGTCTAGTTTAGCACAGTGCTCCGCCCACAGTGACCGCTCAACAAATATGATTGATTGATTGACACATGACAGATCCGGATCCTGCCTCTTTTCCATTTGGAGAAGCAGCGTGGCTCAGCCGGAAGAGCCCGGGCTCGGGAGTCGGAGGTCGTGGGTTCGAATCCCGGCTCCGCCAGTTGTCAGCTGGGTGACTTTGGGCAAGTCGCTCCACTTCTCTGGGCCTCAGTGATCTCATCTGGAAAATGGGGATGAAGACTGGGAGCCCCATGTGGGACAACCAGATCACTTTGTAATAATAATAATAATAATAATGACGGCTGCTTCTCCATTGTTATTGTTACTATTGCAGCGTGGCCTTAGAGAAGCAGTGTGGCTCAGTCAGTGGAAAGAGCCCGGGCTTTGGAGTCAGAGGTCGTGGGTTCGAATCCCTGCTCTGCCAACTGTCAGCCGTGTGACTTTGGGCGAGTTACTTCACTTCTCTGGGCCTCAGTTCCCTCATCTGGAAAATGGGGGTGAAGACTGTGAGCCCCACATGGGACAACCTGATCACCTTGTATCCTCCCCAGCGCTTAGAACAGTGCTTTGCACATAGTAAGCGCTTAATAAATGCCGTCATTATTATTATTATTATTACAAAGTGATCTGGTTGTCCCACATGGGGCTCCCAGTCTTCATCCCCATTTTACAGATGAGATCACTGAGGCCCGGAGAAGTGAAGTGACTTGCCCAAAGTCGCCCAGCTGACAATTGGCGGAGCCGGGATTTGAACCCACGACCTCTGACTCCAAAGCCCGGGCCCTTTCCGCCGAGCCACGCTCCTTCTCCACTGTTATCGTTACTATTGCCAGCGCTTCGAACGGCGCTTGGCACCTAGTGAGCGCTTACCAAATTCATCCAATCGTATTTATTGAGCGCTTACTGTGTGCAGAGCACTGTACTAAGCGCTTGGGAAGTACAATAAATACACTTGAATGAATGAATAATAATAATGATGGCATTTGCCAAGCGCCTACTATGTGCCAAGCACTGTTCTAAGCGCTGGAGGGGAAACAAGGTGATCAGGTTGTCCCACGGGGGGCTCAGTCTTCATCCCCATTTTCCAGACGAGGCAACTAAGGTCCGGAGAAGCGAAGTGACTCGCCCAAAGTCGCCCAGCTGACAATTGGCGGAGCCGTGATTTGAACCCACGACCTCTGACTCCAAAGCCTGGGCTCTTTCCACAGAGCCACGCTCCTTCTCCATTGTTATCGTTACTATTGCCAGCGCTTCTAACGGCGCTTGGCACCTAGTGAGCGCTTACCAAATTCATCCAATCGTACTTATTGAGCGCTTACCAAATTCATCCAATCGTATTTATTGAGCGCTTACCAAATTCATCCAATCGTATTTATTGAGCGCTTACTGCGTGCAGAGCGCTGTACTGAGCGCTTGGGAAGTACAAGTCGGCAACATATAGAGACGGCCCCTACTCAACAGCGGGCTCGTTATTATTGTTGCTAAATGCTAGAGTAGAGCAATGCCAACGTGCCCTTCCCGTGCCAACCGTGGGCCCGGGTGCCTTCCCTCCCTCTCCCGAGGGGAGCCGTGCCTCAGTTTCCTCCCCCGCGCTCACCAAACTCCCTGCCGTAGAGGGAAGCGGTGGCTGCGGCCTACCCACTTCCCCGTGCCCTGGGCTCTCCGGTGTCGCTCCCGTACCCGTCTCCACGAGGGCCGGTGTCGTCCTCGCCATCGTCGTTGCCATCGCCATCATCGTCGCCATCATCGGAAGTGTCCCTGTGCAGCCAAGTCGGGAAGAGCGGGAACAACCAGGTGCGGGCCGTCCATCTTCCCTCACGAGGCCCCCAAATTTAGGCCCTGCCGAGGGCGGCGACCTGGGGGGAGAGGCTGGCGACAGGGAGCAGCCCTCAGGAAGCGCTGCCTCAGTTTCCCAAGAGGCCCCTCCTCGGCGTCGTCCGCTCCTTCCGCCGTGTTTCTTGAGCACTTACCGCGTGCAGGCTGAGCGCTTGGGACGGGAAAATACAAACCCTACACAGACACAGTCCCTGCCCACTACGAGCTTACAGTCTCAAGGGCCAGCTTTCGCTCTCCTCTCCCGAGTGCTTAGCGCAGTGCTTTGGCACAGGGTAAGCGCTTACCGAATACCACCAGACTAGGCACGGTGACAGGGGCCGTCCCCTCAAACTAGTCTTAATCCTGCTGGGACCAGCGGGGACAAACGTTTTCCCTCTCTGTTTCTCCCCTTTCTTTCTCTGTCTCCTTTCTCTCTCTCCCCTTTTTCTGTCCTTTTTCTCTCTTTTTGTCTCTCCTTTTTATGCCCCTTTTTCTGTCTCTCATTTTTCTTTCATTCTTTTTCTTGCTTTCTTTCTCCATTGTCTTTTTGTCTGTCCTTTTTCTCTTTTCTGTCTCTCCTTTTTATCTGTCTCTTTTTCTGTCTCCTTTTTATATTTCTGTCTCCTTTGTCTTTTTGTCTGTCCATTTTCTTTTCTGTCTCTTTTTAATCTCTCCTTTTTTTCATTTTTTGTCTTGTCTTTTTCTCATTTTCTGTCTCCTTTTTCTTTCTGTCTGTACTTTCTTTTCTCCCCTTTTTCTCTTTTCTTTCTGTCTCCCCTTTTTCTGTCTTTTTTTTTCTTGTCTCCCTTTTTTCTTTTTCTTTCTGTCTCTCCTTTTTCTCTTTTCTGTCTCCCTTTGTCTTTTTCTTTCTCTGCCTCTCCTTTTTTTCTTTTCTGTCCCTTTTTCTCTCCTTTTTCTTTCTCTTTTCTGTCTCCCCTTTTTGTCTTTCTCTTTGTCTCTCCTTTTTCTCTTCTGTCTCCCCTTTTTCTGTCTTTTTCTGTCTCCCCTTTTTCTATCTTTTTCTTTCTGTCTCCCCTTTTTGTCTTTTTCTTTGTCTACTTTTTCTTTCTTTTCTGTCTCCCCCTTTTCTGTCTTTTTCTTTTGTCTCCCTTTTTTCTTTCTTTTCTGTCTCCCCTTTTTGTCTTTTTCTTTGTCTCTTTTTCTCTTTTCTGTCTCCCCTTTTTGCCTTTTTCTTTCTGTCTCCCCTTTTTCTGTCTTTTTCTTTCTTTTTCTTTCTCCCCTTTTTCTTTCTTTCTCTGTCTCTCCTTTTTCTCTTTTCTGTCTCCCCTTTTTCTGTCTTTATCTTTCCCTGTCTCTCCTTTTTCTCTCTTCTATCTCCCCTTTTTCTGTCTTTTTCTTTCTGTCTCTCCTTTTTCTCTTTCTCTTTTCTGTCTCCCTTTTTTCTGTCTTTTTCTTTCTCTGTCCCCCGGGGACCCTCGCGGGAGAGAAATACCAATCATAACGGCATTTGTGAAGCACTTACTATGTGCCACATTCATTCAATCATATTGATTGAGCGCTTACTGTGTGCAGAGCACTGTACTAAGCGCTTGGGAAGTACAAGTTGGGAACATGTAGAGACAGTCATAGCAGTCATCGCATCACATCTTCGCCCGAGCGCTGTGGCCAACGGTCCGCACACGGTGAGCGCTCAATAAATTCATTCATTCATTCATTCAATCGTCTTTATTGAGCGCTTACTGTGTGCAGAGCGCTGTACTAAGCGCTTGGGAAATACAAGTCGGCAACATCTAGAGACGGTCCCTACCCAACAGTGGGCTCTCAGTCTAGAAGGGGGGAACAGAGAACGAAACAAAACGTATTAACAAAATAAATACGATCGATGAGCCCGTTATCGGGTAGCGACCGTCGTCTCTATATGTTCCCAACTTGTACTTCCCAAGCGCTTAGTACAGCGCTCCGCACACAGTAAGCGCTCAATAAATACGATTGAAGGAATGAATTTATTTAATGTCCTCCCCTCTAGACCGTAAGCTGGCTGCGGGCAGGGAACGTGTCTGTTATCCGAGCGCTCCGCACACAGTGAACGCTCAATAAATACGATCGATCTCTGTCATCGTCCCCTCTAGACCGTAAGCCGGCTGTGGGCGGGCAATGTTTATGTTATCACGTCCTCTCCCGAGCGCTTAGGCCAGGGCTCCGCACACAGTGAGCGCTCAATACGATTGATATCTGTCATTTATTTAACGTCTTCCCCTCTAGACCGTGAGCTCACCGTGGGCAGGGAAGGTATCTATCACGTCCTCTTCCGAGCGCTCCGCACACAGTGGGCGCTCAATAAATACGATCGATCTCTGTCATTTATTTAACGTCTTCCCCTCTAGACCGTGAGCTCACCGTGGGCAGGGAAGGTATCTACTATGTCCTCTTCCGAGCGCTCCGCACACAGTGGGCGCTCAATAAATACGATCGATATCTGTCATTTATTTAACGTCTTCCCCTCTAGACCGTGAGCTCACCGTGGGCAGGGAAGGTATCTATCACGTCCTCTTCCGAGCGCTCCGCACACAGTGGGCGCTCAATAAATACGATCGATCTCTGTCATTTATTTAACGTCTTCCCCTCTAGACCGTGAGCTCACCGTGGGCAGGGAAGGTATCTATCACGTCCTCTTCCGAGCGCTCCGCACACAGTGGGCGCTCAATAAATACGATCGATCTCTGTCATTTAACGTCTTCCCCTCTAGACCGTGAGGTCACCGTGGGCAGGGAAGGTATCTATCACGTCCTCTTCCAAGCACTCCGCACACAGTGGGCGCTCAATAAATACCATCGATCTCTGTCATTTATTTAACATCTTCCCCTCTAGACCGTGAGCTCGCCGTGGGCAGGGAACGTATCTATCACGTTCTCTTCCGAGCGCTCCGCACACAGTGGGTGCTCAATAAATACAACCGATATCTGCCATTTAGCCTGTGAGCCCACTGTTGGGTAGGGACTGTCTCTATATGCTGCCAATTTGTACTTCCCAAGCGCTTAGTACAGTGCTCTGCACCTAGTAAGCGCTCAATAAATACGATTGATGACGATTTATTTAACGTCTTCCCCTCTAGACCGTGAGCTCGCCGTGGGCAGGGAATGTATCACATCCTCTTCCGAGCGCTTAGGCCAGCGCTCCGCACACAGTGAGCGCTCAATAAATACGATCGATCTCTGTCATTTAACATCTTCCCCTTTAGACCGGGAGCTCGCCGTGGGCAGGGAACGTGTCTGCTATAAATAAATACGACGGACTGGCGGACTGTACTAAGCGCCTGGGCGCAGACGAGCCAACATAAATACGATCGATCTCTGTCATTTAACATCTTCCCCTTTAGACCGGGAGCTCGCCGTGGGCGGGGAACGTGTCTGCTATAAATAAATACGACGGACTGGCGGGCTGTACTGAGCGCCTGGGCGCAGACGAGCCAACAGGGCCGGTAGACGCGCCCCCCGCCCGCAACGAGCTTCCGGTCTCGATCTCCTAGCTGGCCCGCCGGCACCTTAAGGCTGTCGTCATCATCATCAATCGTATTTACTGAGCGCTTCCTGCGTGCGGAGCGCTGTACTAAGCGCTTGGGAAGTCCAAGGTGGCAACATATAGAGACGGTCCCTACCCGACAGTGGGCTGACAGTCGAAAAGACTGTCGCGTGGGCCCCGGCCGGCCTAACCGCCGTCACGGGCCCGCGCGTCCGCAAAGAAACTTCACCCGCGACGCGGCGTGACCGGTTTATTAGGGGCAGCGGCCCGGCCCGCCGCGGGGCGAGGGGGAGCCGGGTGCTAATCCCGCCCGCCCGAGCGGCTCCGCTTCCGAACGCTCCCGAGTTCTCTCTCCTCCCGCTCGGCCCTCCGCTCCCCGTCCGCCCCCGCCCGCGGGGCCGGGCCTCGCTCCGTCCCTCGGCCTCCCCGCCGGCGACGAGGGGAGACAGGCCGGGCTCGAGGCGGCGGTCTCCCTCCCGCCCCCGCGGTCGGACACCGGCCTAGTCGGCGGGGTCGGGGGCGTGGGTCTTCTGGTGCTTGGCGAGGGCCGGGCAGGTGGCGAAGGCCTTGCCGCAGAGGCGGCAGGGGAAGGGCCTCTCGCCGCTGTGGACGCGGCGGTGCTTGATGAGGCCGGAGCTGCAGGTGAAGGCCTTGGGGCACTGGGCGCAGCGGTAGGGCTTCTCGCCCGTGTGCGTCTTCTGGTGCTGGATGAGCGTGGTGCTGCAGCGGAAGGCCCGGCCGCAGTCGGGGCAGGCGTAGGGCCGCTCGCCCGTGTGGATGCGCTGGTGCTTCACCAGGTGCGAGCTGCAGCGGAAGGCCTTGGCGCAGTCGGGGCAGGCGTAGGGCTTCTCGCCGCTGTGGATGCGGCGGTGCTGGATGAGGCTGGAGCTGCAGCTGAAGGCCTTGGCGCAGTCGGGGCAGGCGTAGGGCCGCTCCCCGCTGTGGATGCGGCGGTGGCGGGTCAGCGTGGAGCGGTCGGTGAAGGTCTGCTCGCAGGCCGGGCACTCGTAGGGCCGCTCGCCCGTGTGGGTCCGCTGGTGCTGCACCAGGTTGGACTTGACGCTGAAGGCCCGGCCGCAGTCCGGGCAGGGGAAGGGCCGCTCCCCCGTGTGGGTCCGCTGGTGCTTGAACAGGCTGGACGAGGTGGCGAAGGCCTTGCCGCAGTCCGGGCACGGGAAGGGCCGCTCGCCCGTGTGGGTCCGCTGGTGGGCCGCCAGGTTGGCGTGCTGCCGGAAGGCCTGGCCGCAGTCCGGGCAGGGGAAGGGCCGGGCCTCCGTGTGCGTGGCGCGGTGCTGCGCCAGGTGGGTGACCCGGCGGAAGGTCTTCCCGCACTGGGCGCAGCGGAAGGGCCGCTCGCCCCGGTGGGTGGCCCGGTGCTGGGCCAGGTAGGCGGGCCGCGCGAAGGCCTTGCCGCAGTCGGGGCACGGGTGCGGCCGGGCGCCGGGCCCGCGGGCCGGGCACGGGGCCCCGACCCCTCCCTCCTCCGAGGGGGCCCCGGACGGCCCCCCGCACTCGGGGCAGGCCGCGGCGCCCGGGGGCGACGGCGGGCCCGCCTCCGCCCGGCCCGGGGACGCCTCCCGGGGGGCTCGCCGGCGCGGGGCCCGGCCGGGCCTCCCGCCCCCCGCCGCCGCCGCCGCCTCGCCCCGGGGGGGCCCCTCCGCCGGGGGTCCGGCCGGGCCCGCCGCGGGCGACGCGCTCCGCTTCGGCTCCGGCGGCGATCCGCCCTCGGGCTCCGCGGTCTCATCTGGGGAGACAGACGGTTCGGCGCTTAGAACGGTGCTTTGCACGTAGTAAGCGCTTAACAAATGCCATCATCATCATCATCGTGGGAGGGGTCGGCTGGCGGGACGTCTAGCGGGGAGCGCGGCCCGGTGGGTAGCGCCGGGCCTGGGGGAAGGGGGCCGCCCGAGCCCCCTCCATCCCTCCTTCCCTTCCCCACAGCACCCGTATATACGTTTGTGCGGATTTCCTCCTTCCCTTCCCCACAGCACCCGTATATATGTTTGTGCGGATTTCCTCCTTCCCTTCCCCACAGCACCCGTATATATGTTTGTACGGATTTACTACTCTATTTTACTTGTACATATCTCCACAGCACCCATATATATGTTTGTACGGATTTCCTCCTTCCCTTCCCCACAGCACCTGTATATATGTTTGTACGGATTTATTACTCTATTTTACTTATGCATAAATCTCCACAGCACCTGTATATATGTTTGTACGGATTTCCTCCTTCCCTTCCCCACAGCACCCGTATATATGTTTGTACGGATTTACTACTCTATTTTACTTGTACAGATCTCCACAGCACCCATATATATGTTTGTACGGATTTCCTCCTTCCCTTCCCCACAGCACCTGTATATATGTTTGTACGGATTTATTACTCTATTTTACTTATGCATAAATCTCCACAGCACCTGTATATATGTTTGTACGGATTTCCTCCTTCCCTTCCCCACAGCACCCGTATATATGTTTGTACGGATTTACTACTCTATTTTACTTGTACATATCTCCACAGCACCCATATATATGTTTGTACGGATTTCCTCCTTCCCTTCCCCACAGCACCTGTATATATGTTTGTACGGATTTATTACTCTATTTTACTTATGCATAAATCTCCACAGCACCTGTATATATGTTTGTACGGATTTCCTCCTTCCCTTCCCCACAGCACCCGTATATATGTTTGTACGGATTTCCTCCTTCCCTTCCCCACAGCACCTGTATATATGTTTGTATGGATTTCCTCCTTCCCTTCCCCACAGCACCCGTATATATGTTTGTATGGTTTCATTACTCTATTTCACTTGTACATATATCTCCACAGCACCTGTATATATGTTTATACGGATTTCCTCCTTCCCTTCCCCACAGCACCCATATATATGTTTATACGGGTTTCCTCCTTCCCTTCCCCACAGCACCCGTATATATGTTTGTATGGATTTATTACTCTATTTTACTTGTACATATATCTCCACAGCACCCGTATATATGTTTGTACGGATTCCCTCCTTCCCTCCCCCACAGCACCCGTATATATGTACGGATTTCCTCCTTCCCTTCCCCACAGCACCCGTATACATGTTTGTACGGGTTTATTACTCTATTTTACTTGCACATATATGTCCACAGCACCCATATATATGTTTATACGGATTTCCTCCTTTCCTTCCCCACAGCACCCGTATATATGTTTGTACGGATTTATTACTCTATTTTACTTGTACATATCTCCACAGCACCCGTATATATGTTTGTACGGATTTCCTCCTTCCCTTCCCCACAGCACCCGTATATATGTTTGTACGGATTTATTACTCTATTTTACTTGTACATATATCTCCACAGCACCCGTATATATGTTTGTACGGACTTAGTACTCTATTTTTCTTGTGCATATATCTCCACAGCACCTGTATATATGTTTGTACGGATTTCCTCCTTCCCTTCCCCACAGCACCCGTATACATGTTTGTACAGATTTATTACTCTATTTTACTTGTACATATATCTCCACAGCACCCGTATATATATTTGTATGGATTTCCTCCTTCCCTTCCCCACAGCACCCGTATACATGTTTGTACAGACTTAGTACTCTATTTTACTTGTGCATATATCTCCACAGCACCCGTATATATGTTTGTACGGATTTCCTCCTTCCCTTCCCCACAGCACCCGTATATATGTTTGTACGGATTTATTACTCTATTTTACTTGTACATATATCTCCACAGCACCCGCATATATGTTTGTACAGATTTCCTCCTTCCCTTCCCCAGAGCACCTGTATATATGTTTGTACGGATTTCCTCCTTCCCTTCCCCACAGCACCCGTATATATGTTTGTACGGATTTATTACTCTATTTTACTTGTACGTATCTATTCTATTGATTTTATTTTGTTACTATGTTTGGCTTTGTTCTCCGTCTCCCCCTTCTCGACTGTGAGCCCGCTGTTGGGTAGGGGCCGTCTCTAGATGTTGCCAACTTGGACTTCCCAAGCGCTTAGTACAGTGCTCTGCACACAGTAAGCGTTCAATAAATAGGATTGATTGATGAGAAGCAGCGTGGCTCGGTGGGAAAGAGCCCGGGCTTTGGAGTCAGAGGTCACGGGTTCAAATCCTGGCTCCGCCAATTGTTGGCTGGGTGACTTTGGGCAACTCACTTCGCTTCTCTGAGCCTCAGTTCCCTCATCTGTTAAATGGGGATTAAGACTGGGAGCCCCACATGGGACAACCTGATGGCCTTGTAACCTCCCCAGTGCTTAGAACAGTGCTTTGCACATAGTAAGCATTTAATAAATGCCATCATTATTATTATTATAGATCAGCGTGGCTCAGTGGAAACAGCCCGGGCTTTGGAGTCAGAAGTCACGGGTTCAAATCCCAGCTCCGCCAATTGTCGGCTGGGTGACTTTGGGCGACTCACTTCACTTCTCTGGGCCTCAGTTCCCTCATCTGGAAAATGGGGATTAAAACTGGGAGCCCCACATGGGACAACCTGATTGCCTTGTAACCTCCCCAGCGCTTAGAACAGTGCTTTGCACATAGTAAGCGTTTAATAAATGTGCTTTGCACATAGTAAGCGTTTAATAAATGCCATCATCATCATTATTATTATTAGTAGCAGTATTATAGATCAGCGTGGCTCAGTGGAAAGAGCATGGGCTTTGGAGTCAGAGGTCCTGGGTTCAAATCCCAGCTCCGCCAACTGTCAGCTGTGTGACGTTGGGCAAGTCACAACTTCTCTGGGCCTCAGTGACCTCATCTGTAAAATGGGGGTTAAGACTGTGAGCCCACCGTGGGACAACCTGATCACCTTGAAACCTCCCCAGCGCTTAGAACAGGGCTTTTCACATAGTAAGCACTTCATAAATGCCATTATTATTATTATTATTATTGTTATTATTATTATACGAGAGCTCACCTCGTCCCGGAGGCCTTCCCATACAGACAGAGCCCCCTTTTTCCTCTCCTCCTCTCCTCCTCCCCATAGCACTTGTATTTATTTACACACTTATTACTCTATTTATTTTACTTGTACATATTTACTATTCTATTTCTTTTCTTAATGATGTGCATTTAGCTTTAATTCTATTTATTCTGACGACTCCTGTCCACGTGTTTCGTTTTGTGTCCGTCTCCCCTCTCTAGACTGTGAGCCCGCTGTTGGGGAGGGACCGTCTCCGGATGTCGCCGACTTCCCCAGCGTCTGGCCCGGTGCTCTGCGCACAGTAAGCGCTTAGTACAGTGCTCTGCACACAACAAGCGCTCAATAAATACAATTGATTGATTGATTGACTTCCCAAGCGTCTAGTCCAGCGCTCCGCGCGCAGTGAGCGCTCGCTAAATACGACCAAATGAGTTGTTTGGATGGCTTTCCGCGGCAGCGCCCGCCCCCCGACCCGCGTGAAGCTCTCCGTCCTTCATCTGGGCAGGCCCAAGGGCTCAGTCATTCATTCATTCAATCGTATTTAGGCAGAGCACTGTACTAAGCGCTTGGGAAGTACAAGTTAGCAACTTATAGAGACGGTCCCTACCCCACAGAGGGGCACAGTGCAGCCGTGGGCACGGCGGACGCCCCCGAATCCGCTCCGACGACCCCTTCGGGGTCAATACGGCGCACCGGGCGCTGTACTGAGCGCCGGGGAGCGCGCCCGCGTTTCCCACCCGGTTCGGCGGGCGGGCCCTCACCTGGGCGGGGGTCGTCGGCGGTGGCGGGGTCTCCGGCGGCGGGGTCTTCAGGGGCGTCTCCCGCGGGGTCTCCGTCCTCCGCCCGCTGCCAGTTGAGGAACCACGGCTCTCCGCCTCGCTCCAGCACGGAGATCACGTCTGGATGGGGAAGCGGGCATCCCGCTGGCGGGGAGGGCAACGGGGGCCCGGCCCCGGATCCGCCTCCGCCCTCTCCCTCCCGCACGGGGTGACGGGAATCCGACCTCGGGAAGCCCGGACCGCCGGGCGCAGGCCGGGGAGACCCCCCCCGCCCCGGGTGCCAACCCCCCAACCCGGTTACCCAGGGCGACGAGATTCCCGTAGCTCTGGAGCATCACGTCCTTGTAGAGGTCGCGCTGGGCGGGATCCAGGCGTCCCCACTCCTCCCGGGTGAGGGGCACGTCCTCCTCCGACGTCCTCGACGCCACCTGCGACCGGATTTATTGAGCGCTTACCGTGTGCAGAGCACTGTACTAAGCGCTTGGGAAGTCCTGGTCTGAGCCCCCGCCTTCCTCTCCCCCTCCCCTCGTCTCACCTCCTTCCCCTCCCCACAGCTCCTGAATATATATTACTCTATTATATACTATAGTATATATATTACATACTATACTATAGTATTTACTATACTATAAATATATTACTATAGTACATATTTATTACTCTATGTATTTATTTTATTTGTACTATACTATAGCTATATTACTATAGTACGTATTTATTACTCTATTTTTGTATTTATTTCATTTGTACTAAACTATATTACTATAGTACGTATTTATTACTCTATTTTTGTATTTATTTTATTTGTACTATACTATAACTATATTGCTATAGTACGTATTTATTACTCTATTTATGTATTTATTTTATTTGTACTATACTATAACTATATTGCTATAGTACGTATTTATTATTCTATTTATGTATTTATTTTATTTGTACTATAACTATATTACTACAGTACATATTTATTACTCTATGTATTTATTTTATTTGTACTCTACTATAACTATATTACTATAGTACGTATTTATTACTCTATGCATTCATTTTATTTGTACTCTACTATACTATAACTGTATTACTATAGTATGTATTTATTACTCGATTTATGTATTTATTTTATTTGTACTATACTATAACTATATTACTATAGTACATATTTATTACTCTATTTATGTATTTATTTTATTTGTACTATACTATATTACTGTAGCACGTATTTATTACTCTATTTATGTATTTATTTCATTTGTACTATACTATAACTATATAACTATAGCAGATACTTATTACTCTATGTATTTATTTCATTTGTACTATACTATACTATAACTATATTACTATAGCACATATTTATTACTCAATTTATGTATTTATTTTATTTGTACTATACTATAACTATATTACTATAGCACATATTTATTACTCTGTGTATTTATTTTATTTCCACTATACTATACTATAACTATATAACTATAGCACGTATTTATTACTCTATGTATTTATTTCATTTGTACTATACTATACTATATTACTATAGCATGTATTTATTACTCTATTTATGTATTTATTTTATTTGTACTATACTATAACTATATTACTATAGCACGTATTTATTACTCTATTTATGTATTTATTTCATTTGTACTATACTATATATTACTATAGTATGTATTTATTACTCTATGTATTTATTTTATTTGTACTGTACTATACTATAACTATATTACTATAGTACAGATTTATTGCTCTATGTATTTATTTTATTTGTACTCTACTATACTATAACTATATTACTATAGTACATATTTATTACTTGATTGATGTATTGATTTTATTTGTACATATCTATTCTATTCATTTTATTTTGTTAATTTCTTTCGTTGTCTGTCTCCCCCTAATAGACCGTGAGCCCGCTGTTGGGTAGGGCCCGTCTCTAGATGTTGCCGACTTGGCCTTCCCAAGCGCTTAGTCCAGTGCTCTGCAAGCGCTCAATAAATACGACAATGAATGAATGAATGAACAAGTCGGCAACATGGGGAGACGGTCCCTACCCAACGACGGGCTCGTTAATAATGGCATTTATTAAGCGCTTGCTATGTGCAAAGCGCCGTTCTAAGCGCTGGGGAGGTTACATGGTGATCAGGCTGTTCCACGGGGGGATCACGGTCTTCACCCCCATTTTACAGATGAGGGAACTGAGGCCCAGAGAAGGGAAGTGACTTGCCCAAAGTCACCCAGCTGGCAAGTGGCTGAGCCGGGATTTGAACCCAGGACCTCTGGCTCTAAAGTCCGCGCTCTTTCCACCGAGTCACGCTGCTTCCTCTAGACTGGGAGCCCGTCGTTGGGTAGGGACCGTCACTCTACGTTGCCGACTTGGGCTTCCCAAGCGCTCAGTCCAGCGCTCTGCACACAGTAAGCGCTCAATAAATACCATCCAATGAAAGAATCCCGGCTCAGCCCACTCGGTGACCTTGGGCCGGTCACTTTCCTCCTCCTCCATGCGCGTTTCCTCGCCTCCTGTTCTCCCTCCTACTTTTAAGGCCGTGAGGCCCACGAGCCAGGACCTGGGTTCTAATCAATCGTATTTATTGAGCGCTTACTATGTGCAGAGCACTGTACTAAGCGCTTAGGAAGTACAAATTGGCAACATAATCCCGACTCCATCGCCCTTCCACCGCGTGACCTTGGCCGAGTCACTTCACTCCTCTGGGCCTCAACATATTTATCCTATTTATTTCATTTTGTTAGCATGTTTTGTTGTCTGTCTCCCCCTTCTAGACTGTGAGCCCTCTGTTGGGTAGGGACCGTCACTATAGGTTGCCAAATTGGACTTCCCAAGCGCTTAGTACAGTGCTCTGCACACAGTAAGCGCTCAGTAAATACGATTTAATGAATGAATGACCCCCCAATATGCCCTGCCGCTCCTCAACCTTCTAGACAGTGAGCCTGCTATTGGGTAGGGACCATCTCTATATGTTGCCAACTTGTACTTCCCAAGCGCTTAGTACAGTGCTCTGCACACAGTAAGCACTCAATAAATACGAATGAATGAATGAATGACCCCCAATATGCCCTGCCGCTCCTCAACCTTCCAGACTGTGAGCCCGCTGTTGGGTAGGGACCGTCTCTAGATGTTGCCAACTTGGACTTCCCAAGCGCTCAGTACAGTGCTCTGCACACAGTAAGCGCTCAATAAATACGACTGAATGAATGAATGACCCCCAATATGCCCTGCCGCTCCTCAACCTTATAGACAGTGAGCCTGCTGTTGGCTAGGGACTGTCTCTATATGTTGCCAACTTGGACTTCCCAAGCGCTCAGTACAGTGCTCTGCACACAGTAAGCGCTCAATAAATACGATTGAATGAATGAATGAATGAATGAATGAGTTACCACATCTGTAAAACGAGGGTGAAGACCGGGAGCCCCGTGGTCGGGCAAGGACGTCCGACCCGGTTTGCTTGCATCCGCCCCGGCGCTCAGTACAGCGCCAGGCACGTACTAAGCGCTTGACAAGCATCGTCAGGAAAAATAAACCGGCGATCCCCAAAGCAACTCACGTAATCCATCTGCTCAGGACTTCTGGCTGCACCGTCGTCTTCCTGGTGCTTAGTAGTCATGGGGTTCAGGAAGCTCTGGGTGCTGTACTGAGCGCTACAAAAGAATGAAGAGGTGGGAATTAGATACAGCCTCGATCTCTGCCTTAAGGAGGTGGCCACTACATCAACCAGTCTCTTGGGCGCCCAAGTCCCGTCGTACGGCCCGGAGGGCCAGAGGACGTGGGTTCTAATCCCGGCTCTGCCATTAGTCTGCCGTGTGACCTTGGAAAAGTCACACACCCTGATGGCTACAGCCTGGGGACCAGAGGACCTGGGTTCTAATCCCAGTTCTGCCATTAGTTTGCCGTGTGACCTTGGAAAAGTCACACGCCCTGATGGCTACGGCCTGGGGACCAGAGGACCTGGGTTCTAATCCCGGTTCTGCTATTAGTCTGCCGTGTGACCTTGGAAAAGTCACATACCCTGATCAATCAATCAATCGTATTTATTGAGCGCTTACTGTGTGCAGAGCACTGTATTAAGCGCTTGGGAACTACAAATCGGCAACATATAGTGACAGTCCCTACCCAACAGTGGGCTCACAGTCTAAAAGGGGGAGACAGAGAACAAAACCAAACATACTAACAAAATAAAATAAATAGAATAGATATGTACAAGTAAATAGAGTAATAAATATGTACAAACATAGATACATATATAGAGCCCGGGGACCGGAGGGCCTGGGTTCTAATCCCGCCCGTTACCCGTCTGCTGTGTGACCTTGGGCGAGTCACGTACCCTGACGGCTAAACTGTCCTTTCCAAGCGCTTAGTGCAGTGCCCTGCGGGCAGTAGGCGCTCAATAAGTACGCCTGACTGAATGAATAAAGGCCGGCCCTGGGAGCCAGGGGACCCGAGTTCTAATCCCGGCTCTTTTACCTGTCCGCGGTGTGACCTTGGACGAGTCACACGCCCTCGTGGCGAGCGTCGGAGGGCCTGGGTTCTAATCCCGGCCCTCGCTACCGGTCTGCGGTGTGACCTTGGCCGAGTCCCTTCCCCCGGTGGGCGCCTACCGACCCCAGCGTTTAGCGCAGGGCTGAGGCCGGGGGGGGGGCCCGGAAACCGCGAGGGCCCGGGGAGGGGGGGGGGCTGGAAACAGCTGACCGGAGCGAGGCCGGGGGGCGGGCTGGAAACCGCTGAGGGGAGGGGGCGCGCGGGAGGGACAGGAAGGAGGGGAGGGGGGCTGGAAACCGCTGAGGGAGGGGGCGCGCGGGAGGGGCCGGAACGAGGGCAGGGGGGCTGGAAACCGCTGAGGGGAGGGGGCGCGCGGGAGGGGCCGGAACGAGGGGAGGGGGGCTGGAAACCGCTGAGGGGAGGGGGCGCGCGGGAGGGGCCGGAACGAGGGGAGGGGGGCTGGAAACCGCTGAGGGGAGGGCGCGCGCGGGAGGGACAGGAAGGAGCGGAGGGGGGCTGGAAACCGCTGAAGAAAGGGGGCGCGCGGGAGGGACAGGAAGGAGGGGAGGGGGGCTGGAAACCGCTGAGGGGAGGGCGCGCGCGGGAGGGACAGGAAGGAGCGGAGGGGGGCTGGAAACGGCTGAGGAGAGGGGGCGCGCGGGAGGGACAGGAAGGAGGGGAGCTGGAAACGGCTGAGGAGAGGGGGCGTGCGGGAGGAACAGGAAAGGGGGGGCTGGACACCGCTGAGGGGAGGGGGCGGGCGGGAGGGACAGGAACGAGGGGAGGGGGGCGCGGGGTCGGAAGGAGTGGGGGGGGACTGGAAGCAGCGAGGGGCAGGCGCGCGCGGGAGGGGCCGGAAGGAGGGGAGGGCGGGCGGGGCCGGAAGGAGCGAGGGGGCTGGAAACCGCTGAGGGGAGGGGGCGCGCGGGAGGGGCCGGAAGGAGGGGAGGGGGGCTGGAAACGGCTGAGGGGAGGGGGCGTGCGGGGGGGGCTGGAAACAGCGAGGGGAAGGGGCGCTGGGGGGGGGGGCCGGAAGGAGCGAGGGGGGGCCTGGAAACGGGGAGGAGGGGCGCGGGGCCGGAAGAAATGGAGACGGGGGGGGATGGAAACCGCTGAGGGGAGGAAGGGAGGCGAGGGGAGGGGGCTGCGGGAGGGGCCGGAAGGAGAGAGGAGGGGAGGCGGGAAACGGCGAGCGGAGGGGGGCGGGGGCCGGATGTGACGACGGGAAGGGGCGGGACCGGAAGTGGACGGGAGGAGATTCGTTCAGTCATTCAAGGGGATTTCATTCATTCATTCGATCGTATTTCACTCCTTCATTCCATCATCTTTCCTTCATTCATTCATTCCATCATATTTCATTCATTCCATCATATTTCCTTCATTCATTCCATCGTATTTCCTTCATTCATTCCATCATATTTCCTTCCTTCATTCCATTGTATTTCCTTCCTTCATTCATTCCATCCTATTTCCTTCCTTCATTCATTCATTCCATTGTAATTCCTTTATTCATTCATTCCATCGTATTTCCTTCCTTCCATCGTATTTCCTTCCTTCATTCATTCATTCCATCGTAATTCCTTTATTCATTCATTCCTAAGTATTTCCTTCATTCCTAAGTATTTCCTTCCTTCATTCATTCATTCCATCGTAATTCCTTTATTCATTCATTCCTAAATATTTCCTTCATTCCATCATATTTCCTTCATTCATTCCATCCTATTTCCTTCATTCATTCATTCCATCGTAATTCCTTTATTCATTCATTCCATTGTAATTCCTTCATTCATTCCATCGTATTTCCTTCCTTCATTCATTCATTCCATCGTAATTCCTTTATTCATTCATTCCTATTTCCTTCATTCCATCGTATTTCCTTCCTTCCTTCATTCCATCGTATTTCCTTCCTTCATTCATTCATTCCATCGTAATTCCTTTATTCATTCATTCCTAAGTATTTCCTTCATTCCATCATATTTCCTTCCTTCATTCCATCGTATTTCCTTCATTCATTCCATCCGATTTCCTTCCTTCATTCCATCGTATTTCCTTCCTTCATTCATTCCATCCGATTTCCTTCCTTCACTCATTCATTCCATCGTAATTCCTTTATTCATTCATTCCATCGTATTTCCTTCATTCATTCCTATTTCCCTCATTCCATCGTATTTCCTTCCTTCATTCATTCCATTGTATTTCCTTCCTTCATTCATTCCATCCTATGTCCTTCATTCATTCATTCCATCCTACTTCCCTCATTCATTCAGTCGTATTTATTGAGCACTTACTATGTGTGAAGCCCTGTAGTAAGCGCTTGTGAGAGTGTACTATAACATCAAACACATTTCCTCCTCACAGTTGAGCGCTTAACTGTGTCCAAAACACTGGGCTAAGCGCTTGGGAGAGGATGATAATAATAATAATAATGGCATTGATTAAGCGCTTACTATGTGCAAAGCACTGTTCTAAGCGCTGATGGAACAGTAGACACATTCCCTGTCCACTGTTCTCGACAAGTAGGGAGCAAAAGACATTAAGCGGTGCAAATCGGCCGCAGGGTTCGAGAACCCGAGGTGGTGACCCCCATGATAGGAAAAAAGACTCGGAAAATCTCCTCCAAAATCTCCAGTGGTTGCCCATCTACCTCCATATCAACCAAAATGAGCTTACAGTCTAGAGCGGGAGGCAGACATCCATATGAGTAAATAATTTATAATATATCAATGAATGCTGTATAATAATGATGGCATTTGTTGAGTGCTTACTATGTGCAAAGCACCGTTCTAAGCGCTGGGGAGGTTACAAGGTGATCAGGCTGTCCCACGGGGGGCTCACGGCCTTAATCCTCATTTTACAGATGAAGGAACTGAGGCCCAGAGAAGTGAAGTGACCTGCCCAAAGCCACACAGCTGACAATTGGCAGAGCCGGGATTTGAACCCATGACCTTTGACTCCAAAGCCCGGGCTCTTTCCGCTGAGCCACGCTGCTTCTCTAGATGTTGACTCTCTATATAGTTGATTAACTGCGCGAAGGTTTACTGCTCCAGTCCTTTTGTTTCATTGATTGATTGATTGAAAATGGTCCATTCATTCAATCATATTTATTGAGCGCTTACTGTGTGCAGGGCACTGTACTAAGCGCTTATGACATAGTTCTGTTGCTTTGTGGGTTAGCTGGATGAAATTTGACTTTCCATGATGGAGAGAAGCAGCGTGGCTCAGTGGAAAGAGCCCGGGAGTGGAGCTTATTATTATTATTATTATTAGTGAAGAACTGTAAAAACAGTAAAACCCCTCCATATCAACCAAAATAAGCTTACAGTCTAGAGCGGGAGGCAGACATTAATACGAGTAAATACTTTATATCAATATATATATATATCAATATATATCAATATATATCGATAATTTATATAATTTAGTATCAATGAATACTATATAGTTGATTAACTGCGCGAAGGTTTATTGCTCCAGTCCTTTTGCTTCGTTAACTGGATGAAAATGGTCCATTCATTCATTCATTCATTCATTCAATCGTATTTATTGAGCGCTTACCGTGTGCAGGGCACTGTACTGAGCGCTTATGACATAGTTCTGTTGCTTTGTGGGTTCGCTGGATGAAATTTGACTTTCCATGATGTAGAGAAGCAGCGTGGCTCAGTGGAAAGAGCCCGGGAGTGGAGCTTATTATTATTATTGTTATTATTAGTGAAGAACTGTAAAAACAGTAAAACCCCTCCAGATCAACCAAAATGAGCTTACAGTCTAGAGCGGGAGGCAGACATTAATATGAGTAAATACTTTATATATATATATATACATATATATAGATAGATAGATAGATATATCAATATATATATCGATATATATCAATATATATATATATATCAATATATATCAATATATATCGATAATTTATATAATTTAGTATCAATGAATACTATATAGTTGATTAACTGCACGACAGTTTACTGCCCCAGTCCTTTTGTTTCGTTGATTAACTGGATGAAAATGGTCCATTCATTCATTCATTCAATCGTATTTATTGAGCGCTTACCGTGTGCAAAGCACTGTACTAAGCGCTTATGACATAGTTCTGTTGCTTTGTGGGTTAGCTGGATGAAATTTGACTCTCCATGACGTAGAGAAGCAGCGTGGCTCAGTGGAAAGAGCCCGGGAGTGGAGCTATTATTATTATTAGTGAAGAACTGTAAAAACAGTAAAACCCCTCCATATCAACCAAAATGAGCTTACAGTCTAGAGGAGGAGGCAGACATCAATATGAGTAAATAATTTATAATATATCAATGAATGCTATATAGTTGATTAACTGCGCGACGGTTTACTGCTCCAGTCCTTTTGTTTCGTTGATTAACTGGATGAAAATGGTCCATTCATTCATTCATTCAATCGTATTTATTGAGCGCTTACCGTGTGCAGGGCACTGTACTAAGCGCTTATGACATAGTTCTGTTGCTTTGTGGGTTAGCTGGATGAAATTTGACTTTCCATGACGTAGAGAAGCAGCGTGGCTCAGTGGAAAAGAGCCCGGGAGTGGAGCTTATTATTATTATTATTATTATTATTAGTGAAGAACTGTAAAAACAGTAAAACCCCTCCATATCAACCAAAATGAGCTTACAGTCTAGAGCGGGAGGCAGACATTAGTATGAGTAAATAATTTATATCAATATATATTTCAATATATATCAATATATATCAATAATTTATATAACTTAGTATCAATGAATACTATATAGTTGATTAACTGCGCGACGGTTTACTGCTCCAGTCCTTTTGCTTCGTTAACTGGATGAAAATGGTCCATTCATTCATTCATTCAATCGTATTTATTGAGCGCTTACCGTGTGCAGAGCACTGTACTACGCGCTTATGACATAGTTCTGTTGCTTTGTGGGTTCGCTGGATGAAATTTGACTTTCCATGACGTAGAGAAGAAGCGTGGCTCAGTGGAAAGAGCCCGGGAGTGGAGCTTATTATTATTACTATTATTATTATTAGTGAAGAACTGTAAAAACAGTAAAACCCCTCCCTTGTCCCCATGGCTTCCTCCTGGTATCACCTCATCACCCCCTACCCTTCCTCCCCAAACTCCTTGGGCGAGTCGCCTACATCCGCCAACTTGTACTTCCCAAGCGCTTAGTACAGTGCTCTGCACACAGTAAGCGCTCAATAAATACGATCGATTGACTGATTGATTGCCAAATCCAAAGGCCTCTACTCCATCCTCATCTTCCTCGGCCTCTCGGCTGCCTCCGACATTGCAGGCCACCCCCTTCTCCTGCAAACGTTATCCAACCTCGGCTTCCCTGACGCTATAATAATGATACTACTACTACTGTCATCATCAATCGTATTTATTGAGCGCTTACTGTGTGCAGAGCACTGTACTAAGCGCTTGGGAAGTACAAGTTGGCAACATAATAATAATGGCATTTTTTAAGCGCTTACTATGTGCAGAGCTTAATAAATGCCATTTATTGTTATTATTATTGAACCCAGCTCCGCCGCTTGTCTGTTCTGTGACCTTGGGCAAGTCACTTCACTTCTCTGGGCCTCAGTTCCCTCATCTGTCAAATGGGGATGAAGACGGGGAGCCCCCCGTGGGACAACCTGATCACCTTGTAATCTCCCCAGCGTTTAGAACAGGGCTTTGCTCATAGTAAGCGCTTAATAAATGCCATTATTGCTATTATTATTAAACCCGGCTCCGCCTCGTCTGTTGTGTGATCTTGGGCAAGTCACTTCACTTCTCTGGGCCTCAGTTCCCTCATCTGTCAAATGGGGATGAAGACGGTGAGCCCCTCGTGGGACAACCTGATCACCTTGTAACCTCCCCAGCGTTTAGAACCGTGCTCTGCACATAGGAAGCGCTTAATAAATGCCATTATTGTTATTATTATTAAATACGGCTCCGCCACTTGTCTGTTGTGTGACCTTGGGCAAGTCACTTCACTTCTCTGGGCCTCAGTTCCCTCATCTGTCAAATGGGGATGAAGACCGTGAACCCCACGTGGGACAACCTGATCACCTTGTATCCCCCCTCCAGTGCTTAGAACAGTGCTCGGCACATAGTAAGCGCTTCACAAACGCCATCGTTATTATCATTATTACCCCAGTGCTTAGCACGGTGCCAAATAGCAGCGTGGTTCAGTGGAAAGAGCCCGGGCTTTGGAGTCAGAGGTTGTGGGTTCGAGTCCCGGTTCTGCCACATGCCTGCTGTGTGACCTTGGGCAAGTCACTTCACTTCTCTGTGCCTCAGTGACCTCATCTGTAAAATGGGGATGAAGACAGTGAGCCCCGCGTGGGACAACCTGATCACCTGGTATCCCCCCAGCGCTTAGAACAGTGCTTGGCACATAGTAAGCGCTTAACAGATGCCATCATTATTATTATTATTATTATAAATAAGATTTTAAAAAATAAACCTTAGGGTGAACCAACCGTAGCTCTTGGGTATCTTCAATGACTTTGTCTACTTAAATACCGACCATTTATTTCGATATTTCATCCCAGTACATTTCCCAATTTCCCGTGTTCTCCTTGTTCATCGTCCTGCTTTTCCCTCCCTCTTCCTCCCCATCCTCGGGATTCCGGATTTTCCTTTTCCCAGTCCCCGGACAAAACGCACCTCTTCCCGCCCGCGCCGTGGCATCGCCGCCCGCCCAAAGGAACGGAACCGCGTGGCCTCGGGTGAGCGGCCGGCCGTCTCTGGGCCGTCTCGTGGTCCGCCTCCCCGCCCCTCTGGCCCCCGAGAGATGACGATAATAATAACGATGGCATTTATTAAGCGCTTACTATGTGCGAAGCTCCGTTCTAAGCGCTGGGCAAGGTGATGAGGTTGTCCCCCGTGGGGCTCACGGTCTTCATCCCCATTTTCCAGATGAGGTCACTGAGGCCCAGAGAAGCGAAGACTTCTAGACTGTGAGCCCACTGTTGGGTAGGGACCGCCTATGTTGCCGACTTGGACTTCCCAAGCGCTTAGTACAGCGCTCTGCACACAGGAAGCGCTCAACAAATACGACTGAATGAACGAAAGTGAAGCGACTTGCCCCAGGTCACCCAGCTGACAAGTGGCGGAGCCAGGATTTGAACCCACGACCTTTAGCTCTTTTTTTTTTGGATGGCATTTATTAAGCACTTACTGTGTGCAAAGCACCGTTCTAAGCCCTGGAGAGGTTACAAGGCGATGAGGTTGTCCCACGGGGGGCTCCCAGTCTTCACCCCCATTTTCCAGATGAGGGAACTGAGGCCCAGAGAAGCGAAGCGACTCGGCTGACAAGTGTGAAGCGGCGTGGCTCGGTGGGAAGAGGCCGGGCTTTGGAGTCAGCGGTCATGAGTTCAAATCCCGGCTCTGCCGACTGTCAGCTGGGAGACACCGGGCAAGTCACTCAACTTCTCTGGGCCTCAGTTCCCTCATCTGGAAAATGGGGATTAAGACCGTGACCTCCCCGGCGCTTAGGACGGCGCTCTGCACGTAGTAAGCGCTCAATAAGTGGCGGAGCCGGGATCTGAACCGCTGACTGAGCCGCTCCCCCCGTGTCTAATGAACACCACCGCGGACGCGCTCGTCGTCGTCGTGGTCATCGTGACTTTTAATATTGACGGTACCGAGGCCCCGGGGGACCGACGCCGCGCCCCCGGCGCCCGCTCACGGGGGGCCGTCGCGGGCGTGGACGCGCCGATGCTGGGCGAGGTGGGAGCTCTGGACGAAGGCCTTGCCGCAGTCTCCGCAGCCGAAGGGCTTCTCCCCGGTGTGGATGCGGCGGTGCTGGAGCAGGTGGGAGTTCTTGCCGAAGGCCTTGCCGCAGTCCGGGCACGGGAAGGGCCGCTCGCCCGGCGGCTCGGGGCCCCCCCGGGGGCAGTCGGGGCAGGCCGGGGGCCGCTGGGCGCCGTGGCCCCGCTGATGGCGCACCAGGTAGGAGTTCCAGCTGAAGGCCTTGCCGCAGTCGGCGCAGGAGAAGGGCTTGGCGCCGCCCGCGCCGGCGGCGGCGGCGGCGGCGGCGGGGCCGGGCCGGGGCTTGGGGGCCGGGCCCGGGGGCGGGGGGCCGGGGCCCGGCCGGGCCGGGGTGCGCCCGCCCTCGCGGGCCCGGGCGTGGGTGCGCTGGTGGTACAGCAGGGTGGAGCTGACGTTGAAGGCCTTGCCGCAGTCGGGGCAGGCGTAGGGCCGCTCGCCCGTGTGGATGCGCAGGTGGCGCACCAGGTTGGAGTTGCGGCTGAACGCCTTGCCGCAGTCGGGGCACGGGTAGGGCCGCTCGCCCGTGTGCGTCCGCTGGTGCTTGCGCAGGTTCGACTTGAGGCTGAACGACTTGCCGCACTCGGGGCAGGCGAAGGGCCGGGGGGCCGCGGGGGGACCCGACACGCCGACGACGCCCACGACGCCGGCCCCCGCCGCCGTCGCCGGCGGAGGAGGAGGAGGAGGAGGAGGAGGAGGAGGAGGAGGAGGAGGCGGCGGGGGCCCGGCCGCGGGCCTCCTCCTCCTCCTCCTCGCCGCACGGGGGGCCTCCAGGGACCCCGGCTCCGGGCGCGCCGCCTCCGACTCTGGAAGGAGGGAGGGAGGGGGAGAGACACCGAGACGGGACGGAGAGATGAGGGAGACGGGCAGAGAGACGCACAGAAGGGGAGGGAGGGGCAGGGAGAAAGAAGGGGGGGCGGGGGGGACGGGGAGAGAGGAGAGGGACACGGAAGGGGAGGGAGAGAAGTGAGAGAGAAGGGGGGACGGGGAGAGAGAGGAGAGGGACACAGAAGGGGAGGGAGAGACAGACAGAGAGAAAGGGGACGGTCAGGGAGAGAGAGGAGAGACACAGGGGGCAGGGAGAGAGACAAAGATGGGGGGGGATAAGGGAGAGAGGAGAGAGACACAGAAGGGGAGGGAGAGACAGACAGAGAAGGAGGGGGACAGGGAGAGAGGGAGACGCAGGGGGCAGGGAGAGATGGGGGGACATGGACAGAGAGGGGAGAGACACCGAGAGAGACAGAGAGGGAGGGACAGAAGAGAGAGAGAGACAGAAGGGGAGGGAGAGAGACATGGAGGGGGACAGGGAGAGAGACGGGGGGGGGGGGGACAAGGGAGAGCCAGTGAGAGAGAAGGGGGGACAGGGAGAGAGGAGAGAGACACAGAAGGGGAGGGAGAGACAGACAGAGAAGGAGGGGGACAGGGAGAGAGGGGAGAGAGACACAGGGGGCAGGGAGAGATGGGGACATGGAGAGAGGGGGAGAGACACCGAGAGAGACAGAGAGATGGGGGAGGACAGGAAGAGACAGAGGAGAGAGAGAGACACAGAAGGGGAGGGAGACACAGAGAGAGAGAAGGGGGGACAGGGGGAGAGAGGAGAGAGACACGGAGGGGGACAGGGAGAGAGACGGGGGGACAAGGGAGAGAGAGAGACAGTGAGAGACAAGGGGGACAGGGAGAGAGGAGAGAGACACAGAAGGGGAGGGAGAGACAGATAGAGAGAAAGGGGATGGTCAGGGAGAGAGAGGAGAGACACACAGGGGGCAGGGAGAGAGACGAAGAGAGAGAAGTGGGATCAGGGAGAGGGAGGAGAGAGACACGGGGGAGGGAGAGAGAGAGGGAGGGGAGACAGGGAGAGAGACAAAGAGAGGAGAGAGACAGAAGGGGAGAGACAGAGAGAGGAGGGACAAGGAGAGAGGAGAGAGACACAAGGGGAGGGAGAGAGGGGGGACAGGGAGAGAGACAAAGAGAAAGAGGGGGGGATAGGGCAGAGAGAGAGGAGAGACACAGAGTGGGAGGGAGAGATGGGGGGACAGGGAGAGAGACAAAGAGAGAGGGGGGATAAGGAAGAGAGAGAGGAGACAGACACAGAGGGGGAGGGAGAGACAAAGAGAGACAGAGAATGGGAGGGAGACAGTGACAGAGAGAAAGAGGGGAAGGAGAAAGACAGAGAGTGAAAGAGAGAGGGGAGAAGAGATAGGGAGAGACAGAGAAAGTCGGGGGGGAGACAGAGATTAAGAAAGGGGGGGAGGAGAGGGAGAGAGAAAGAGAGAGACAGACACCACCCCCGCCCCGACGTCACCTGGGCCCTCTGCCAGCCCAGGGCCGGGGGAGGGCCAGGGGAGGGCGGAAGGCGGCGTGGCTTAGCCAGCCAGCCATCAATCAATCAATCAATCTGTGGACTTTTTGATTTTTGGGGGGTTGGTATTTGTTAAGTGCTTACTACACGCCCTCAGGGGACCGGGCAGGAAGACAGTAAAGCAGACGATACACGGGGGGAACATTGTTTTTATGGGATCTGTCCAGGGCCTGAGTGTGCCGGGCACTGGACTGAGCGCCGGGGGAGGTACCGGCTCGTCGAGTTGGACACGGTCCCCGTTCCGTAGACGAGCGCTTTGCACGTAGTAAGCGCTCAATGGCCCGAGGCCCGGAGAAGTGACGCCGCTTGCCCGGGGTCACGGAGCGGACGAGCGGCGGGGCCGGGATTAGAACCCAGGTCCTTCTGACCCCCCTGGCCGGGCTCTACCCGCCCTGCAAAGTGAAGTGGCTTGCCCAAGCTCGCACGGCTGACAGGTGGCGGAGCCGGGATTCGAACCCATGACCTCTGGCTCCCAAGCTGAGCCACGCCGGGCTTGAGATGCCCGCTCCCTTCTGTTCCTACCGCACGCGGAGAAGCACGGGGGAGAACGCATCCCTACCCCACGCGGAGCAGCACAGCAGCGGGGCTCAGTGCAAAGAGCCCGGGCTTTGGAGTCGGAGGTCACGGGTTCAAATCCCGGCTCCTCCAACTGCCAGCTGTGTGACTTGGGGCAAGTCACTTCATAATAATACTAATAATAACGATGGCATCTTTTTATTAAGCGCCTACTATGTGCAGAGCACCGTTCTAAGCGCTGGGGAGGTCACAAGGGTGATCAGGTTGTCCCACATGGACCTCACGGCCTCAATCCCCATTTGACAGATGAGGGGACTGAGGCCCAGAGAAGTGACTTCATTCATTCATTCAATCGTACTTATTGAGCGCTTGCCGTGTGCGGAGCACTGTACTAAGCGCTTGGGAAGTACAAGTTGGCAACACAAAGAGACGGTCCCTACCCAACAGTGGGCTCACAGTCTAGCGGAAGTCACCCAGCTGACAGTTGGCGGAGCCGGGATTTGAACCCATGGCCTCCGGCTCCAAAGCCCGGGCTCTTTCCACCGAGCCACGCTGCTTCTCGACTTCACTTCCCTGGGCCTCAGTTCCCTCATCTGTCAAACGGGGATGGAGACTGGGAGCCCCCCGTGGGACAACCTGATCACCTTGGAACCTCCCCAGCGCTTAGAACGGCGCTTTGCACCTAGGAAGCGCTTAATAAATGCCATTATTATTATCCTGATTATTAGAACGGTGCTTTGCACATAGTAAGCGCTTAACGAATACCATCGTTATTATTATTATTACCTCATAGTAAGCGCTTAATAAATGCCATTATTATTATCATGATTATTAGAATGGTGCTTTGCACATAGTAAGCGCTTAACGAATACCATCGTTATTATTATTATTACCTCATAGTAAGCACTTAATAAATGCCATTATTATTATCCTGATTATTAGAACAGTGCTTTGCACATAGTAAGCGCTTAACGAATACCATTGTTATTATTATTATTATTACCTCATAGTAAGCACTTAATAAATGCCATTATTATTATCCTGGTTATTAGAACGGTGCTTTGCACATAGTAAGCGCTTAACGAATACCATCGTTATTATTATTACCTCATAGTAAGCGCTTAATAAATGCCATTATTATTATCATGATTATTAAAATGGTGCTTTGCACATAGTAAGCGCTTAACGAATACCATCGTTATTATTATTATTATTATTATTATTATTACCTCATAGTAAGCGCTTAATAAATGCCATTATTATTATCATGATTATTAGAACGGTGCTTTGCACATAGTAAGCGCTTAATGAATACCATCGTTATTATTATTATTATTATTATTGTTATTATTACCTCATAGTAAGCGCTTAATAAATGCCATTATTATTATCCTGATTATTAGAACGGTGCTTTGCACATAGTAAGCGCTTAACGAATACCATCGTTATTATTATTATTACCTCATAGTAAGCGCTTAATGAATGCCATTATTATTATCATGATTATTAGAATAGTGCTTTGCACATAGTAAGCGCTTAACCAATACCATTGTTATTATTATTATTATTATTATTATTATTATTACCACCTCATAGTAAGCACTTAATAAATGCCATTATTATTATCATGATTATTAGAATGGTGCTTTGCACATAGTAAGCGCTTAACGGATACCATCGTTATTATTATTATTATTATTACCTCATAGTAAGCACTTAATAAATGCCATTATTATTATCATGATTATTAGAACGGTGCTTTGACATAGTAAGCGCTTAACAAATACCATCGTTATTATTATTATTATTACCTCATAGTAAGCGCTTAATAAATGCCATTATTATTATCATGATTATTAGAACGGTGCTTTGCACATAGTAAGCGCTTATCGAATACCATCGCTATTATTATTATTATTACCTCATAGTAAGCACTTAATAAATGCCATTATTATTATCCTGATTATTAGAACGGTGCTTTGCACATAGTAAGCGCTTAACGAATACCATCGTTATTATTATTATTACCTCATAGTAAGCGCTTAATAAATGCCATTATTATTATCCTGATTATTAGAACGGTGCTTTGCACATAGTAAGCGCTTAACGAATACCATCGTTATTATTATTATTATTATTACCTCATAGTAAGGGCTTAATAAATGCCATTATTATTATCCTGGTTATTAGAACGGTGCTTTGCACATAGTAAGCGCTTAACGAATACCATCGTTATTATTATTATTACCTCATAGTAAGCGCTTAATAAATGCCATTATTATTATCATGATTATTAGAATGGTGCTTTGCACATAGTAAGCGCTTAACGAATACCATCGTTATTATTATTATTATTATTACCTCACAGTAAGCACTTAATAAATGCCATTATTATTATCATGATTATTAGAACGGTGCTTTGCACATAGTAAGCGCTAAACGAATACCATCGTTATTATTATTATTATTATTATTACCTCATAGTAAGCGCTTAATAAATGCCATTATTATTATCCTGATTATTAGAACGGTGCTTTGCACATAGTAAGCGCTTAACGAATACCATCGTTATTATTATTATTACCTCATAGTAAGCACTTAATAAATGCCATTATTATTATCATGATTATTAGAACGGTGCTTTGCACATAGTACGCGCTTGACGAATACCATCGTTATTATTATTGTTATTATTATTACCTCATAGTAAGCGCTTAATAAATGCCATTATTATTATCATGATTATTAGAACGGTGCTTTGCACATAGTAAGCGCTTAACGAATACCATCGTTATTATTATTATTATTATTATTATTATTACCTCATAGTA
Organism: Tachyglossus aculeatus; assembly: GCF_015852505.1. Lineage (NCBI taxonomy): Eukaryota > Metazoa > Chordata > Mammalia > Monotremata > Tachyglossidae > Tachyglossus > Tachyglossus aculeatus. The sequence goes on along the minus strand of NW_024044842.1, from coordinate 1,789,239 downwards.
AGCGCTTAATAAATGCCATTATTATTATCCTGATTATTAGAACGGTGCTTTGCACATGGTAAGCGCTTAACGAATACCATCATTATTATTATTATTATTACCTCATAGTAAGTGCTTAATAAATGCCATTATTATTATCCTGATTATTAGAACGGTGCTTTGCACAGAGTAAGCGCTTAACGCTGGGAAGCAGCGTGGCTCAGTGGAAAGAGCACGGGCTTTGGAGTCAGAGGTCATGGGTTCGAATCCCGACTCTGCCGCATGTCTGCTGTGTGATCTTGGGCAAGTCACTTAACTTCTCTGGGCCTCAGTTACCTCATCTGTAAAATGGGGGTTAAGAATGTGAGCCCCACGTGGGACAACCTGTTTACCCTGCATCCTCCCCAGCGCTTAGAACAGTGCTTTGCACATAGTAAGCGCTTAGCAAATGCCAATTATTATTAACAAATATCATCATTATTATTATTATTATTATTATTATTATTATTACCTCACGTCACCAGTCTCCTTCTACACCCCAGCCCGCCCGCGTCGCTCTTCCAACGCCAACCTTCCTTCTCCTTGGGTTTCCATCTCGGCTACCTCGCCGCCGATCCCGGCCCGCCTCTGGTCCGGAACGCCCCCCCCCCCCCCCCAAATTCATTCGTTCAATGGTATTTACTGAGCGCTTACTGTGTGCAGAGCACTGTGCTAAGCGCTCGGGGAGTACAAGGTGGCAAATCCCACAGACGATGCCTCTCCCCTCCTTCAAAGCCTTACAGTAAGCGCTCAATAAATACGATTGAATGAATGAATGAATGAAGGAGGCCCACCTCCTCCAAGAAGCCCTCCCTGACCGAGCCCTCTCCTCGAGGGAGAAGAGAAGCGGCGTGGCTCAGCGGAAAGGGCCCGGGCTTTGGAGTCAGAGGTCGTGGGTTCAAATCCCGGCTCCGCCACTTGTCGGCTGGGTGACTTTGGGCAGGTCGCTTGGCTTCTCTGGGCCTCGGTGACCTCATCTGTCAACTGGGGATGAAGACTGTGAGCCCCCCGTGGGACAACCTGATCACCTTGGAACCTCCCCAGCGCTTAGAACAGTGCTTTGCACATAGTAAGCGCTTAATAAATGCCATCATTATTATTATTACTATAAATGCCACTATTATTTGCTCCCTTAAATCACCCCCACAGCTCTGAGGCCCCTTTCTCTAATTTGCTTATTTCTACTAACATCTCCCCTTTTAGACGGTAAGCTTCTGAAGGGCAGGGAACGTATCTACCACCTCTCCGTTCTATTATATTCTCCCACACGCTTAGCACAGCGCTCTGCGCACGGTAAGTGCTCAATAAACACAACTGGCGGATTGACTTTACGGGGCGAACCCCGTGTGGGGCAGGGACTGAGCCTGAGCGGATTCTTACATCTACCGTCTCTATATGTTGCCATCTCGTACTTCCCGAGCGCTTAGTACAGTGCTCTGCACACAGTAAGCGCTCAATAAATACGACTGAGTGAGTTTAGCACTCGGCGATTAGCCGGTCTGCTCCTTGCGGGCAGGGGTGAGGCCGCGTGGCTCGGTGGAAAGAGCCCGGGCTTTGGGGTCAGAGGTCATGGGTTCAAATCCCGGCTCCGCCAACTGTCAGCTGGGTGACTCTGGGCGAGTCACTTCACTTCTCTGGGCCTCAGTGACCTCATCTGGAAAATGGGGATTAAAACTGTATGAGCCCCACACGGGACAAGCTGATCACCTCGTAACCTCTCCAGCGCTCAGAAGAGTGCTTTGCACATAGTAGGCGCTTAATAAATGCTATCATTATTATTATTATTATTCTCTGGGCCTCAGTTCCCTCATCTGCAAAATGGGGATTAAGACTGTGACCCCCCGAGGGACAACCTGAACATCTCATAACCTCTCCAGCGCTCAGAAGAGTGCTTTGCACATAGTAAGTGCTTAATAAATGCTATCATTATTATTATTATTCTCTGGGCCTCAGTAACCTCATCTGCAAAATGGGGTTTAAGACTGTGAGCCCCCCGTGGGACAATCAGATCACCTCCTAACCTCTGCAGTGCTCAGAAGAGTGCTTTGCACATAGTAAGCGCTTAATAAATGCCGTCATCATTATTATTATTATTCTCTGGGCCTCAGTTCCCTCATCTGCAAAATGGGGACTAAGACTGTGAGCCCCCCGTGGGACAATCGGATCACCTTGTAACCTCTCCAGCGCTCAGAAAAGTGCTCGGCACATAGTAAGCGCTTAATAAATGCTATCATTATTATTATTATTATTCTCTGGGCCTCAGTTCCCTCATCTGCAAAATGGGGATTAAGACTGTGAGCCCCCCGGGGGACGATCGGATCACCTCCTAACCTCTCCAGCGCTCAGAAGAGTGCTCGGCACATAGTAAGCGCTTAATAAACGCCGTCATCATTATTATTATTATTCTCTGGGCCTCAGTTCCCTCATCTGCAAAATGGGGACTGAGACTGTGAGCCCCCCGTGGGACAATCGGATCACCTCCTAACCTCTCCAGCGCTTGGAACAGTGCTTTGCACATAGCAAGCGCTTAATAAACGCCATCATTATTAGTATTATTATCTCTTCCGTCCTCTCCGGAGGGCTTGGCACAGTGCTTGGCGCCCCGTAAGCGCGTGGTTGCTACTATTAGATTGTCAGTTTCTGGAGGGGTTGGAGGAGGATTGCATATGCCGCTAACCAGCGTCCTCTCCCAAGCCTTCTGCACACAGTAAGCGCTCGATAAATGTGAGCCCACTGTTGGGTAGGGACCGTCTCTATATGTTGCCAACTTGGACTTCCCAAGCGCTTAGTACAGCGCTCTGCACACAGTAAGCGCTCAATAAGTACGACTGAATGAATGATAAATACCACCGACTGACGGCGTCACCCTCTAGACCGTAAGTTCCCGACGGTCGGGGATCGCATCTACAGGCTCTGTTGGGTCGTACTCCCCACTAGCCGGGGCGCTCAGTACGGCGTCTTGCGCGCCGTGGGCGCTCGATAAATGCCACCGATTGATTGACGAGCGACGGAGAGCGGTGGGGAGGGCCGAATCGCAGGTTCTCACCGCTGCGGTGCAGGGGCTCCGGACCCCCCTGCCGGGGCCACGTCGGCTCCGGCTGGAAGCGAGGCGAGTCCAGCGCGGCCGCCGCTCCCTCCTCCGACAGCGGGTCCCGTCCGCGGGTACGCACCAGGACCTGGAGAAGCGGGACGGACGGGAAAAGGAAAAACGGAAGGGGGAATCAGCCGGAGGACCCGAGTTCTAGTCCCGCCACCACCGCCTGTCTGCTTTGGGACCGCGGATAGAGGCCCTGGGTTCCCAGAGAGGCAGCGGGGCTCAGTGGAGAGGGCACGGAGCCAGAGGTCACGGGTTCGAACCCCGGCTCCGCCAACTGTCAGCTGGGTGACTTGGGGCGAGTCACTTCACTTCTCCGGGCCTCAGTTCTCTCATCTGTCAAACGGGGACGAGGACTGGGAGCCCCCCGTAGGACAACCTCATCACCTCGTACCCTCCCTAGCGCTTAGGACGGGGCTTTGCACACGGTAAGTGCTTAATAAATGCCATCATCACCGTCCCAGATCTGCCCACCCGCCTGCTGTGAAAGCTTGGACAAGTCACTTCACCTGCGTCGTGCTTCGACGTGGGGATTCACACCCCGTTCTCCCTGCTACTTAGACCGCGAGCCCCTCGTTGGGAAGGGACCGCGTCCGGCCTGACACGGTGCTTAGCACACAGTGAGCGCTTAACGCCTTACGGGGAAAAATATGAGATCTTCCGCCGCCTCACTGGGGGTAAATTAACGGGAAGAGACACGATAAGCCAATGGAGGTGGAAGTGCTGTAATGGATGTCCGGAGGCAGCCGTTACTCGGTTCCTCCGGCATCCCGTTGCCTCGGAGACAGAAGGGGACTTCGAACAGTCCATCAACTGGTTCCTCCCCCCATCCCGCTGTCACGGAGACAGAACCCTAGGCCGGAGGGACCGTCGGTCTGACCCCCAGAAGGGTCCGACACCCGGTACGCCCGGCATCCCGTTGCCACGGAGACGGGACACTGGGACAGAACGGTCCCATCGGGGACGGCGACGCCGTTCGTCGTTCTCCCTCCCTCTTCTCACCGGCCGTCCCGTTCCATTAAACTCCCTCTGCAGATCCTCCACCACGGCCGCCGCCTCCTCGCCGCTCTCGGGGCGATGGAACCGCACCCAGGCCTGGATCTCCCCGGGCAGGATGCTGAGGAACTGGTCCAGGACCAAGAGGTCGAGGATCTGCTCCTTGGTGCGGCGGTCGGGCCTCAGCCACAGGCGGCACAGCTCCCGCAGCCGGCCCAGGGCGTCGTGGGGCCCCGACGCCTCCTCGTAGCGGAACCGGCGGAAGCGCTGGCTGAAGGTGTCGGGGCCGGGCTCCTCCCTCTGCGGGCTGCACTCCTTCTCCCACAGGGACTCGTCCTCCACCTTCACGATCTTCAGGTCCATGTGCTCGTGAGGGTCCAGGGCCGCTTCTGCCCGCGGCTCTGCCATCGTCCCCGCTGCGGGTCCCGGACCGCCCGCTGTCTCCTTCCGCCCTGGTGGGGGTCCGACCCCTGAGGAAGAGGAGGGGGACGCGTGTGGGGGACGGAGAGCGGTCGCCCCGAGGGAAGGTGGGGGGGAAGAGGCCGAGCCGGGGGCAGGGAGCGGGCGGCTCGGAGAACGGGGGCGAGGGCGGGAGCGGTTCCCAGAACCCACCGCGGCTGCTGCTCGGGGGTCCCCTCACGGCTCTGAGGGGGTGCCGGGGGGGGGGGGTCCCCTCAAGACTTTCAGGAAGTGAGGGGATGCCCTCACACTCTTTGAGGGGGGGTCCCCTCACAGCTCTGAGGGGGTGGGCTCCTCGCTGCTGGGGGGGAGGGGGATTCTGGGGGCACCCTCTCGGGTCTGAGGGGGTGCCCAGGGGCGGGGGGTCCCCTCAATACTTTCAGGAAGGTCTTGGGGGGATCTCCTCCCAGATCTGGAGGGAAGGGGAAAGGAGGATGCCCTCACACTCTTTGCGGAGGAGTCCCCTCACTGTTCTATGGGGTGGTTGAGGGTTTCCTCACGGTTTTGGGGAGGGGGCGGGGGGCGGTGTCTTCTCAGGGCTCTGAGAGGGGGGCTCTCAGGGGTCCGGATTGGTCCCCACAAAAGCTCTGAGGGGGGTCCTCTGGAGGGGCTGGGAACTGGTCCTGCGGGAGGGGGTCACGTGGAGGGTCTGAAGAATGGTCCTGTGGAGGAGGGGGGGGGGGGGCCCTGGAGGGGCTAAAGTCTGGTCCTGGGGGGGGTCCCCTGGAAGGCTGGTACTGGGGGGGGGGGTCTTGGGGAGATCCCCTGCAGGGCCTGAGGGCTAGTCCTGAGGAGGAGGGGATCCACTGGAGGGGCTGGTCCTGGGGGGGGCGGTCCTGGGGTGGGGGTGGGGGGGTCCACTGGAGCGTCTGGGGGCTGGTCCTGGGGGTGGTCTCCTGGAGGGTCTGTAGGCTGGTCTGGGGAGGGCGTGGGGTTCCCCTGGAGGGCTGGTCCTTGGGGGGAGTTATGGGGGGGATCCCCTGGAGGGCCTGGTCCTGGGCGGGTCTGGGGGAGTCCTGGGGTGGGGGGGCCCTAGAGGGTCTGGGGGCTGGTCCTGGGGGGGTCTTGAGGGGATCCCCTGAAGGGCCTAAGGCCTGAGCCTGAGGAGGAGGAGGGGATCCACTGGAGGGGCTGGGGGCTGGTCCTGGGGGGGGGCCTGGGGGAGGGGTCTCCTGGAGGGTCTAGACCTGGGGGGGTCTTGGGGGGATCCCCTGAAGGGCCTGAGGAGGAGGAGGAGGAGGGGATCCACTGGAGGGGCTGGGGGCTGGTCCTGGGGGGTCCCTGGGGGAGGGGATCTCCTGGAGGGTCTAGACCTGGGGGGGTCTTGGGGGGATCCCCTGAAGGGCCTGAGGAGGAGGAGGAGGGGATCCACTGGAGGGGCTGGGGGCTGGTCCTGGGGGGAGGGGCCCTGGGGGAGGGGGGGTCTTGGGGGGATCCCCTGAAGGGCCTGAGGAGGAGGAGGGGATCCACTGGAGGGCCTGGGGGGTTATGGGGGGGGTTATGGGGGGAGCCCCTGGAGGGCCTGGTCCTGGGGGGGGGGGGGGGGGGGGGGATCCCCTGAAGGGCCTGAGAACTGGTTCGGAGAAGGAGGGGATCCACTGGAGGATCCTGGGGGCTGGTCCTGTGGTGGGGGGCCCTGGGGGGTGTCCCCTGGAGGGCCTGGTCCTTGGGGGGGGGGGGTCCTCCTGGGGGGGGGGTTCTCTTGGAGGGATCCCCTGAAGGGCCTGAGGAGGAGGAGGGGATCCACTGGAGGGCCTGGGGGAGGTCCTGCGGAGGGGGGGGGGGGTGTTCCCCTGAAGGGCTGGTCCTGGGGGGGTCTTGGGGGGGTTATGGGGGGGAGCCCCTGGAGGGCCTGGTCCGGGGGGGGGGTTGGGGGGGGGATCCCCTGAAGGGCCTGAGGACTGCTTCGGAGGAGGAGGAGGAGGAGGAGGAGGGGATCCACTGGAGGGGCTGGGGGCTGGTCCTGGCGGGGGGGGGGCTCTGGGGGAGGGGGGGGGTCTTGGGGGAATCCCCTGAGGGGCCTGAGGAGGAGGAGGGGATCCACTGGAGGGTCTGGGGGAGGTCCTGGGGAGGGGGGTTTCCCCTGGAGGGCTGGTCCTGGGGGGGTCTTGGGGGGGTTATGGGGGGAGCCCCTGGAGGGCCTGGTCCGGGGGGGGGGGGGGATCCCCTGAAGGGCCTGAGGACTGCTTCGGAGGAGGAGGAGGAGGAGGGGATCCACTGGAGGAGCTGGTCGGGGGGTGTGTGTGTCCCGGGGGTGTTTCTCCGTTGGGGTCCCGGTGCGGCTCCCTCACCTCAGGCAGGCAGGCAGGCAGGCAGCCGTCGGCCCCGAACAATGGCCGGAAGTGGCCCCGACGGCGGCGGCGGCAGCGTCTCCCCTCAGCTCAGCCCGGCCCGACCCCCGGGCCCGGACGGCGGACGGCGCCGACCCCCCACACACACACTTCCGGGGACGCTCTAGGCTGCGGCGGGAGGACCCGAACACTCGCCTCCTCCTCCTCCTCCTCCTCCTCCTCCTCCTCCTCCCTCAGCGCGGCGGGGCGGGCGCTCCCGCCCCACGTCGGCCGAGGCCCCGCCCCCTGGACCGCTGATTGGCGGACGCTCTCCCGCCCTCCGCGCTCCCCGCCCGCTGATTGGCGGACGCCCTCCCGCCCTCCGCGGGCGCCCCTCCCCGCCCGCTGATTGGCGGAAGCCCTCCCGCCCGCCCCCGGCCGAGGGACCAATCAGAGAGCGGAAGCGCTCGGCTCTCGGTCCCCGCTCCTGAGCTAGAGGCGCTACCCCCCCCCCGTAATAACAATAATAATAAAATAATAATAATAGTTATTATTATTATTATCCCCCATCTTACCTCCTTCCCTTCCCCACAGCACCTGAATATATGTATATATGGTTGTACATATTTATTACTCTATTTATTTATTTATTTTACTTGTACATTTCTATCCTATTTATTTTATTTTGTTGGTATGTTTGGTTTTGTTCTCTGTCTCCCCCTTTTAGACTGTGAGCCCACTGTTGGGTAGGGACCGTCTCTATGTGTTGCCAATTTGTACTTCCCAAGCGCTTAGTACAGTGCTCTGCACATAGTAAGCGCTCAATAAATACGATTGATTGATTGATTGATTGATTATTATTAATGGAATTTGTTAGGCGCTTACTATGTGCCAAGCACTGTTCTAAACGCTGGGGTAGATACTAGGTCTTCAGGCTGTCCCTCGTGGGGCTCAGTCTTCATCCCCATTTTATAGATGAGGGAACTGAGGCCCAGAGAAGGGAAGTGACTTGCCCGCAGTCACACGGCTGACAATTGGCGGAGCCGGGATTTGAACCCATTGCAGAGGAGTTAATAATAATAATAATAATAATAATAATAATATTTGTTAAGCGCTTACTATGAGCCAAGCACTGTTCTAAGCGCTGGGGGGGGGGGGGGGATACAAGGTGATGAGGTTGTCCCACGGGCGGCTCCCAGTCTTCATCCCCATTTTCCAGACGAGGGAACTGAGGCCCAGAGAAGTGAAGTGACTTGCCCAAAGTCACACAGCTGACAATTGGCAGAGCCGGGACTTGAATAATAAAATGATAATAATAATAATGGCATCTATTAAGTGCTTACTATGCACAAAGCACTATATTCTAAGCGCTGGGGACGTTACCAGGTGATCAGGTTGTCCCACGTGGGGCTCCCAGTCTTCACCCCCATTTGACAGATGAGATCACTGAGGCCCAGAGAAGTGAAGCGACTTGGCCAAAGTCACACAGCTAACAAGGGGTGGAGTCAGGATTTGAACCCATGACCTCGGACTCCAAAGCCCGGCCTCTTTCCACTGAACCACGCGGCTTCTTCTGACAGAAGCCTAACACACGATCGTATTTATTCATTCAGTCGTTCATTCATTCAATCGTATTTATTGAGCGCTTCCTGTGTGCAGGGCACTGTACTAAGCGCTTGGGAAGTCCAAGTTGGCAACATCTAGAGACGGGCCCTCCCCACCGGTGGGCTCGCAGTCTAGAAGGGGGAGACAGACGACCAAACAAAACGTATTAACAAAATAAAATAAATAGAATAAATAGGTACAAATAAAATAAATAAATACAGTAATAAATCCGTACAAACATATATCCATATATACAGGTGCTGTGGGGAGGGGAAGGAGGTAAGACGTGGGGATGGGGAGGAGGAGGAGGGGGAGAGGAAGGAGGGGGCTCAAAGTGAGCACTTACTGTGTGCAGAGCACTGTACTGAGCTCTTCGGAGAGTATACTCTCCTTGCCCACAGGGAGCTTACACTCTAGAGCGGGAGACAGGCGTTAATATTTCTCTGTCTCCCCCTTTTAGACTGGGAGCCCACTGTTGGGTAGGGACTGTCTCTATATGTTGCCAATTTGTACTTCCCAAGCGCTTAGTACAGTGCTCTGCACACAGTAAGCGCTCAATAAATACGATTGATGATGATGATTGATAATATGAATTACGGATATGGACGTAAGTGCCGTGGGACTGAGGATGGGGTGAATAACTGTGAGCCCACTGTTGGGTAGGGACTGTCTCTATATGTTGCCAACTTGTGCTTCCCAAGCGCTTAGTACAGTGCTCTGCACACAGTAAGCGCTCAATAAATACGATTGATTGATTGATTGATTGATTGAATAAATGGAATACCACCAAATCCCGGCTCCACCACATGTCTGCTGTGTGACGTCGGGCAAGTCACTTCACTTCTCTGGCTCAGTGGAAAGAGCCCGGAGTCTGAGGTCATGGGTTCAAATCCCAACTTCGTCAGCTGGGTGACTTTGGGCAAGTCACTTCACTTCTCTGGGCCTCAGTTACCTCATCTGTAGAATGGGGATGAAGACTGTGAGCCCCCCGTGGGACAACCTCATCACCTTGTATCCTCCCCAGCGCTTAGAGCAGTGCTTTGCACATAGTAAGCGCTTAATAAATGCCATTATTATTACTATTATTATTATTATTATTATTCTCTGAGCCTCAGTGACCTCATCTGTCAAATGGGGATTAAGACTGTGAGCCCCCCATGGGACAACCTGATCACCTTGCCCAGCGCTTAGAACGGAGCTTTGCACATAGTAAGCGCTTAATAAAGGCCATCATTATTATTAAGTGGCGGAGGCAGAATTAGAACTCGGGTCCTTCCAGTAGGGAAGGAGGGAGCGGGTCGCTCTCCTGCTCAGTAATGAGGACTCCCAAGCTACTTGCTGGCGTCGTAGAGGGTTCTGGGTTTAAAGAATTAATATGCGGAAAATATCATCTTTTTTATTTCCCGACATGTGGGAAGCAAGGCAATTGGCGGAGCCGGGATTTGAACCCATTGCAGAGGAATTTAATATTATTATTAATAATAATAATAATAATAATGGTATTTGTTAAGCGCTTACTATGTGCCAAGCACTGTTGTAAGCGCTGGGGGAGATACAAGATAATCAGGTTGTCCCACATGGGGCTCACAGTCTTCATCCCCATTTTACAGATGAGGTCACTGAGGTCCAGAGAAGTGAAGTGACTTGCCCAAAGTCACGCAGCTGACAACTGGCGGAGCCGGGATTTGAACCCATTGCAGAGGAATTTAATAATAATAATAATAATAATAATAATAATAATGGTATTTGTTAAGCGCTTACTATGTGCCAAGCACTGTTCTAAGCGCTGGGGGAGATACAAGATAATCAGGTTGTCCCACATGGGGCTCACAGTCTTCATCCCCATTTTACAGAGGAGGGTTCGAGGCCCAGCTGGAGTGGATTGAGTTTTCAACGCTTAGAACAGTGCTTGGCACAAAGTAAGCGCTTAACAAATGCCATTATATTTGTAACATTACCATTTGCGTATCATATTTATATATAATATAGATTACATATAATTATTTATCAAATGTATAATATTACCATTATGACAATGCCGTTATATTACCAAATACCATCAACAAACAACAAATACCACTATTATCATTATTATTATTTTCCCCGGCCCGGTGGAGGACGACACGTGGACCAGTAGCAAGGCACAGAGAAGTTGAGTGACTCGCTCACGGTCGCACAGCAGACGAGTTGGGATAATGAGGACTCCCAAGCTACTTGCTGGCGTCGTAGAGGGTTCCGGTTTTAAAGAATTAATACGCGGAAAATATCATCATTTTTATTTCCCGACATGCGGGAAGCAAGGCACAGAGAAGTTGAGTGACTCAACCACGGTCACACAGCAGACAAGTTGGGATAATGAGGACTCCCAAGCTACTTGCTGGCGTCGTAGAGGGTTCCGGTTTTAAAGAATTAATACGCGGAAAATATCATCTTTTTTATTTCCCGACGTGTGGGAAGCAAGGCACAGAGAAGCTGAGTGACTCGCTCACGGTCACACAGCAGACAAGTTGGGATAATGAGGACTCCCAAGCTACTTGCTGGCGTCGTAGAGGGTTCCGGTTTTAAAGAATTAATACGCGGAAAATATCATCTTTTTTATTTCCCGACGTGTGGGAAGCAAGGCACAGAGAAGCTGAGTGACTCGCTCACGGTCACACAGCAGACAAGTTGGGATAATGAGGACTCCCAAGCTACTTGCTGGCGTCGTAGAGGGTTCCGGTTTTAAAGAATTAATACGCGGAAAATATCATCTTTTTTATTTCCCGACGTGTGGGAAGCAAGGCACAGAGAAGTTGAGTGACTCGCTCACGGTCACACAGCAGACAAGTTGGGACTAGAACCCTGTCCTTCTGACTTTCAGGCCTGTGCTCTATCCACTAGACCACGGCTTCCTCGAGGATTATTCAACCCAGATTTATTACTCTATTTATTTTACTTGTGCATATTTACTATTCTATTTATTTTGTTAATGATGTGCCTATAGCTATAATTCTATTTGTTCTGACGATTTTGACACCTGTCTATATGTTTTGCTGTCAGTCTCCCCCTTCTAGACCGTGAGCCCACTGTTGGTAGGGACCGTCTCTATATGTTGCCGACCTGTACTTCCCGAGCGCTTAGTACAGTGCTCTGCACGCAGTAAGCGCTCAATAAATACAATTGAAGGAATGAATCTTCCTCAGTAGCAGACGAAATGTCTTTCCTGGCTTATTTGGATCCATTTTTTCACCTCACCTGAGTAGGACAATCCTCCCCCGGCCCCCCAAAATCAAGGATCTGGGAAGTTTTCTCCTTCAGTATAAGAGATAGATAAATTTTATCTTCCTACTATTAATTCTTCAATCAATCAATCAAATTGAGTGCAGAGCACTGTACTAAGCGCTTGGGAAGTACAAGTTGGCAACATATAGAGACAGTCCCTACCCTTTAAAACTGGAACCCTTTCCGACGCCAGCAAGTAGCTTGGGAGTCCTCAAGCGACCCGCTCCCTCCTTCCCTATTGGAAATAATAGGTAAAGAAATAAAAAAGATGGAAAAGATAAAAAAAGATTAATAAAAAAAGAGAAGATTAGCAGAGGAAGGTTTCCATCCTTCGACCCCTGCGCCACTCGGCTTCCCGCCAAAATATGCTACTGCTACTGGTCCACGTGTCGTCCTCCACTGGCCCCGGGGAAAATAATAATAATGATAATGGTGGTATTTGTTATTTGTTGATGGTATTTGGTAATATAACGGCATTGTCATAATGGTAATCTTATACATTTGATAAATAATTATATGTAATAATTATTATATATGAATACGATACATAAATGGTAATGTTACAAATATAATGGCATTTGTTAAGCGCTTACTTTGTGCCAAGCACTGTTCTAAACGTTGAAAACTCAATCCACTCCAGCTGGGCCTCGAACCCTCCTCTGTAAAATGGGGATGAAGACTGTGAGCCCCATGTGGGACAACCTGATTATCTTGTATCTCCCCCAGCGCTTAGAACAGTGCTTGGCATATAGTAAGTGCTTAACAAATATCATTATTATTATTATTATTAAATTCCTCTGCAATGGGTTCAAATCCCGGCTCTTCCAATTGTCAGCTGTGTGACTTTGGGCAAGTCACTTCACTTCTCTGGGCCTCAGTTCCCTCATCTGGAAAATGGGGATGAAGACTGTGAGCCCCACGTGGGACAACCTGATTACCTTGTATCTCCCCCAGCGCTTAGAACAGTGCTTGGCACATAGTAAGTGCTTAACAAATACTATCATTATTATTATTATTATTATTATTATTATCTCCTCTGCAATGGGTTCAAATCCCAGCTCCGCCCATTGTCAACTGTGTGACTTTGGGCAAGTTACTTCGCTTCTCTGGGCCTCAGTTCCCTCATCTGGAAAATGGGGATGAGGACTGTGAGCCCCACGAGGGACAACCTGATTACCTTGTATCTCCCCCAGTGCTTAGAACAGTGCTTGGCACATAGTAAGCGCTTAACAAATACTATTATTATTATTATTATTAACTCCTCTGCATCGATCTTCTAAATGGCTCATGTTTGTGAACAAAAATGAAAAATTCTGCCCCCTCTGAGGCTCGAACTCAGGACCTTCAGATTATGAGACTGACGCGCTGCCTACTGCGCTAAGGAGGCTATGTACTAACCTCCCTCTTTACCCCTCTTGCACAGAACAACCTACCCCTGAAATTCATTCATTCATTCATTCAATCGTATTTATTGAGCGCTTACTGTGTGCAGAGCACTGTACTAAGCGCTTGGGAAGTACAAATTGGCAACATATAGAGACCCAACAGCGGGTTCACAGTCTAGAAATAGGCTCCGCTTTGTTTTAAAGACAGTGTAATGATGATGATATTTGATAAGCGCTTACTATGTGCCAAGCACTGTTCTAAGCGCTGGCCAGTGTAGTGTAGACGTGAGCGCATGACAAGTCTCTATATGTTGCCAACTTGTACTTCTCAAGCGCTTAGTACAGTGCTCTGCACACAGGAAGCGCTCAATAAATACGATTGAATGAATGAATGAATGAAGTCCCTGACTTTACAGAAGAGGTAACTGAGGCACAGAGAAGTGAAGTGACTTACCCAAGCGCACAAAACAGACAAGTGGCGGGGGCGGGATTAATAATAATAATAATGATATTTGTTAAGCGCTTACTAGGTGCCAAGCACTGTTCTAAGCGCTGGGGTGGATACAAGGTCATCAGGTTGTCCCACGTGGGGCTCCCGGTCTTCATCCCCATTTTCCAGATGAGGGAACTGAGGCCCAGAGAAGTGAAGTGACTTGCCCAAAGTCACACAGCTGACAAGTGGCGGAGTCGGGATTAGAACCCATGACCTCTGACTCCCAAACCCGGCCTCTTTCCACGTAGGCACGATCCATACATTGGAACCAGAATATTTCGGAAGGCCCCCAAAAAATAATAAATAAAGACACTGTATCAGTCCTCTTTCTCAGCCGTGGGAGGCTGGATTACACTGGAACCAGAATATTTCAGAAGGGCCCAAAAATAATAAATAAAGACGCTATGTCACTCCTCTTTTTCATTCAATCGTATTTATTGAGCACTTACTGTGTGCAGAGCACTGTACTAAGTGCTTAAGCGCTTACCATTCTTCTTCTTATTATTATTAACTCCTCTGCAATGGGTTCAAATCCCGGCTCTTTGTCAGCCGTTGGAGACTGGATTACATTGGAACCAGAATATTTCGGAAGGCCCAAAAAAATAATAAATAAAGACACTGTGTCACTCCTCTTTCTCAGCCGTTGTAGACTGGATTACAGTGGAACCAGAATATTTCAGAAGCCCCCCAAAAATAATAAATAAAGACATTGTGTCACTCCTCTTTCTCAGCCGTTGGAGACTGGATTACATTGGAACCAGAATATAACGGGTAAGGAGGATTGGGTCTTCGCTTTAAGTCCATCAACCACCCTCAGGAAGCACGGATGAGACGAAAAATGAAAGGCCCCGGCTGGGATTTGAACCCAGGATCCTCAGGAAGCACGGATGAGCCAAAAAATGAAAGGCCCCGCCGGGATTTGAACACAAGATCTCCTGTTTATTAGGCAGACACTTCAACCATCTAAGCCACAGTGCCACATGCTTGTCCCCTATCTTCTCTCCAAGTGATATGAAGCCACTGATACTAGAAGGGAGGTGAGGAAAAGCGAAGAGCGGATCCCTGTTCCTGCTGTGATCCCTAGCCCATGGAGAAGCTCCTGCTAAGGAAGAATCCCGGACCATGAGGATATTCAGGGATCTTGGCTCGGGATAGGGATAATTTGATCATCATTGTCAGAAGGACTGTCCACCGGCCACTATGGGAAAACTCTGACCCAACCCGCTGGAAATAAGCAGCAAAAATCAAAAATGGTCAGTGGGCTCTTCAAATATGTGCCCCGGTGGCCTAAAGGATAAGGCACTGGCCTCCTAAGCCAGGGATTGTGGGTTCGAGTCCCACCCGGGGTGGAGTGGCTTTCCTTTTAAAACTGGAAGATTCTGAAAGAAATAAAAGTATGAGCCATAGAACCGATGGTAGAACTGCTCTTAAAACTGGAAGATTCTGAAATACATAAAAGTATGAGCTGCAGAGCCGATAATAATAATACTACTAATAATAAAGGCAATTGGTAGAACTGCTTTTAAAACTGGAAGATTCTCAAAGAAATAAAAGTATGAGCCATAGAACCGATGGTAGAACTGCTCTTAAAACTGGAAGATTCTGAAATACATAAAAGTATGAGCCATAGAGCCGATGGTATAACTGCTCTTAAAACTGGAAGATTCTGAAAGAAATAAAAGTATGAGCAACAGAGCCAATGGTAGAATTGCTTCTAAAACTGGAAGATTCTGAAATAAATAAAAGTATGAGCTGCAGAGCCGATAATAATAATAATAATAATAATAATAATAATAATAATAATAATAATGGCAATTGGTAGAACTGCTTTTAAAACTGGAAGATTCCGAAAGAAATAAAAGTATGAGCCACAGAGCCGATGGTAGACTTGCTTTTAAAACTGGAAGATTCTGAAATACATAAAAGTATGAGCAACAGAGCCGATGGTAGAATTGCTTCTAAAACTGGAAGATTCTGAAATAAATAAAAGTATGAGCTGCAGAGCCGATAATACTAATAATAATACTAATAATAATAATGGCAATTGGTAGAACTGCTTTTAAAACTGGAAGATTCTCAAAGAAATAAAAGTATGAGCCATAGAACCGATGGTAGAACTGCTCTTAAAACTGGAAGATTCTGAAATACATAAAAGTATGAGCCATAGAGCCGATGGTATAACTGCTCTTAAAACTGGAAGATTCTGAAAGAAATAAAAGCATGAGCAACAGAGCCAATGGTAGAATTGCTTCTAAAACTGGAAGATTCTGAAATAAATAAAAGTATGAGCTGCAGAGCCGATAATAATAATAATAATAATAATGGCAATTGGTAGAACTGCTTTTAAAACTGGAAGATTCCGAAAGAAATAAAAGTATGAGCCACAGAGCCGATGGTAGACTTGCTTTTAAAACTGGAAGATTCTGAAATACATAAAAGTGTGAGCAACAGAGCCAATGGTAGAATTGCTTTTAGAACTTGGAGATTCTGAAAGAAATAAAAGTATGAGCAACAGAGCCGATGGTAGAATTATTTTTAAAAATGGAAGATTCTGAAAGAAATAAAAGTATGAGCCACAGAGCCGATGGTTGAATTGCTTTTAAAACTGGAAGATTCTGAAAGAAATAAAAGTATGAGCCACAAAGCTGATGGTAGAATTGCTTTTAAAACTGGAAGATTCTGAAAGAAATAAAAGTATGCGCCACAGAGCTGATGGTAGAATTATTTTTAAAGATGGAAGATTCTGAAAGAAATAAAAGTATGAGCCACAGAGCCGATGGTCGAATTGCTTTTAAAACTGGAAGATTCTGAAAGAAATAAAAGTATGAGCCACAGAACCGATGGTAGAATTATTTTTAAAACTGGAAGATTCTGAAAGACATAGAAGTGTGAGCCACAGAGTCGATGGCAGAATTGCTTTTAAAACTGGAAGATTCTGAAAGAAATAAAAGTATGAGCCACAGAGCCGATGGTAGAATTATTTTTAAAACTGGAAGATTCTGAAAGAAATAAAAGTATGAGCCACAGAGCTGACGGTAGAATTGCTTTTAAAACTGGCAAATTCTGAAAGAAATAAGAGTATGAGACACAGAGCCGATAATAATAATAATAATAATAATAGCATTTGGTAGAGCTGCTTTTAAAACTGGAAGATTCTGAAATAAATAAAAGCATGAGCCATAGAGCCGATGGTAGAACTGCTTTTAAAACTGGAAGCTTCTGAAAGAAATAAAAGTATGTGCCACAGAGCCGATGGTAGAACTGCTTTTAAAACTGGAAGATTCTGAAAGAAATAAAAGTATGAGCTACAGAGTCGATGGTAGAATTATTTTTAAAACTGGAAGATTCTGAAAGAAATAAAAGTATGAGCCACAGATTCGATGGTAGAATTATTTTTAAAACTGGAAGATTCTGAAAG
Source organism: Tachyglossus aculeatus (assembly GCF_015852505.1). Classification (NCBI taxonomy): domain Eukaryota; kingdom Metazoa; phylum Chordata; class Mammalia; order Monotremata; family Tachyglossidae; genus Tachyglossus; species Tachyglossus aculeatus. Next base: position 1,772,240 of record NW_024044842.1, on the reverse strand, counting down.
ACATAGAAGTGTGAGCCACAGAGCCGATGGCAGAATTGCTTTTAAAACTGGAAGATTCTGAAAGAAATAAAAGTATGAGCCACAGAGTCAATGATAGAATTATTTTTAAAACTGGAAGATTCTGAAAGAAGTAAAAGTATGAGCCACAGAGTCAACGGTAGAATTATTTTTAAAACTGGAAGATTCTGAAAGAAATAAAAGTATGAGCCACAGAGCCGATGTAGAATTATTTTTAAAACTGGAAGATTCTGAAAGAAATAAAAGTATGAACCACAGAGCCGATAATAATAATGATACTACTACTACTATTACTACTACTAATAATAATAATGGCATTTGGTAGAACTTCTTTTGAAACTGGAAGATTCTGAAAGAAATAAAAGTATGAGCCACAGAGCTGATGGTAGAACTGCTTTTAAAAGTGGAAGATTCTGAAAGAAATAAAAGTATGAGCCACAAAGCTGATGGTAGAATTGCTTTTAAAACTGGAAGATTCTGAAAGAAATAAAAGTATGAGCCACAGAGCCGATGATAGGGATTACTTATAAATCTGTTAACGTTGCCTCTTGTTTTGATGGAGACGGGAAGGCTTCCTGGAGGCCGTGGGCTTTTAGGATTATTTTGATGATGGAGAGAGTTATGCCGTGGCGGATCAGTCTATCAAATTTATTCATTGAATCGAATTTATTGAGCGCTCACTGTGTGCAAAGCACTGCACTAGGCGCTTGGGAGAGGACAATATAACAATAAGCAGACACATTCCCTGTCTGTTGTATCGTAATAATAATAATAATGGTAAAGCAGCGTGGCTTAATCAATCAATCAATCAATCAATCGTATTTATTGAGCGCTTACTGTGTGCAGAGCACTGTACTAAGCGCTTGGGAAGTACAAGTTGGCAACATATAGAGACAGTCCCTACCCAACAGTGGGCTCACAGTCTAAAATGGAAATGGAAAGAACTCGGGTTTGGGAGTCAGAGGTCGTGGGTTCTAATCCCGGCTCCGCCACTTGTCTGCTGTGTGACCTTGGGCAAATCACTTCACTTCTCTCTGCCTCAGTTACCTCATCTGTAAAATGGGGATTAAAAGTGTGAGCCCTACGTGGGACAACCTCCTGATTACCCAGTATCTCCCCCGGCGCTTAAAACAGTGCTTAACAAGTATCATTATTATCATTATTAAGCGCTTACTATGTGCCAAACAAGTGCCTAAGAAATACCATAATTATTATTATTAATAAGCTCTATGTGCCAAGCACTGTTCTAAACTCTTATTCCCCTTTCCCTCCTGCTCCCCCCTCTTTCTTGCGTATTCTTGGGGTCGCCCCCACACTTTCTATATAGCTATAATTCTATTTATTTTGATGGTATTGACGCCTGTCAACACGTGAGCCCGTTTTTGGGTAGAGACCGTCTCTACCTGTTGCCGAATTGGACTTTCCAAGCGCTTAGCACAGTGCTCTGCACACGGTAAGCGCTCAATAAATACGACTGAATGAATAATTATAATGATGGTATTTGTTGAGCGCTTACTATATGCCAAACACTGTTCTAAGCGCTGGTTTGAATACTCCTTTCATTCATTCATTCAATCGTATGTAGAGAGCGCTTACTGTGTGCAGAGCACTGTACTAAGCGCTTGGGAAGTCTAAGTTGGCAACAGAGACGGTCCCTACCCAACAACGGGCTCAGAGTCTAGAAGGAGGAGACAAAACCGGACGGTCAAAACCGTCAGAATAAATAGAATTATAGCTCCATGCACATCATTAACAAAATTAATAGAGTAGTAAATATGTACAAGTAAAATAAGTAGAGTAATAAATCTGTAAAAGTAAAGTGACTTATCCAGGGTCGCACATCAGACAACTCGTTCCCTTCCCCACAGCACCTGTATCTATGTATATATGTTTGTACATATTTATTACTCTATTTATTTTACTTGTACATATCTATTCTATTTATTTTATTTTGTTATTAGGTTTGGTTTTGTTCTCCGTCTCCCCCTTTTAGACTGTGAGCCCACTGTTGGGTAGGGACTGTCTCTATATGTTGCCAACTTGTACTTCCCAAGCGCTTAGTACAGTGCTCTGCACACAGTAAGCGCTCAATAAATACGATTGATTGATTGATTGATTGATTGATTAGAGCTCTTTCCAAACAGAGCAGGCCAGTCTTGAAGATCTCTTCAATTCTGTCCAAGAAGGCAAAAAGAAATAAGTTTTCCCACCGCCTCCTTAGCGCAGTAGGCAGCGCGTCAGTCTCATAATCTGAAGGTCCTGAGTTCGAGCCTCAGAGGGGGCAGAATTTTTTTCCCACTCTTGGATCCTAACTGCAGAAAGTGGAATTCCAAGTAGTCCACCGACTTATAAATACTGCTTCCACTCTTGGATCCTAATTGCAGAAATTGCTCACCGGCTTGGCACATAGTAAGCGCTAACAAACGTCAGTATTATTATTATTATTACTTATAATAGCAATCATAATATAATACGTATATTATATATTAGTATATTATAGTAATGCCTGTATTATAAGCAACAATAATTATAATATAATAAAATATAGTATTATATAATTTTATATAATAATAATGATGATGGCATTTATAAAGCGCTCACTATGTGCAAAGCACTGTTCTAAGCGCTGGGGAGGTTACAAGGTGATCAGGCTGCCCCACAGGGGGCTCACAGTCTTAATCCCCATTTGACAGATGAGGGAACTGAGGCACAGAGAAGTGAAGTGACCTGCCCAAAGTCACACAGCTGACAATTGGCAGATTCCGGATTTGAACCCTTCACCTCCGACTCCAAAGCCCGGGCTCTTTCCACTGAGCCACGCTGCTTTAATTATTATTACTTATAATAATGTCATTATGATTACTATAATATTATTAATTATAATATACTACTTATATTATATTCATTCATTCACTCTGCCAACTGTCAGCTGTGTGACTTTGGGGAAGTCACTCAGTTCTCTGGGCCTCAGTTCCCTCATCTGTCAAATGGGGATTAAGACTGTGAGCCCCCCCGTGGGACAACCTGATCTCCTTGTAACCTCCCCAGCGCTTAGAACAGTGCTTTGCACATAGTAAGCGCTTAATAAATGCCATTATTATTATTATTAGTAGTAGTAGTAGTAGTAGTAGTAGTAGTATTACCGTGTGCAGAGCACTGTACTAACCACTTGGGAAGTACAGGTTGGTAACATATAGAGACGGTCCCTACCCACTTGTATATATACTTATATATAAGTATATTGTAATAATGCTTATAATTATAAGCAATAATATAACAATATATTGCGTTACATAATACTATAATTATTATTACTGATAATAAGTAATAATAAGGGCTTACAGTCTTAATCCCCATTTTACAGATGAGGTAACTGAGGCACAGAGTAGTTAAGTGACTTGCCCAAAGTCACACAGCTGACAAGTGGCAGAGTCAGGATTAGAACCCACGACATCTGATTCCCAAAGCAGTATAATACTGGAATGGCCCATTGTGCCTCTTCTGTCCAGCCCACTGGACTTGGAGCTGTTGAAGGGAATGGACGAGCATGTTTCTTTCATTCATTCATTCATGCATGACAAGTGGTGGAGCCGGGATTTGAACCCATGACCTCTGACTCCAAAGCCCGGGCTCTTTCCACTGAGCCACGCTGCTTCTCTAACCCAACGCTTCGGACAGTGCTTTGCACATAGTAGGCGCTTAATAAATGCCATTATTATTATTATATTATTGAGCGCTTACTGTGTGCAAAGCACTGTGCTAAGCGCTTGGGAAGTCCAAGTTGGCAACGTATAGAGACGGTTCCTACCCGACAGTGGGCTCACAGTCACCCGAGGGACGAAATTTAGGGAGGAAAACTTTTTCCACAGAGGGGACTCCGGATGGTAAATGATTGCTGATTCGGCCGATGGGGATTCCGACATCAGGCAGAAGAAAAGAGAAAAGAAAAAAGAAAAGAAAAGAAAAGAGAAAGAAAAGAAAAGAAAAGAAAAGAAAAGGAAAAGAAAAGAAAAGGAAAGAAAAGAAAAGAAAAGAAAAGAAAAGAAAAGAAAAAAGAAAAGAAAAGAAAAGGGTAAATGATTGCTGATTCGGCCGATGGGGATTCCGACATCAGGAAGAAAAGAAAAGAAAAGGAAAGAAAAGAAAAGGAAAGAAAAGAAAAGAAAAGAAAAGAAAAGAAAAGAAAAGAAAAGAAAAGAAAAGAAAAGAAAAGAAAAGGAAAGGAAAGGAAAGGAAAGGAAAAAGGGAAGGGAAGGGAAGGGAAGAGAAAAGAAAAGAAAAAGAAAAGAAAAGAAAAGAAAAGAAAAGAAAAGAAAAGTAAAGAAAAGAAAAGAAAAGAAAAAAAAGAAAAGAAAAGAAAAGAAAAGAAAAGAAAAGAAAAAAAGAAAAGAAAAGAAAAAAGAATAGATGTTTCCGAAAAAGAAAAGAAAAGAAAAAAGAAAAGAAAAGAAAAGAAAAAAGAATAGATGTTTCCGCCCGGTTTCGAACCGAGGACCTTTCGCGTGTAAGGCGAATGTGATGACCACTACACTACGGAAACCACCTAAGGACCGTTATTTTTTTATTCTGCTCCGAGATGGCAGCGATTCGAGGACTCTGTCTCGGGATTTAGGTAATAATAATAATGATGATGGCATTTGTTAAGCGCTTACTACGTGCCAAGCATTCATTCATTCAATCGTCTTCATTGAGCGCTTACTGTGCGCAGAGCACTGGACTAAACGCTTGGGAAGTCCAAGTTGGCAACATAGAGAGACGGTCCCTACCCAACAGCGGGCTCACAGTCTAGAAGGGGGAGACAGAGAACAAAACAAAACGTATTAACAAAATAAAATAAGTAGAATAAATATGTACAAGTAAAATAAATCAATAAATATTTTATTTATTGGGAGGAGGGGGAGACGCTAGGAAGGATACAAGGTCATCAGGTTGTCCCACGGGGGGCTCACAGTCTTCATCCCCAGTTTCCAGATGAGGGAACTGAGGCCCAGAGAATAACAGTAATAATAATGATGGCATTTATTAACCGCTTACTAGGTGCCAAGCACTGTTCTAAGCGCTGGGGAGGTTCCAAGGTGATCAGGTTGTCCCAGGGGGGCTCACCGTCTTCATCCCCATTTTACAGATGAGGCTCAGAGAAGTGAAGTGACTTACCTAAAGTCACACAGCTGACAAGTGTACATATTTGTATATATATATGAATATATTTTATATATTTGCACAGATTTATTACTCTATTTTGCTTGTACATATTTACTATTCTATTTATCTTCTTATTGATGTGCCTATAGCTATAATTCTATTTAAGCAGCGAGGCTCAAGGGAAAGAGGATGGGCTTTAGCTGTGTGACTTTGAGCAAGTCACTTCACTTCTCTGGGCCTCAGTTCCCTCATCTGTAAAATGGGGATGAAGACTGTGAGCCCCACGTGGGACAACCTGATCACCTTGCATCCCCCCAGCGCTTAGGACAGTGCTTTACACATAGTAAGCAAAATAACAAATACAAACACCATTATTATTATTATTTTGAGGCACACACACAATTCCTGAAAAGAGGCGGCCTCCGGGGCCAGGCCCAATCTTGGAATCGGTTAAATCCTGTGAAATAAAAGCAATATAACCACGAAGGGATTCGAACCCTCAATCTTCTGATCCGAAGTCAGACGCCTTATCCATTAGGCCACGTGGTCGTCTTACTTATCCCATTTTTCCCTAGAAATCCCTCACCCAAGAAATCCAGCAGGATTGAGTTTTCTCAGTCTTCCAAAATATTCCTTAAAGCCCACATCCTCCAGGGCGCTTCCACTCTCAGTTCATTGCGTACCTGAGTTGTTCAAACTAAGAGCAATTAAGCGCTAAATTAAAAGCTTAAATTAAGCGCTTAGTACAGTGCTCTCTGCACACAGTAAGCGCTCAGTAAATACGATTGAACGAACGAATGAATAAGAAGCAACGGCGCTTAGTACAGTGCTCAGCACGCGGTAAGCGCTCAATAAATACAATTGATTGAATGAATGAAATATATTTTAGAGTCAATTACACCAAAGTGGTCTTTAGAAGGCCACAGGACTCGAGTTAGATGAGCATATTTTGGACACATCATCAGGATGACCGATTCTTTTAGTACAGTGCTAAACGCTTAGTACAGTGCTCTGCACATAGTAAGCGCTCAATAAATACGATTGATGATTCCCTGGAAAAATCCAGGGAAAAGGAGGAAGAGGCAGACCGACAGCTAGATGGACAGAGACCAGAACAGTGATAACAGAAAAACCGTTAGAAAGATTGCGGATTATGGCAGAGGACGGCACGTTCTGGAGCATAAAGCTATTTATTATTCAAGCGCTTAGTACAGTGCTCTGCACACAGTAAGCGCTCAATAAATACGATTGAATGAATGAATGAGAAAATCTGTCCGTGGAGTCCCTATGAATCGGAAACGACTCGACGGCACATATAATAATAATAATAATAATAATAATAATAATAATAATAATAAATGCAAGCTTACTGTTTGCAGAGCACCTCATTAAGCATTTGGGAAAGCATAATACAAATCGATTGATTGAATAATAATAATAATGACCTGGAGCCTGGAAAGAAGAAAAAGTAATTTTGATTTTCGATGGGTAACCGACGCCGAAGCTCTCTTGGTTTCAGGGTTTAGGGGGGGAGGAGGAGGGGAGAAGAGAGAGGACACAACACAATAATAATAATAATAATAATAATGGCATTTATTAAGCACTTACTATGTGCAAAGCACTGTTCTAAGCGCTGGGGAGGTTCCAAGGTGATCAGGTTGTCCCACGGGGGGCTCCCAGTCTTCATCCCCATTTTCCAGATGAGGCCCAGAGAAGTGAAGTGACTTGCCCAAAGTCACACAGCTAAGTGAGCCCACTGTTGGGTAGGGACCGTCTCTATTTGTTGCCAACTTGTACTTCCCAAGCGCTTAGTACAGTGCTCTGCACACAGTAAGCGCTCAATAAAGACGATTGAATGAACGAAAGTGGAGGAGTTGAGATTTGAACCCATGACCTCTGACTCCACACAACAACACAACACAACACCAGGTCTGGGAACTGAAAAGAAGAGGAGGAAGAGACCTGGTGGAAGGAGCACGGGTAGGGGAGTAAGGAAAACTGAGTTTTCAGTCCCACCTCTGCGGCTGGCCTGCTAAGTGACCTTGTATAAGTCACTTCACCTCCGCTTCACTTTTCGGTTCTCCAATTGCAGACATGTAGCTCAGTGGCAAGAGTCCGGGCTTGGAAACTTTAGGTCATGGGTTCTAATGCCGCTCCGTCACTTAGCTGGGTGGCTTTGGGCAAGTCACTTTACTTCTCTGTGCCTCAGTGACCTCATCTGGAAAATGGGGATGAAGACTGTAAGCCCCACGTGGGACAACCTGATCACCTTCTAACCTCCCCAGCGCTTAGAACAGTGCTTTGCACATAGTAAGCGCTTAATAAATACCATCATTATTATTAACAAATGCCATTATCATTTAATTATTATATCTTTACGCTCATGATTATCATTATTAACAAATGCCATCATCGTTTAATTATCATATCTTTACGTTCATTATTATTATTATTATTATTAACAAATGCCATCATCGTTTAATTATTATATCTTTACGCTCATTATTATTATTATTAACAAATGCCATCATCGTTTATTATATCTTTACGCTCATTATTATTATTAACAAATGCCACCATCATTTAATTATTATATCTTTACGCTCATGATTATTATTATTAACAAATGCCACCATCGTTTAATTATTATATCTTTACGCTCATTATTATTATTATTATTAACAAATGCCATCATCATTTAATTATTATATCTTTACGCTCATTATTATTATTAACAAATGCCACCATCGTTTAATTATTATGTCTTTACGCTCATTATTATTATTATTATTATTAACAAATGCCATCATCATTTAATTATTATATCTTTACGCTCATGATTATTATTATTAACAAATGCCACCATCGTTTAATTATTATGTCTTTACGCTCATTATTATTATTATTAACAAATGCCATCATCATTTAATTATTATATCTTTACGCTCATGATTATTATTAACAAATGCCACCATCGTTTAATTATTGTATCTTTACGCTCATTATTATTATTATTATTATTAACAAATGCCATCATCATTTAATTATTATATCTTTACGCTCATGATTATTATTAACAAATGCCATCGTCATTTAATTATTATATCTTTACGCTCATGATTATTATCAACAAATGCCACCATCGTTTAATTATTATATATTTACGTTCATTATTATTATTATTAACAAATGCCACCATCATTTATTATATCTTTACGCTCATTGCTTCACCCTACCCTTAATTAATTACAGCAAAAATCCAAGTAGCTGCCCCAGTGGCCTAATGGATAAGGTATTGGCCTCCTAAGCCAGGGATTGTGGGTTCGAGTCCCACCTGGGGTGGATTGGCTTTTTTTTAAACTGGGAAACTTTAAAGTAATTTTTCCCTGTTCCCATGCAACAATTTAGACCGCCTTCGACTTTTAAATTGTTTTTAAAAAATCAAACAACCGAAAGTAATCCATGGGCACCTACAATAATCTAGTGGAAGTCACTTCATTCATTCAATTGTATTTATTGAGCGCTTACTGTGTGCAAAGCACTGTGCTAAGCGCTTGGAAAGTGCGATCCGGCAACAGGTAGAGACAATCCCTACCCAACAAAGGGCTCACGCTGTGACTCAGTTATTTTATCTGTAAAATGGGGATGAAGACTGTGAGCCCCATGTGGGACAACCTGATTACCTTGTATCTCCCCCAGCGCTTAGAACGGTGCTTGGCACGTAGTAAGCGCTTAACAAAGACCATTATTATTATTATTATTATTATTATTATTATTACCTGTTTAGAGCCTCATGTTGGACAGGGACTGCATCCGAGACGTTTGTATTAGAGAAGCAGCGTGGCTCAGTGGAAAGAGCCCTGGTTTGGGAATCAGAAGTCATGGGTTCTAATCACGCCTCAGCCACTTGTCAGCTGGGTGACTTTGGGCCTCAGTGACCTCATCTGTAAAAGGAAGACTGTGAACCCCCCGTGGGACAACCTGATCACCTTGTATCCTCCCCAGCGCTTAGAACAGTGCTTTGCACATAGTAAGCGCTTAACAAATACCATCCTAATTATTATATTGTATCTACCCCTAGCGCTTGATTGCCTCTTTTGGGCGCGTAACCGAGGTCAACATGACCTGAACTTTGATGAAAAAATATTCATGCTCGATTAGAGTGGTTCTTTCACTACGCATATGTCTCAGAAACTCCCAGCGCTTTGCACATAGTTAGAGCTCAACCAATACCATCATTATTAGTAGCAGTATTTCAAGCAATTAAATTTCTAGAAACAAAATCCAAAAGGGGAAGATAGCAGAGTAAGGTTTCGATCCTTCGACCTCTGGGTTATGGGCCCAGCACGCTCCCGCTGCGCCACTCTGCTCCTTAACAACTAATGACCTTCTAACTTTAGACGAGGCCGAGACTAGTCTAGACGCCATCCAGACTGTGAGCCCGTTGTTGGGTAGGGATGATCATCATAATAACGATGGCATTTATTAAGCTCTTACTATGTGCAAAGTATTGGTCTAAGCGCTGGGGAAAATACAAGGCTATCAGGTTGTCCCACATGGGGCTCACAGTCTTCATCCCCATTTTGCAGATGAGGTAACTGAGGCCCAGAGAAGTGATCTCTGCATAGTAAGTGCTTAACAAATGCCATCATTATTATTATTATTTCAAGCAGTTAAATTTCTAGAAATAAAATCCGAAAAAGGAAGATAGCAGAGGAAGGTTTCGATCCTTCGACCTCTGGGTTATGGGCCCAGCACGCTCCCGCTGCGCCACTCTGCTTCCTGAGAAGTTGTACCCTTTTAACTTTAGACGAGGCGGAGACTAGTCTAGACGCCATCTAGACTGTGAGTTCGTTGTGTAGGGATGATCTCTGTTGCCGAATTGGACTTTCCAAGCGTTTACTCCAGTGCTCTGCACACAGGAAGCGCTCAATAAATACAATTGAACGAATGAATGGAAGTTGCATGGAGCTACTATTTGAGGCCAGGAATGTAAAATGCCTGTCCCTCTGGGGATGGATCTGAGGAACTTTAGAAGATCATCATCAATCGTATTTATTGAGCGCTTACTATGCGCAGAGCACTGTACTAAGAAGATGAAACTGACTCGCTGCCTAAGCGCTCCTCCTTCTAAGGGTCAAGTTTGGGAGCAGGAGATAGAAGCAGCGTGGCTTGAGAGTCAGAGATCTGAGTTCTAATTCTGACTCTGCCACTTAGCTGTGTGACTTTGGGCCAGTCACCTCACTTCTCTGGGCCTCGGTTCCCTCAACTGTAAAATAGGGATCGAGACTATGAGCCCCCCGTGGGACAACCTGATCACCTTGTATCCTCCCCAGCGTTTAGAACAGTGCTTCGCACATAGTCAGTGCTTAACAAATACCACCATTATTATTATATTGTATCTACCCTTAGCGCTTGATTGCCTCTTTTGGGCGCGTAACCAATGTCAACATGACCTGAACTTTGATGAAAAAATATTCATGCTCGATTACAGTGGTTCTTTCACTATAAAGATGTCTCAGAGACTCACAGAGCTTAGAACAGTGTTTTGCTGATAGTTAGCGCTTAATAAATGCCATCATTATTAGTAGTAGTATTTCAAGCAATTAAATTTCTAGAAACAAAAGCCTAAAAGGGAAGATTGCAGAGGAAAGTTTCGATCCTTCGACCTCTGGGTTATGGGCCCAGCACGCTCCCGCTGCGCCACTCTGCTCCCTGACAATTGGAGCCCTTCTAACTTTAGACGAAGCCGAGACTAGTCTAGACGCCATCCAGACTGTGAGCCCGTTGTTGTGTAGGGATGATCATAATAATAATGATGGCATTTATTAAGCGCTTTCTATGTGCAAAGTATTGGTGTAAGCGCTGGGGAAAATACAAGGCGATCAGGTTGTCCCACATGGGGCTCACAGTCTTCATCCCCATTTTGCAGATGAGGTAACTGAGGCCCAGAGAAGTGATCTCTGCATAGTAAGTGCTTAACAAATGCCATCATTATAATTATTTCAAGCAGTTAAATTTCTAGAAATAAAATCCGAAAAAGGAAGATAGCAGAGGAATGTTTCGATCCTTCGACCTCTGGGTTATGGGCCCAGCACGCTCCCGCTGCGCCACTCTGCTCCCTGATAGTTAGTGACCGTCTAACTTTAGACGAGGCCCAGACTAGTCTAGACGCCATCCAGACTGTGAGCCCGTTGTTGGGTAGGGATGATCATAATAATAATGATGGCATTTATTAAGCGCTTACTATGTGCAAAGTATTGGTCTAAGCGCTGGGGAAAATAAAAGGCGATCAGGTTGTCCCACATGGGGCTCACAGTCTTCATCCCCATTTTGCAGATGAGGTAACTGAAGCCCAGAGAAGTGATCTCTGCATAGCAAGTGCGTAACAAACGCCATCATTATTATTATTTCAATCAGTTAAATTTCTAGAAATAAAATCCGAAAAAGGAAGTTAGCAGAGGAAGGTTTCGATCCTTCGACCTCTGGGTTATGGGCCCAGCACGCTCCCGCTGCGCCACTCTGCTTCCTGAGAAGTTGTACCCTTTTAACTTTAGACGAGGCGGAGACTAGTCTAGACGCCATCTAGACTGTGAGTTCGTTGTGTAGGGATGATCCCTGTTGCCGAATTGGACTTTCCAAGCGCTTACTCCAGTGCTCTGCACAGAGGAAGCGCTCAATAAATACGATTGAGTGAATGAATGGAAGTTACATGGAGCTACTATTTGAGGCCAGGAATGATAAAATGCCTGTCCCTCTGGAGATGGATCTGTGGAACTTTAGAAGATGAAGCTGACGCGCTGCCTAAGCACTCCTCCTTCTAAGGGTCAAGTTTGGGAGCAGGAGATAGAAGCAGCGTGGTTTGAGAGTCAGAGATCTGGGTTCTAATTCTGACTCTGCCACTTGTCAGCTGTGTGACTTTAGGCCAGTCACCTCACTTCTCTGGGCCTCGGTTTCCTCAACTGTAAAATGGGGATTAAGACTGTGAGCCCCCCATGGGACAACCTGATCACCTTGTATCCTCCCCAGCACTTAGAACAGTGCTTCGCACATAGTCAGTGCTCAACAAATACCATCATTTTTATTATATTGTATCTGCCCCTAGCGCTTGATTGCCTCTTTTGGGGGCGTAACCGAAGTCAATATAATAATAATAATAATGATGATGGTATTTGTTGAGTGCTTCCTATGTGCAAAGCACTGTTCTAAGCGCTGGGGTAGATACAAGGTTATCAGGTTGTCTCATGTGGGGCTCACAGTCTTAGTCCCCATTTTACAGATGAGGTCACTGAGGCCCAGAGAAGTGAAGTGACTTGCCCAAAGTCACCCAGCTGACAAGTGGCAGAGGTGGGATTTGAAGCCATGACCTCTGATTCCAAAGCCCAGGCTCTTTCCATTAAGCCACACTTCTTCTCCAATATGACCTGAACTTTGATGAAAAAATATTCATGCTCGGTTACAGTGGTTCTTTCACTATGCAGATGTCTCAGAAACTTCCAGCTTTTAGAACAGCACTTTGCACATAGTTAGCACTTAACAAATACCATCATTATTATTATTAGTATTTCAAGCAATTAAATTTCTAGAAAGAAATATTCTAGAAATATTCATCATCGATTAGAGTGGTTCTTCATGCAGTTGTCTCAGAAACTCTTTCAAGCCAATAAATTTCTAGAAACAAAGTCCTAAAAGGGGAGATAGCAGAAGAAAGTTTCGATCCTTCAACTTCTGGGTTATGGGCCCAGCACACTTCCGCTGCACCACTCTGCTCCCTAGTAGTTAATTGCCTTCTAACTTGTCCTAATCTTTGTTGAAGAAATATTCATGCTTGATTAGAGTGGTTCTTTATGCAGTTGTCTCAGAAACTCTTTCAAGCAAATACATTTCTAGAAATAAGTTCCTAAAAGGGAAGATAGCAGGGGAAAGTGTCGATCCTTCGACCTCTGAATTATGGGCCCAGCACGCTTCCGCTGTGCCACTCTACTCTCATAAGTAGTGATCTTCTAACTTGACCTGACTTTAATGAAGAAATATTCATGCTCGATTAGAGTGGTTCTTTACGCAGTCTCAGAAACTCTTTCAAGCCAATAAATTTCTAGAAACAAAATCCTAAAAGGGAAGAGAGCGGAGGAAAGTGTCGATTCTTCGACCTCTGAATTATGGGCCCAGCACGCTTCTGCTGTGCCACTCTGCTCTCTCGTAAGTAGTGATCTTCTAACTTGACCTGCCTTTGATGAAGAAATATTCATGCTCGATTAGAGTGGTTGTTTATGCAGTTGTCTCAGAAACTCTTTGAAGCCAATAAATTTCTAGAAACAAAGTCCTAAAAGGCCTTCCCAGACTGAGCCCCTTCCTTCCTCTCCCCCTCGTCCCCCTCTCCATCCCCCCCATCTTACCTCCTTCCCTTGCCCGCAGCACCTGTATATATGTTTATATGTTTGTACATATTTATTACTCTATTTATTTATTTATTTATTTTACTTGTACATATCTATCCTATTTATTTTATTTTGTTAGTATGTTTGGTTTTGTTCTCTGTCTCCCCCTTTTAGACTGTGAGCCCACTGTTGGGTAGGGACTGTTTCTGCATGTTGCCAATTTGTACTTCCCAAGTGCTTCCCAAGTGCTCTGCACATAGTAAGCGCTCAATAAATATGCTTGATGATGATGATGATGATGAAAATAGCAGAGGAAGGTTTCAATCCTTCGACCTCTGGGCCCAGCACGCTTCCGCTGTGCCACTCTCCTTGCTGATAATTAAAGTGCTTCTAACTTTAGACGAGGCCAATGTCGAGGCCTTCTCTCTTTCTCTCTTTTTCTCTGTCTCTGTCTCTTCCAAATACTGGAACACAGACTATCCAACTCGCAGTTGGTAAAACAGAACTAATAGAGAAGCAGCGTGGCTTAGTGGAAAGAGCCCAGGCTGGGGATGAAGATTGTGAGCCCCACTTGGGACAACCTGATCCCCTTGTATCCTCCCCAGCGCTTAGAATAGTGCTTTGCACATAGTAAGCACTTAACAAATGCCATCATTATTATTATTACAAGGAGAGACTAAGCCCAGACTGGCCAGTGGAAAGGTTAGTGTCCTGTAATCCCGGGAGACAAAGGACAGGAGCGTCTCCACTTGACTTTCTTCACCGGCCTGGTGGAAATAAAACATCCCACAGAGTCGAGAAAGAAGAGGCCCCGCTGGGATTTGAACCCAGGATCTCCTGTTTACGAGACAGGCACTTTAGCCAACTAAGCCACGGAGCCGATAACACCAATTCCCTTCTTGCCATGGGAAGCAGTCAGAGGAGCGAGAGATGGGAAAAGTGGCTGAGCAATTGAAGTGGAATTGGAAAAGAGAGGGAGAGCGCTGTCTAAGTAGCGTGCAAAATCTCGGATGATTGGGGAAGAAAAAAAAAGTTCCCGCTGGGATTTGAACCCAAGACCTCCTGTTTACTAGAGAGGCGCGTTAATCAACTAAGCCACGGAGCCCATGACAGACCGCTTTGGAAGGAGATTGTCCCTGGGATAACAAAATAATAATGATGGTATTTGTTAAGCGTTTATTATGTGCAAAGCACTGTTCTAAGCGCTGGGGGAATACAAGGTGATCAGGTTGCCCCACGTGGGTCTCCCAGTCTTCATCCCCATTTGACAGATGAGGGAACTGAGGCCCAGAGAAGTGAAGTGACTTGCCCAAAGTCACACAGCAGACAAGTGGAGGAGTCGGGATCGAATGGTCATCAGCGTGTAGAACAGTGCTTGGCACATAATAACGCTTGACAAATACCATTATTATTATAATTATTATCTCTGTCCCACTGCCAGGATAGTCATCATTCAGTCGTGTTTATTGAGCGCTTACTGTGAGCAGAGCACCGTACTAAGCGCTTGGGAAGTGCAAGTTGGCAACATATAGAGACGGTCCCTACCCAACAGCGGGCTTACAGTCTAGTCAATAAAAGAAGAATGAGGCCTAGCCTTTTGGGGGGAAAGTTGGCATCATCAAGGAAAGTGATTGGAGTTTCTTAGCATAAACATCATCTCCTAGACTGTGAGCCCACTGTTGGGTAGGGACCGTCTCTATATGTTGCCAACTTGGACTTGACAAGCGCTTAGTACAGTGCTCTGTACACAGGAAGCGCTCAATAAATACGATTGATTGATCGGCAAACACTCCTGCCGCGATAAGGAGAGTTGATTCCTAGGAGGGAGCCGCGAGAAAGTGTTTCTGAAAAACGCTCTGCTCAGTATAAAATAATGTTTCCGCCCGGTTTCGAACCGGGGACCTTTCGCGTGTGAGGCGAACGTGATAACCACTACACTACGGAAACCACCTCGTGAATTCACTTTTCTTCCAAGCCCAGATAAGAGTAATCAATCAATCAATCAATCAATCAATTAATCAACCAATCACATTTATTAAGCGCTTACTGGGTGCAGAGCACTGTACTAAGCGCTTGGGAAGTCCAAGTTGGCAACATCTAGAGACGGTCCCTCCCCAACAGTGAGCTCATAGTCTAGAAGATGACCTAGGGATTGTCCCATTTGCCCTGGGTGTTTTGTCTAATAAGAATAATAATGATGATAATGATGATGGTATTTGTTAAGCGCTTACTATGTGCCAGGCACTGTCCTTATTGCTGGGGAAGCCACAAGGTAATCAAGTTGTAATCAAGGTAATCAAATCAATCATATTTATTCTATTTATTTTATTTTGTTAATATGTTTTGTTTTGTTGTCTGTCTCCCCCTTCTAGACTGTGAGCCCGCTGTTGGGTAAGGATTGTCTCTATGTGTTGCCAATTTGGACTTCCCAAGAGCTTAGTCCAGTGCTCTGCACACAGTAAGCGCTCAATAAATACGATTGAATGAATGACTTTATGTTATTTGTACATATTTATTCTATTTAGCTAATATGCTTTGTTTTGTTGTCTGTCTCCCCCTTCTAGACTGTGAGCCCGCTGTTGGGTAGGGCCCGTGTCTAGATGTTGCCAACTTGGACTTCCCAAGCGCTTAGTACAGTGCTCTGCACAGAGTAATTGCTCAATATATATAGGATTAAATAAATGAATTAATCTGGGCGGGAAGACTCCAAAAATTGGAGAATGCGGGCATCGATCCCGCTACCTCTCGCATGCTAAGCGAGCGCTCTACCATTTGAGCTAATTCCCCCACTACTGGTTGGACTCCTCTGCCTCTTCTAATACAGTGCTCAAGAGGGAGGGCCAGATTGAAATAATAATAATGATGGCATTTGTTAAGCGCTTACTATGTGCCAAGCACTGTTCTAAGCGCTGGGGGGGGATACAAGGTGATCAGGTTGTCCCACTTCTCACAGTTTTAATGGTTTTCGACCACCAGCAAAGAAGAGATGAATTGTACTTTCCAAGCGCTTAGTAATAATAATGTTGGTATTTGTTAAGCGCTTAATATGTGCCAAGCACTGTTCTAAGCGCTGGAGGGGATACAAGGTGATCAGGTTGTCCCACTTCTCACAGTTTTAATGGTTTTCGACCACCAGCAGAGGAGACGAGACGAATTGCGCTTTCCAAGCGTTTAGTAATAACAATGTTGGTATTTGTTAAGCGCTTAATATGTGCCAAGCACTGTTCTAAGCGCTGGGGTAGTTCCAAGGTAATGAGGTTGTCCCACGTGGGGCTCACAGCCTTCATCCCCATTTGGCAGATGAGATCACTGAGGCCCAGAGAAGGGAAGTGACTTGCCCAAAGTCACACAGCTGACAAGGGACGGAGTCAAAATTAGAACCCATGACTTCCAAGCCCGGGCTCTTTCCACTAAGCCGCCACCTGTCAGCTGTGTGACTTTGGGCCAGTCACTTCACTCCTCTGGGCCTCAGTTCCCTCATCTGGAAAATGGGGATGAAGACTGGGAGCCCCCCGTGGGACAACCTGATCACCTTGGAACCTCCCCAGCGCTTAGAGCAGTGCCTTGCACATAGTAAGCGCTTAACAAATATCATCATCATTAGCATTATTATCAGTAGTAAGCCACGCTGCTTTCTCTAAGTAGCAGTGTCTGATCAAGCGCTTAGTACAGTGCTCTGCGCACAGTAAGCGCTCAATAAATAGGATTGAATGAATGATCTCTGAGGCCAAACTTCCAAAACCAATATTATTACTAGCACCAATCCTGCATTCCACTTGCGGTCAGTTCAGTTCCCCCTTCTACACTGTGAGCCCACTGTTGGGTAGGGCCCGTCTCTATATGTTGCCAACTTGGACTTCCCAAGCGCTTAGTACAGTGCTCTGCACCCAGGAAGCGCTCAATAAATACGATTGATTGATTGATTCTGCTACACTTTCTCTCTGGTTCTCTTGCTTTCTCCATTATTGCTCATTTTTTCCATGGTGTCTGTACCTTCCTGTAACTTGTAGAGGGGATTTGAAAAGTCGTGGGCTCCGTGGCTTAGTTGGTTAAAGCGCCTGTCTAGTAAACAGGAGATCCTGGGTTCAAATCCCAGCGGGGCCTTGTTTTCCCGGATCTCCAGACCTTCTTTACTAATAATAATGGCATTTATTAAGCGCTTACTCTGTGCAAAGCAGTGTTAAAAAAAGACTTCATTTTTTTGTCTGTCTCCCCCTTCTAGACTGTGAGCCCTTTATTGGGTAGGGAGAGTCTTTATGTGTTGCCGACATGTACTTCCCAAACGCTTAGTACAGTGCTCAGCACCCAGTAAGCGCTCAGTAAATACGATTATATAATAATAATTATGGCATTTATTAAGCGCTTACTATTGAAAGCACTGTACTAAGCGCTGGGGAGTTTACAATGAGTGAGTGAATGCGTGAATGTGTAGAGGCCTGATTTTTGTCCCCCCGAAGACCCACGCCACTGATTTTCCACTGCTCAGAATCGTGTAATCCTTTCTTTGTGGGGGAATTGCCCGACATCAAATCCTACTGGAAGGAGGAGGAGTGGGGAAGACGCCCCCGAAAAGAGTGGTGGTCCTTCCCACCAAGTTAGGATTTCGACAAGTGGTTAAGTTTGCTGGGCCCACGACTCAAAAATCATAGCGGCTCAGTGGAAAGAGCCCACTGAGGCCCAGAGAAGTGAAGTGACTTGCCCAAAGTCACACAGCTGATAAGGGACGGAGTCAGGATTAGAACCCATGACTTCCAAGCCCGGGCTCTTTCCACTAAGCCGCCGATTATCAGCTGTGTGGCTTTGGGCCAGCCCCTTAACTTCTCTGGGCCTCAGTGACCTCATCCGGAAAATGGGGATGAAGACTGGGACCCCCACGTGGGGCAACCTTGTCACCTTGTATCTACCCCAGCGCTTAGAACAGCGCTTAGAATGGCTTAATAAATGCCATTATTATTATTATGTAGAGACATATATCTCATAATAATCATTACGGTATTTATTAATAATAATGATGGCATTTATTAAGCTCTTACTACGTGCAAAGCACTGTTCTAAGCGCTGGGGAGGTTACAAGGTGACCACGTTGTCCCACGGGGGGCTCACGGTCTTCATCCCCATTTTCCAGATGAGGGAACTGAGGCCCAGAGAAGTGAAGTGACTCGCCCAAAGTCACCCAGCTGACAAGTGGCAGAGGCGGGATTTGAACCCAGGACCTCTGGCTCCAAAGCCCGGGCTCTTTCCACTGAGATCTTCTCTATATCTGCTACTGTATATCTCATAGTGGTAATAATAATAATAATAATGGCATTTATTAAGCGCTTACTATGTGCAAAGCACTGTTCTAAGCGCTGGGGCACTGTTCTATTTTGGATACCCGTAATGATGAATTATGAAACATCGTCATCATGATTTATTATTAAATACCGTAATGATTATTATTTGGAGAGCCCGAGTGCGACGGCTCTTTCAGCAGGCGGTGAAAACGAGTCGACCCTAAAAAACCAGAATTGTTTCTGCCCGGTTTCGAACCGAGGACCTTTCGCGTGTAAAGCGAATGTGATAACCGCTACACTACGGAAACCTCACGTAGACGCCCCTTTTTTCACTTTCAATCGTGTCTCCCCTCTTTCTCTGCCTTGTTTTCCCTCGAAGCAATGGGAAATGGGATCCAGTTGGATGGAGGTGGGAGAATAAATCTTCAGGAGACAAAGAACACCCTGTAGAGGAAGAAAATCCCATCATCAATTCCCAAATTTAACTACGGACGCCAACTTGGACTTCCCAAGCGCTTAGTACAGTGCTCTGCACACAGGAAGCGCTCAACACCCTGTAGAGGAAGAAAATCCCATCATCAATTCCCAAACTTAACCAGGGACCGTCTCTCTATGTTCCCAACTTGGACTTCCCAAGCGCTTAGTACAGTGCTCTGCACACAGGAAGCGCTCAACACCCTGTAGAGGAAGAAAATCCCATCATCAATTCCCAAACTTAACTAGGGACCGTCTCTATATTATGCCAACTTGTACTTCCCAAGCGCTTAGTACAGTGCTCTGCACACAGGAAGCGCTCAACACCCTGTAGAGGAAGAAAATCACATCATCAATTCCCAAACTTAACTCGGGATCGTCTCTATATGTTCCCAACTTGGACTTCCCAAGCGCTTAGTACAGTGCTCTGCACACAGGAAGAGCTCAATACCCTGTAGAGGAAGAAAATCCCATCATCAATTCCCAAACTTAACCAGGGACCGTCTCTTTATTATGCCAACTTGTAGTTCCCAAGCGCTTAGTACAGTGCTCTGCACACAGGAATTGCTCAACACCCTGTAGAGGAAGAAAATCCCATCATCAATTCCCAAATTTAACCAGGGACCGTCTCTATATGTTCCCAACTTGGACTTCCCAAGCGCTTAGTACAGTGCTCTGCACATAGGAAGCGCACAACACCCTGTAGAGGAAGACAATCCCATCATCAATTCCCAAATTTAACCAGGGACCGTCTCTATATGTTCCCAACTTGGACTTCCCAAGCGCTTAGTACAGTGCTCTGCACACAGGAAGCGCTCAACACCCCGTAGAGGAAGAAAATCCCATCATCAATTCCCAAACTTAACCAGGGACCGTCTCTATATTATGCCAACTTGTACTTCCCAAGCGCTTAGTACAGTGTTCTGCACACAGGAAGCGCTCAACACCCTGCAGAGGAAGAAAATCCCATCATCAATTCCCAAATTTAACCAGGGACCGTCTCTATATGTTCCCAACTTGTAGTTCCCAAGCGCTTAGTACAGTGCTCTGCACACAGGAAGCGCTCAACACCCTGTAGAGGAAGAAAATCCCATCATCAATTCCCAAACTTAACTCGGGATCGTCTCTATATGTTCCCAACTTGGACTTCACAAGCGCTTAGTACAGTGCTCTGCACACAGGAAGCGCTCAACACCCTGTAGAAGAAAAAAATCCCATCATCAATTCCCAAATTTAACCAGGGACCGTCTCTATATGTTCCCAACTTGTAGTTCCCAAGCGCTTAGTACAGTGCTCTGCACACAGGAAGCGCTCAACACCCTGTAGAGGAAGAAAATCCCATCATCAATTCCCAAACTTAACCAGGGACCGCCTCTATATGTTCCCAACTTGGAGTTCCCAAGCGCTCAGTACAGTGCTCTGCACCCAGGAAGCGCTCAATAAATATGATTGAATGAATGAATGAACGTACATATCCATAATTTAGTCCTCTCCCCGCCTCTGGACTGTAAATAATAATAATGGCATTTATTAAGCTAAATAAATAATAATAATAAATAATAATAATAAATTATTTATTTCTAACCTTTGAGTGCAAGCTTCCTGAGGTCATTATTATTATTATCATCATTATTATTATTATTACTGTCTGCAAGTATTTCTAACCTTTAAGAGTGCAAGCTTCCTGAGGTCACTATTATTGTTATTATTATTATTATTACTGTCTGCAAGTATTTCTAACCTTTAAGAGTGCAAGCTTCCTGAGGTCACTATTATTATTATTATTATTATTATTACTGTCTGCAAGTATTTCTAACCTTTAAGAGTGCAAGCTTCCTGAGGTCATTATTATCATTATTATTATTAGTCTGCAAGTATTTCTAACCTTTAAGAGTGCAAGCTTCCTGAGGTCATTATTATCATTATTGTTATTATCATTATTATTATTAGTCTGCAAGTATTTCTAACCTTTAAGAGTGCAAGCTTCCTGAGGTCATTATTATCATTATTATTATTATCATTATTATTATTAGTCTGCAAGTATTTCTAACCTTTAAGAGTGCAAGCTTCCTGAGGTCATTGTTATTATTATTATTATCATTATTATTATTACTGTCTGCAAGTATTTCTAACCTCTAAGCGTGCAAGCTTCCTGAGGTCATTATTATTATTGTTGTTGTTATTATTATTATTATTATTACTGTCTGCAAGTATTTCTAACCTTTAAGAGTGCAAGCTTCCTGAGGTCAGAGGGTGAGTCTGCTGTACTTCCCAATCATTCATTCACTCATTCAATCAATCATTCATGCAATTGTATTTTTTGAGCGCTTACTGTGTGCAGAGCACTGTACTAAGCGCTTGGAAAGTACAATGCGGCAACAGATGGAGACGATCCCTGCCCACACCGGGCTTACCATCATTTCATTCATTCATTCATTCATTCAATCGTCTTTATTGAGCGCTTACTGAGTGCAGAGCACTGTACTGAGCGCTTGGGAAGTCCAAGTTGGCACCATTTCCTTGGCGTTCAGAAGGAGAGTCAGGGGAGGCAATTCAAGTGATTGAGATATTCATGGATCACTATTGATTCGCTGATTGCTGGAGAAAAAGACAATTCCTGTGGCCTAAATTGTCACACGTAAAGAAAATTCTCTGATCTTTTAAAGTTATCCCAGCTCGAAAAAATAAAAAAATTTCACTCCGGGTGGGACTCGAACCCCCAATCCCTGGCTTAGGAGGCCAATACCTTATCTATTAGGCCACCGGGGCACATGTAGACGACAAAAAGTGAAATTCCTGGAAAATCTGCTTTTCCCCCCAAAGATTGGGCCTGGTGCTTTTTGATTTGGGAGAATTAATCATCATGATGATGGTATTTGTTCATTCATTCATTCATTCAATCGTATTTATTAAGCGCTTACTGTGTGCAGGGCACTGTACTAAGCGGTTCCAAGCGCTTACTGTGTGCTGTTGTAGGCGCCGCGGAAGACACAAGGTGATCAGGTTGTCCCCCGTCTCCCAGTCTTCATCCCCATTTTCCAGATGAGGTCACTGAGGCCCAGAGAATAATAATAATAATAATGTTGGTATTTGTTAAGCGCTTACTATGTGCAAAGCACTGTTCTAAGCGCTGGGGTAGATACAAGGTAATCAGGTTGTCCCACGAGGGGCTCACAGTCTTCACCCCCATTTTCCAGATGAGGTCACTGAGGCCCAGAGAAAAATAATAATAATAATAATGTTGGTATTTGTTAAGCGCTTACTATGTGCAAAGCACTGTTCTAAGCGCTG